>NC_088365.1:28709240-28733981 GCF_034508935.2 Berghia stephanieae
ATGCGGAACTGATCTGTCTCCATTCAGCACTGTCTCCCATCTGGTGAACACTCTTGTTACTTACGCATTTATTTTGTCATGACTCAGACACACACACATATATATATATATTTAAAAAATTAAAAAAAACATTTGCGATAGGCTAGCTCAGACCTGCCTACTTGAA
Organism: Berghia stephanieae; assembly: GCF_034508935.2. Classification (NCBI taxonomy): domain Eukaryota; kingdom Metazoa; phylum Mollusca; class Gastropoda; order Nudibranchia; family Aeolidiidae; genus Berghia; species Berghia stephanieae. The sequence goes on from NC_088365.1 coordinate 28,709,407, forward strand.
AAAGGAAAAAGTCGTAGTTTTCAGGGGCAATAACATAGTTATACGTTATGACTGCCTTTAAAGATTACTTTTGTGTCCTCAATACGGTAAAATAATGCTTTAAAACTCATTTAAATACCAGCTCTGGAACACCGGAACATCGTTTTCAAGACGTTTCATTTAATTAAAGATCTTTATATAGTTCTCCGGCTAGTACCAAAAAAAAAAAAAATCAAAAAAATAAATCGTAATATTACGACATTTTCGTATTAGTGGGCAGGTTTGGACTTAGTCAAAAGGTTTGCAAGCAATTTTGCTATTGAGCTTTTAATTCTTTGTTCTCTATTAATGAAGCTCAAGCCGAGTCGTATGACTGTTTCTGCTGTCGATGAAAATGAAAAAAATAGTTTCGATATTGAAAGATGCGATTTTAAAAATAGGTAAATAAAGGATTAATCTTTGGCATCATGACATTTGAGTTGGAATATTGTTTTTTTTTCTTCTTGAAAGTTTTATGTGCATTTAGGATTATTATTATGTTTTGAATATACTCCTACGGACAGGGAGGTCTGCATACCAAAGGTTATATTTTTAGAAGACATCAATATTGTTATCAAAGACACTTGAAAGACAAGCTGAGATGATACTCCACAGTTTATTCAGTTTATTTACCTTGCATAATAAATCGGTCCGTTCGTTGTCACTATAAAACAGCAATAAATGCAATACACCCTGAAGGGAAAGCCTTTGCAGAAAGTCTTCAGAGAAGAACCCACCCCCGCCCCCACTTCCCCCTCAAACAGGTGTTTCCGTTCTTAACTGCTTATATTGTTTTAGAGGCAAGATCACACCTATGTATTGATTCCAGGATACGTTTCTGACGTTTTTATTTATTTTTTTTTTTTTTAATATAAATTATTATTAAAAAAAACTTTCTTTTTTTTTTAAAACCCTATCAAACAGCTGTATTGTGGTTGGTATCTGTATGATTGCTATATGAAATAAGATGTTATGAAGAGATTACATTGAGTTTTGCTGGCGGCTCATTGAATGCAATCATATTAGTTATAAAAAAGAAAACGATCAGAACAGAAAGACTCACGGTCTCAATGCGTTGTTTATTTATTTATTTATTTATTTATTTATTTATTTATTTATTTATTTATTTATTTATTTATTTATTTATTTATTTTTATTTATTTATTCATTTAATTAATTATTTATTTATTTATTTATTGATTTGTTTGTTTGTGTATTTATTCATCTTTTTAAAATGTTTTATATTTATTTATTTATTAATTAATTTGTTTTCAAATCATAGCACATTATTCACCTCGTCTTCCCCACCCCCAACTCTCTCTCTCTCTCTCTCTCTCTCCTCTCTCTCTCTCTCTCTCTCTCTCTCTCTCTCTCTCTTTTGTACACTGTAACTGCAATGCAATCATATTGGGACCGATTTTCTGATCGACTCGTTACCTATTATTCCGTGTATGTAAAGGACCTCTCTTTGATAAACCGACGGAGCGCATTTGCACTCAGTGACCCCCATCAGCCCTTTATTCTATTCTATTCTATTCTAGACAATCTCTGGATACCGTCAGGACTTTTCATTCCGCTCTATTCCAATGTGAAATCGCCAATTCCTCAATTCACTTTGTCAAGTTTCAGTCTCCTTCAATTCTTTATTTATTTATTGACTTTGATCACCTAGTTCCCAGCGACTGCCATTGTGTTTTTGAATTGTAGAAAAGGAAAACACAAAATATTAATGCCTTTTAATAATACATCATTCAGTCGTCGTTACCTTACCAGACAGCCCATAAAAAAAAGGAATGGGGTAAAATAGAATGAAAAAAAAAAATAACGAAAGAAAAAAGAAATAGAGAAATAAATACAAACTAAAAAAATGGAGAATGAAATGTTTCAAACCAAATTTTCAATCCATTGGAGGAAAATAATCCCGTCTTTCTATCTAGTCTCTTCGAGCCTAACTCGGCGTATAGTTAGTCTTTGGAAAAAGACTCACATTAGCTCACCGTACTCAGGTATAAAATGAGTACGTGGCCGTTTACAGCGTTGTCCGAAAAGAATTGTAATATCGCCTAACAGGCATCATGTCAGGTCCTACATGTTAAGAGTTGCTGTTGGCCAGGGACACCTTGTAAAGCGCTCTGAGCACGTTTTGTGGATTTTGCGCTAAATAAAAGCTCATTTTAAAAAATCAGGCAAACAAAGATGGTCCATATTAGAACGTCTCTGCAAGCAAATCAGAAAGAAAATCCAAGAAAAAAAATCACCACTACGTCTCCGCGCGGTTCTTTGCGTATTTACACATATCTTTTAAAAAAAAAAGTTCTACAAATCAAGAACCCCGGGCTAAATATATATATATATATATATATATATATATATATATATATATATATATATATATATATATATATTATATATGTGACCCACTGTGTCAATTTGGAAAGAAATCTGAATTATATGCAGAAAATTAAATTTACAAATTTATCAGACTTATCAAATTCAAGCTTTCAGAAATTTAAGAAACAATACACATCCTTTACTATGAAAGCATATATTAAATTTTAAAATTTTAAAGTTCGTTTAAAATTCAATTTGGCGCCAGATTTACCTCGAGGTTATACTATGTTTAGACGATTGGTCACATATTAATGTATTTTTTGCCGAGTCCACGATGTCACCCATCAGTTCTCCGGTAGGCACATTGCGTCCTGATGGTATCGCTCTACCACCACCACCACCACCACCGGCAGCTGCACGTCATAATTCCTACCAATTCATACAAAGAAAGCGTTACTTTTGACAATTTTATCGATTTGGGCTTGTGGCTGCTCCAAATCTGTTCACTCGTATACCATGTCCGTGGCTTGAATTAATTAGTTTCTTTATTCGCCATTTTATTTCTTTTATTATTATTATTATTATTATTATTATTATTATTATTATTATTATTATTATTATTATTATTATTATTATTATTATTATTATTATTATTATTATTATTATTATTATTATTATTGTTATTATTGTTATTGTTATTATTATTATTATTATTATTATTATTATTATTATTATTATTATTATTATTATTATTATTATTGTTGTTGTTGTTATTATTATTTTGATATACGATTATTTTAACTTGTACTGTTTAGATTGCCATTCCATCATTCATACGTACGTTCGTTCAGTCATTTACTATTTCATTAGCTTCTTTACTTGTTAATTAGTTAATTATTTTTTAAAATATTCATGTTTTCATATATTTACTTTTTAAATCATTTATTTATTTATTTATTTATTTATTTATTTATTTATTTATTCATTTCTTTATTAAGATTTACTTGCCTATTTATTTATTTATTTATTTATTTATTTATTTCAAAAACTTCAAAGTGGTTTATATATTTTCATCTTTTTATTCCCATCTTTCTTTTTCTCCCAAAAGACTAACGCTTTCTCCCTCCCCCCCCCCCCCCCCCCCCCCCCCCCAATCACACCGGGATTGTAATAATATCTCTCTATTCGAGTGTGTTATTCAAACACTCACGTGAATTTCAAAAAGAGCGTTAATCTGTTCAGGAGACGCCACGCTTTAATAATAAAGGTGATTGTGAGCGGCTCGAACAAAGAAAGCGTTTCTAAGAATGATAAAGTTTTATTTTTTATTTTTTTTGGTGATCGCCAATCAACCTTGCCCTTTCTTCTTTTCGTCTGGCTGACAATAGTGAATGAATGAAAATAGTAGAAAATATACAGGCAAGCTGACGAAAATTGACAATAAGAAGGATAAGTTTTCTTTAGAAGATACATTTTTTAAAAGACACATTAACATGTAAATCGAAAGGAAATTTTTTTTTCAAGGGGGGCTGGGGAGGAAACTCGAATTTCCTTCAGGAGCGACGGATGTCGTTAAAAGTAAACGTCCTTCTTGTCTTTATCTCTCCCCCCCCCCCCCCCCCCTACAACACACACATACACACATACACACATACACACACACACACACACACACACACACACACACCATTTTTTAAAAATTCAACTCTCTATAATCGTGAAAAATGGGAATATTGAATGCAGCGTGCGGTGTTTATTTTACGGCGTCATGCTTTTTCCAATTCTACAACATCAGGCATGACAGGATAAAACCAATCTCACGTGTTCTGGTCATATAGTTTTCTGATTAGTTGGACCAACACAGAATTAATTACAATCTCAAACGTAAAGGCGGCTGGGTGTGAGCATATCACTGTATGTACCGTGATCGAACACGGTTTAATTTTTTTATTTTCATTCTTCTTTGTGTAAGTAAGTAAGTAGTACCAACGCGAGATGCCATATTTAATGGTTGCTTTATTTTATTTTATGATCCCCCCCCCCCCTCTCTCTCTCTCTCTTTCTCACAGTATATTGAACGCCCGCTCTTTCTTGACTAACCCAATTGCTACCACAATCATAATTTTTATTAAAAGTAGTAAAGACAGAAATAAATGAAGTGAAGTCATAGAAAGTTTTAAAGGAGACAAGAGAAATTTGGTAAGCCTCTATGACCGGAATTCAAACAGTCAACCTTTTTGTTCCAAATACAGATGGCGGTATCGCCATGTTATGTATTAAGTTTTCTGACAAGTAAAATCTCTCCCAACTACACATGGTTGAGACAGATGCACTAACGATTTCATATCCTCTAATTTGAAAAGAACAGGTTTCTATCAATCTGTGGCTTCTGCAAATTCGAAATTGTGGAGAGTGGGTTGGGGGGAATGGGATAGGGGGGGGGGGGGGGGGGGGGGGGGGGGGGGGGGGGGGGGGGGGGGGTTGAGATAATGAAAGACATTACAAAAAGCTGTTTATTTGTTGCACTTTATTCCTTTTATCGGTTTAATCTTTTATTAATTTATCTGTTTCTGTTTTTCATGATGATAATTTCTCAACACTTGGCATTGCACCAACTGGCTCCAGATTAGATATGAATGCGACAACAAAAGCATGGTTTTGATGAAAATGACGATAATGAAGCGAGTTTTGATGATAAGACCGATGAGTGACGAAAATAATATGACGTCACCATTGCTTTTTTTTCATCCCCACTCTCGTAAGCGCGAACATATTCAATCTGCCAGGAATTCAAAACAGTTGGAGTGGTCTTAAAACCCTTGGAAAACATGCCCTATTTTCGTTTCTTTAATTTCTGTTGTGTTTGGAGTAGATTAATGTTGGCACGGTGCAACGCTTCTGTTTGAAAATAAAGGGGAAATAATGCACCTAAAATGGAAGAACTCAGTAAGGGAGACGCTAGCTTGCCAAAAATTAATCGTTTATTTTCTTGTATTTATTTTTTATTGGTTGATTGATTGATTGATTGATTGATTGATTGATTTATGATTTATTTATTTATTTATTTTTGTATATTTTTTTTACTTTGTTTTGATTAAAAATCTTGTGTTCGGTTTATTTTTCTTTCTCTCGTTGAATATTCTTATTTAACGCGCCAGTCAGTTGTTACGGCCGTTGTTGTTTTTGTTGTTGTTGTTGTTGTTGTTGTTCTTCTTCTTCTTCTTCTTCTTCTTCTTCTTCTTCTACTACTACTACTACTACTACTACTACTACTACTACTACTACTACTACTACTACTACTACTACTACTACTACTACTACTACTACTACTACTACTACTACTACTACTTTTTCTTCTTCTTCTTCTTCTTCTTGGTAATAATCGTTCAAATCGTTCATTTCTTTTCAGTTATCCAGTCCCTTGTGCGTGAAAATTGTTAGAAATAGTCTCTTTTGTCATATTTATGGAAAAGTGAATCCTCTGGACGTTCCAGTTTTTGACGGAACTCGTAATTTGCAGGTGTTCACTTGGCTCATCATAATATGCAACAGCAGCATCTTCTGATGGCCGACTTATTTAAATCAAGCTGAGTTCCAGCTCTTCGTAAAGGTTGGATGCCTTTTGTAGTTGTTCCAAGTTACTCCAGGGTATCTTATTGGTGGTTTACAAGCTCAACAACACTATATGGCGGTAAATGTCCAACCACATTCGTGTGCCGCTCTGAAACACATTATGTTAAGTCGCGTTACAGTTCACCATAGATATCACACCTGACAAGCGTTCGAGATTGCTGTACTTCATCTAGATGTTGTGTCTTCCGGGTGCTTTATCTAGATGTTCTGCGTCATCTGGACTGTTAATTTACCGATTGCTAAGTGGGGCGTCAGATATGCCACCGCAAAAGTCCTGGACCTCAGTCTGGTGGCGGCCACCTATTTTCCCAGTGACACAAGCTGTTGGAGATCAGTAATAAATAAACCAGATCCACATTCTGCCACCCCCCCCCCCCCTTCCCAATGGAAGTTTTAAAAACTTTTTCTTAGCTAGAAAAACACGAATTAAGTTAGTAAGTTTATTCATATTATACATGTTTGGTATTCTATACGCGACGGACGATATAATGTATAGATATAAGTAAGTTGTCAGGCTCTAAATCTTGGGATTCCAAAATAAGCTAGACAGAAAGGATGCAAACCAGGCATGAAAGCGCCGCCAATGAGTAAGATAATTGTTACATGCTTCATGATATTAAAATATTACCTCCTTGACGACCACACTATTCTTCATTAACACAAAAATAAGGGGTGGGGGTGGGGGGGCGGGGGGGTGCGATATTACATGTCTTTGATAATGACACCAAGGATGGTGAGATTATATTCATGATTGAAATGATTTTGTTTATATAATACTATATATATATATATATATATATATATATATATATATATATATATATATATATATATATATATATATATATATATATATATATATATATATATATATAATGTCTATCTATCTATCTATCTATCTATCTATCTATCTATCTATGTTTCAATTCCTTCACCGCCTTCCCTGTTTCAATTTTCATAATGTTCTCTCTCTCTCTCTCTCTCTCTCTCTCTCTCTCTCTCTCTCTCTCTCTCTCTCTCTCTCTCTCTCTCCTCGCCCTCCCATGTCACCACATTGTCAGAGAGCCGTGTCAATGCTTCAAGCACTTGTAATGCCCCATTAATAACCCGTCATCATCTCCTCAATCACTTTGGAAATCAGATTGTGTGTGTGTGTGTGTGTGTGTGTGCGCGTGTGTGTGTGTGTGTGTGTGTGTGTGTGTGTTTGAATGCGTGTGTTACAGGGGAAAGTGTGTGTTTGTTTGGATTTTTTTCTTTTTTGGTTTGTTTGTGCCTTAAGCCTCAGATACATCTTCATCTGTTCAGATTCCTGCTCCAATCTCCCGCAGGAGCAGCTCAGAACTCCGCCTAATCAGGGATTTTTCCCAGGCCGATGATTGGCCTATTCAATGCCGAGGCTATCAAGTTCCTTCAAGTGTAAACAAACGCAACAGGATTGAGTAAATAAGCTGACGATGTCAATTACACTGCTGGTTCCCCCGCACATAACACACACACACACACACACACACACAGAGCGAGAGAGAGAGAGAGAGAGAGAGAGAGAGAGAGAGAGAGAGAGAGAGAGAGAGAGAGAGAGACCTTCATATAGCTATTTTCAAGTCTATTGTTACATTTAAGTGAAATTGTTTTTTCCTGTAGAATGTTATTCAATAACTTGCTTGTTTTGTGTAATGAACAGTTCTCACTGGGACCATTTTCTCCCATATCCTCAAATTAACGTTCAAAAAGAATACGAATACGTATAGTGCCAATTATGCCTTAGTCCAGACTTAGCGTTATAAAGGTTTTTCTACGCTATTATGTTTAAGCATAAAACAGACGAGCTATGAAGGCTTGGTAATGAGGAGAATGCGAAAGGGGGGGGGGGGGGGGGGGAGAGAGAGAGAGAGAGAGAGAGAGAGAGAGAGAGAGAGAGAGAGAGAGAGAGAGAGAGAGAGAGTAGGAGGAGGAAGAGGAAGTTGCATGCTTCTACAAGCAGATTAGCCTATGCATGAAAGGCTGAAGTCGTTAATTAAATCACCAGCGGAGCGTAAAACCAAGCATATATTATTATAACATTCGGATCTATGATATTGACGACGATAAAATATAAAATAATCTTGGTTTTTGTATTTTTTTTTTCTTTCTTTCTTTCTTTTTCCCTTTTTAACGCGGATATTTTTATGTAGTTAATTCAATCGTGGTTATAACATTGTGTTGTACATGCACGAGGAAGCTGCAAATACAATACACATAATATCCAATTAAATCAAGCACAAGAAGCCTTGCAAATGAAAGCTAGTGCATTCTATAGGTCATCGTCCTGGACTGAAGTCTAATCTCGGAAACACAAGAAATCTAAACAACAATACAAGGCTGTTCATTTCCATTTATTGTTTAGAAATGGGAAATAGATATTTAGAAAATATCGTTCAGTCAGTTTATTACCCCCCCCCCCTCCTAACTCTCTATCTATCTATCTATCTATCTATCTATCTATCTATCTATCTATCTATCTATCTATCTATCTGTCTGTCTGTCTGTCTGTCTATCTGTCTGTCTGTCTGTCTGTCTGTCTGTCTGTCTGTCTATCTATCTATCTATCTACTTACCTACCTACCTATCTATCTATCTATCTATCTATCTATCTATCTATCTAAAATATTTACCACAATGTTTTGAGACAGTCTACATTAATGTTTCAGGCTTAATTTGCCATCGTCAGGACTGAGTTGTTGACTGTTGTAACAACTCAGTCCTGACGATGGCAAATTAAGCCTGAAACATTAATGTAGACTGTCTCAAACATTGTGGTAAATATTTTAAATAATAATAATTCGCTCCATTACTGCATGTCGAGCACTTTTCGTACCATATTTGTATCAAACACGATTCAATATCTATCTATCTATCTATCTATCTATCTATCTATCTATCTATCTATCTATCTATCTATCTATCTATCTATCTATCTATCTATCTATCTATCTATCTATCTATCTATCTATCTATCTATCTATCTATCTATCTATCTCTATCTCCATCTCCATCTCTAACCCTAATTTATCATTTTCATTCTATCGCTTCTCTCTCTATTCTTTTCCTTTTGTTATCGTTTATGTTTCCCCCACTCCCTCTATTCATTTTCTTTATTTCTTTTGTTTTCGTTGGTGTTGATATTAATCCTGTTGTATTTATCATATGTTCTGTAGTATTTTGAGAGAGAGAGAGAGAGAGAGAGAGAGAGAGACAGAGAGAGAGAGAGAGAGAGAGAGAGAGAGAGAGAGAGAGAGAGAAGGGGGGAGGATGACATCAATTATTGTGAAGTCTTTGTAAATCATTCCTGTTCTCTCTTTATGACACCCAAGTCAGTACGTACCTAAAGTGAAAGCGGCTAGATTAGTGGTGACACACTACATAGGCAGTTAAGTAGTGACACAATGGTACCGTGTCGGTGCCGCCAGGAGATCAAAGAGATTAACGCTTCCATTGTTTCAGGTGGGATTTAGACACGCATCGTTGGTTTCAGGGATTTTCATTGGCGTGATTTCTCTCTCTCTCTCTCTCTCTCTCTCTCTCTCTCTCTCTCTCTCTCTCTCTCTCTCTCTCTCTCTATCCCTCTCTCTCTCTTTCTCTTTTTCTCTCTACCCCCCCCCTCTCTCTCTTTCTCTTTTTCTCTCTACCCCCCCCCCCTCTCTCTCTCTATCTATCTATCTCTTCCCTCTCTTCTTCCCCTTCCCATCTCAATTGTGTCTTGTTGACCCTCTTTTCCTGCCACCCCCTCTCTATCTCAAACACTAGCATGACTTACATACTCCTCTTTGGTGTTTCATAAACACATAAGGTCGACAGTAAGGAGCACCAGTGACTTCTGTCTTCTGCCAGCTTCCGGACCTCACCCCAAGTCCAACCTAAGGATGTCATCTCTCTTTCCATCCACCAGTCTTCTCCAAGTTTCCAGTGTTCTTCCCCTATTGCGATTACCCTACGGGATTCATCTGAGCGCTGTTTTTGGGATCGCTCCCTCCTACACCCGGCAAATATGGCCAATCCATCACCATCTTCTTGACTTGACTGTATCAGAAATGGGGGTCATGTCAGCTTTTTGTAGAAGATCTTTAGTTGTTATTTTGTTGGGCCAAAAAATGTGGAATATTTCTCGTAGACATTTGTTTTGGAAAAGATCTAATTTGCAACAAACGGGTCTTGTTGATTTCCAAGATTCTGCTCCATATAATAGAACTGATAACACATTACTCTTGAATATGCGCATCTTAGTTTTTGTTGACATTTTCTTTGCATTCCAAAGTTCATTTACCGAGCAAAAGTTTTACGGGCTTTTAAAAAAAAAATCTTTCATTTATTTCCTTTACTGAGTTCCTATCTTCAGACATTTTAGCTCCAAGATAGCAAAATTCATCCCCGTTTTCTATCTCATCTCCCAATAGTTTGGATTCTTTTTGTTTTGCGTTTTGCATTTCTTCTCATTGTTTTTGTTTGTTTTTGTTTTAGCTACGTTTATCTTCAAGCCTATTTTCAGGGCATTGCGGGCGATCTTCTGTGTTTGTTTCCATGTCCTGAAATTTTTGTGACAGGAGAACAATGTCATCTGCAAAGTCAAGATCTTCCAACATCCCTGAAAAAGTCCATCTGATTAGCATTAATTAAGCACATATTAATTATGACAGGCATTGGCTTCATTGACGGATACGTGTGTGTGTGTGTGTGTGCGTATGTGTGTGTGTGTGTGTGCATGTGCATGAGAGATAGACAAAGAGATAGATAAATGGATAGATAGATAGATAGATAGATAGATAGATAGAGAGAGAGAGAGAGAGAGAGAGAGAGAGAGAGAGAGAGAGAGAGAGAGAGAGAGAGAGAGAGAGAGAGAGAGAGATGTATTAGGTGTACACTGTTTTTACGACATCTGTCTATCGTCTTGTTCAATCATCTGCTCTTCCATTAACCATCTGGTCACGAACACTCGGTACCAGTACCAGTGACCCAAATCTCTATCATATTGTATTCCCTTAATCAAATAAGGGCGTATTGCCTCATAGTGGAACAAACCATAAGGTCGGCGAATCCTTGTTATTGTCGTGATTAAATCCAAATTCTCATTCTCATTAAAATTCAATTGAGGCATCGGTAATGACTACCGTGATTTTATATTTGCATATAGAATTTGAATTGGCACTTTTCTATTTAGGTGTGTATCTCGACTGAGGCGATCAACTAATTCCTGCCTGTTACTCTTTGCCATCACTTCATCGCCTTCTAAATAAATTGTCTATTTTCTTGAAGGCATCTGATATCGTTTGAAAACATGACGAGGAAAAGAATAAAATGTCTATTTCCTATTGCGGGGCGGTCCTTGGCAAGCTTAAGGACCACGGTCCTACGGTCCTTGGGAAATGAAGACCGCAAGGACCGGTCCTAGGACCGGTCCTTTTCGACATTGAACATTCCTGAGAGACTGTTGGAAATTCGAACCGGTTTGACCTTTGAGACCATGGGATCGTTCATTCTTGAACCGTTAAAGACCGCTACACGATGAAAACCGTGGTCTACAGGAGTAAAACACACGGAGTAGTCACACTCATTTCAAATTGTAACCTAATTAGAGAAGAGGGGTGATGCCTTCTTTATTTGCTCACCGTACTTCATTGTTACTTCGATAATTTAATAAAATTTGAAATTTATCCCCATTAACGGAGATAATGGCATCGCCCAAGGCGTTGATCGAGTTGTTCGTGGCGTTGATACACACACGCAACTCCTACCCCCCCCCCCCCCCCCACACACACACACATTAGAGGGCAGCGAGCATTGAAGAGTAAGAGAGAGACGTGAAGTTATAATAAGAGGGGGTGGATGAGGTAATAAGAGGGGTCGATGGTGACTTTTCGCCAGATCTAACAAACTCAGCTACCCATTCATTGCTGAGTAGACAGGGATTCAGAAAAAAATCGACTGCACCCGGGATCGATCTCTGGCCCTTTGCGTATAAAGAGAGTGCTCTATCAACTGAGCTATCGGGGTCCCCAAATATTCTATTGGACTTTTTTAAAATTCAGACGTTATAACTGGGTTTTTTGGAAGGAAGAAACTAATGAAACTCATATTATTTGATTAGTAAAAACACCAACGAAATTTTAATATTATTGTATTATTTTAAATGACAACACTGCGATAGAAAGGAGTGGTGACAAGAGATGGACAAAAGAAAACAAAAAATCGGATTTGCTACTTGCTAGGTTCGACACACAGACACACACACACACACACACACACACACACACACACAAACACACACATCTTTAGTAGTCACATACATTTCAAACAATAACCCATTAGAGAAGAGGGGTCATGCCTTCACCATAGATCATTGTCATTGCGATCATTATGGTGTAGTAAATTTTGAAATTTACCCGTATAATGGAATCGTCCAAGGCGTGCGCCTCCTGTTCCCCCCATCTCACACACGAAAGGGCGGTTTGCGGAGTGGAGGTTGGTGGTCGTCTGCCTGTATGGTCGTCTGTGTCGTTTAGTGTATGGCAAAGGGGGGTGGGTGCGATTAATTAAGTGGGATGGGTGGTGATTGGTGGAAGATAGGCAACCGAAGCAACGAATCGCTGGGGCGAGACCGTAGGACCGTGGTCCTTGCAAGGACCGCCCCGCACTAGTTGAAAGGTGATTGGTCAGAATCAGCGTGGGTGCGCAACCGGATGCGCGGGTTGACGGAGGTAGGAAACAATAACAAACCCACATGGTTGCCATTACCTCCACCATCATTCTCGCTCACGGTTTGTGGAAAGCACTTCATTACAGGCACGTAATAGTGAATCTAGTTTTTGTTTTGAATATTTCTATTATTATTCTTTGTAAATTGACCCATATTAAAAGAAACATACAAACAAAACAGGCATGACCAGTCACTAACAATGCCGTGTAGTGTGTAGACAGTAACACAGTACGGTGAACATGACTGACACTGGGATCGGAATGTCGGAACCCATGAGTCGTTCGCAACTCTGCCTCACGTATTCATTTAATCAGTCAATTTAATTTTTATTAAGCTTGCGTAAAACATACAAACAAAAAAGACATGCCAGTCACTAACAATGCAGTGTAGTGTGTAGACAGTAACACGGTACGGTGAACATGAATGACACTGGGATCGGAATGTCGGAACCCAGTAGTCGTTCGCAACTCAGCCTCGCGTACTCATTTAATCAGTCAATTTAAATTTCATTTAGCTTGCCTATTCTTCAAGTTTATGATATATTCACTTTTTCTATTTAAAAAGGGTAATCCAAACAGACCATAAAAACGATTTTATAATAAGCCGACTTCAACTTCCATCACTTACGACACGAACTTATTTTGGGTGGTTTTTTTTTAACAAAACCGTTTGACTCAAACTAAAGCTTCGGCATTGGATAAGGAGCGAGGTCCCTGTTGCCATCTTGCTTAGTTTATACAGAGACTGGGTTGCCAGCTTGGCTGTTCTTGATAAATAGTAGTAAATAGCACAACCTTGTGCAATGAGAGATAGAGAGAGAGAGAGATTTTGAACAAAAAACGAATATCTCTCTCTCTCTCTTACCCTCTCTCTCTCTCTCTCTTGCCCCCTCTCTCTCTCTCTCACTCACTCTCTCTCTCTCTCTCTCTCTCTCTCTCTCTCTCTCTCTCTCTCTCTCTCTCCCTCCCTCTCTCTCTCTCTTCCTATTTCATCTGTCACACTGTTTGACAATCTTCTTCACCTGGCTCACTTGTACTTGTAATATCGGGTGTAAGGTAAAATTTTGAACAATTATTATTATTTATAAAATGCAGAAACTTTGCAGATAAACCGATAGACTAGATATTAATTCGATTCGAAAAGTGGAACACAAAAGGAGAATTTGCGAATACCCGGTCCAGACATAAGCGTCATGGTCTTATTTATAAAGTGCAGAATCTTTGCAAATAAACGGATAAAATAGAGATTAATTCGATTCGAAAAGTGGAACACAAAAGCAGAATTTGCGAATGCCCGGTCCAGACATAAGTGTTATGGTCTTATTTATAAAGTGCAGAAACTTTGCAAATAAACGGATAAGATAGAGATTCATTCGATTCGAAAAGTGGAACACAAAAGCAGAATTTGCGAATGCCCGGTCCAGACATAAGCGTTATAGTCTTATTTATAAAGTGCAGAAACTTTGCAAATAAACGGATAAGATAGAGATTCATTCGATTCAAAAAGTGGAACACAAAAGCAGAATTTGCGAATGCCCGGTCCAGACATAAGCGCTATGGTCTTATTTATAAAGTGCAGAAACTTTGCAAATAAACTGATAAGATAGAGATTCATTCGATTCGAAAAGTGGAACACAAAAGCAGAATCTGCGAATGCCCGGTCCAGACATAAGCGTTATGGTCTTATTTATAAAGTGCAGAAACTTTGCAAATAAACGGATAGACTAGATGTTATTTCGATTCGAAAAGTGGAACACAAAAGGAAAATTTGCGAATACCCAGTCCAGACATAAGCGTCATAGTCCTATTTATAAAGTACAGAATCTTTGCAAATAAACGGATAAAATAGAGATTAATTCGATTCGAAAAGTGGAACACAAAAGCAGAATTTGCGAATGCCCGGTCCAGACATAAGCGCTATGGTCTTATTTATAAAGTGCAGAAACTTTGCAAATAAACGGAAAAAACAGATTAATTCTAATCGAACAGTGGAACACAAAGGCAGAATTTGCGAACAACCGGTCCAGACATAAGCGTTATGGTCTTATTTATAAAATCTAGAAACTTTGCAAATAAATGGATAAAATAGAGATTGATTCGATTCGAAAAGTGGAACACTAAAGCAGAATTTGCGAATGCCCAGTCCAGACATAAGCGTTATGGTCTTATTAATAAAATGCAGAAACTTTGCAAATAAACGGATAGACTAGATATTAATTCGATTCGAAAAGTGGAACACAAAAGCAGAATTTGCGAATGCCCGGTCCAGACATAAGCGCTATGGTCTTATTTATAAAGTGCAGAAACTTTGCAAATAAACGGAAAAAATAGAGATTAATTCTAATCGAACAGTGGAACACAAAGGCAGAATTTGCGAACAACCGGTCCAGACATAAGCGTTATGGTCTTATTTATAAAGTGCAGAAAATTTGCAAATAAACGGATAAGATAGAGATTAATTCGATTCGAAAAGTGGAACACAAAAGCAGAATTTGTGAATACCCGGTCCAGGCATAAGCGTCATGGTCTTGTTTAAATGAAACAATGCCATTAAAAAAATATATGGTCAATGAGTAATTAAGCTAAATATGCGGAGTTCAAATAGATAACTTGATCTGTGAATTTTTTTTTTATAATTAGCTGTTTTTATTCTCCATCATTTAGGTTATGTGATTAAGTTTATAATTGAAATACAAACTTTATCTCACTTATCAATGTTTTGCAATAAAGGAGAGTGTGAGTGAACATGAGCAAAGGAAATTATTTGAGAGAGTGATATTTATCATGCTTTTCAGTTTGTAGTTGAATTCTAGAATGGATTCTTTATAGTTCTCATTGATTGTATGTCAGTGTGTCAGTCTTTAGGACACCGATTACCCTAATGCGGCCACAATTTACAATGTGACGGCCACAAGCCCGTTAAACGCAGAGTGGGGTATTGTTGTTTGCAAGTAATGCTATGGTTTTAATAGGATATCTGTCTCCTATTAAAATACATTCCTGTGTTGGATTTTGGATTAAATTCATGTCTTCTTCGGATTTTGGGATATTTAATTTTCATGGATTGTGATTGTGATTTTCAAGACTATTAATGTAAGTAAATGCCCAAATAGATATTTTTATTCATTTATTCTTTCTTTATTTTTTTTAGTTTTGTTTTGTTTTGAAGCATTTATTATAAGAAATATTGTACATATGCACTTATACACCAAAGACTATATCCTTTCAACTGCTTATTATTATATTATTATTATTTATTATTATTATTATTATTATTATTATTATTATATTATTATTATTATTATATATTATTATTATTATTATTATTATTATTATTGTTATTATTATATATTATTATTATTATTATTATTATTATTATTATTATTATTATTATTATTATTATTATTATTATTATTATTATATAATGATAATAATGATAATAATAATAATAATAATAATAATAATAATAATAATAATAATAATAATAATAATAATAATAATAATAATAATAATAATAATAATAATAATAATAATAATTAATAATAAGTGCATTGAGTGAATCCCAATCATGGTTGCCCAAATAAAACTGGCGCTAGAATCCCGACTACCTGTCTAAACGAATGTTGTTTGTACGATACATACTAACTACACGTTCAATATCGGGGCAGAAAATATACGTTTGGTTTTATGAAATTAAAACAGTAGTCCCACATTGTTCTTTGATGTTATTTGTGGTTGCATTTGCTTTGAAACTTACACATTATATTGTGTTACATTGTTTACAAAATATTTCTGGTACTCGTATGCATGTGTAGTCAACGGACCACCGGTCAATCGTGATCTTTATTATTTTATTATTAATTTTGGCTTGACATCTTACATATGTGAATTTGACAGGTTGTTATGGATGGTAATTATAACATTAAGTGATTTTTAAACATTTTTACGGCGTTTTAAATGTCTTTCTTGCATTCATTGCCGAGCACCTCCACTTTTCTGTTACTATTTTAACGATCAGCTGATTTTCTCTTGCCTCCCCTTTAATTTCGCGGACTTTTTTTCAGAACGAGGCGTGGGAGTGGCTAATAAGAAGTGAGGACCGCCGCCGATCTTCCTCTAAGGGACCGGTCTTCGGTTCACAGCTAAAAGACCGTCGGACCGCGGTCTAGACCGGTCTTCAGCGCGGCACTACTATTTCCATCCCACCTTTCACAGCGATTATCGTTTTATCATTGACAACATCACCTTCCTGTAAAAGCTTATCCTTGCTGCTACATTCATACCTCAACTCTCCTTCAATCAGAGTTATCCAGGTCAATTTACTTTCTATGCTTGTTTTTCTGTGATCGCAACCTTAACTCAATAACACAGATAACAGCTGGAATCATTAAATAACACTTTGTTGGCGGGGTCCGAGTTTTCTCTAACTCTCTCTCTCTCTCTGTCTCTCTCTCTCTCTCTCTCTCTCTCTCTCTCTCTCTCTCTCTCTCGGGGTTAAACAAACTGCAAACTGAACAGTTTTGTATTTGAAACCCAAGTCCAATCGGTGAGACTGAACCTACATTCAATCGCTATAACTGCTCACTGCTCTCTTTAAAAAAAAAAAAAAAAAATGATAACATTAGATTTAAAGCATGATGTCAGTTAAGAGATTTATTGAGCTTCGCGTGTAAAGGGTAAGGAGGTTATCATATCTACCTTCGTTATAAGGAAAAGATTGAATAGGAAAATAGGTTAATGTTTGTTCCAAATGAGGAGGAGAGAAAGAGAAAGAAAGAGAGAGAGAGAGAGAGAGAGAGAGAGAGAGAGAGAGAGAGAGAGAGGGAGAGAGAGAGAGAGAGAGAGTAAGGGCATTTGAGAGAGTGACAGAGATAGGTAGATAGATAATAGATAGATAGATAGATAGATAGAGAGAGAGAGAGAGAGAGAGAGAGGGGGGGGGGGGGGGAGAAAGGGGAAGGGAGGGATGGAGAGAGAGAGGGATAGATAGATAGATATATTTAGAGAGAGAGAGAGATAGAGAGAGAGAGAGAGAGAGAGAGAGAGAGAGAGAGAGAGAGAGAGAGAGAGAGAGAGAGACTATTTTGTTCTCGAGTTACATCTGATACAAGAGTTCATAACACTCCAGAATCCAGAGTATTGTTCTCTTTGCCGACTCATATCTATTTTGGAATGACGTCGGTGCCAGAAACACTTATTATCTTTCTCAAACCAGAACAGAATAGACAATTCCCATTGTGTTTGTTAGTCTTTGTCTTGGAAGAAATTCGTACCAACCTGATGGTGAGTTGGAAAATTAGACTCTCTCTCTCTCTCTCTCTCTCTCTCTCTCTCTCTCTATCTCTCTCTCACACACACACACACACACACGCACGCACACACTCTCTCTCTTGCTCTCTCACTCTCTCTCTCTCTCTCTCTCTCTCTCTCTCTCTCTTATTCTCTGCTTGCTTTCGTGAAATGGTATTGTGTTTATTGTATTCCTTAATGTTTTATATACAAAATAATACATTTCTATCTACTGTACACATTATTTAAGTTTATCTTGTTTGGTTGTGACTTGAGACAGCTGTAAGCACACTAACAAATAAATTAACAAACAAACAAAAATTTCCAACAAACAGAGCAACAAACAGTATACGTTCAGGATACTATTATGGCATTGTCATTTTGTAAGCACCCTTTTAAACCAAAAGAAAAGAAAAAATAACACCAAATAAATACTTGAACTTTACTTGAGTTTATCAAAGCGCTTTACAAAGGATCCCTGACCAACAGCAACACGTGACATGTAGAACAAGACATGACCCCTGTTAAATTTAATCAATTTAAATTGAGCTTTTATATAGAGCAATATCCACTAAACGTGCTCAAGGGGTCCCTGGCCAACAGCAATACTTAACATGTAGACGTGACATGACGCCTGTTAGGCGATATTACAATTTTTTTCAGACAGAGACAACGCTGTAAACGGCCAGGTACTCGTTTTCCACCTGAGTACGGTGAGAGAATGTGAGTAAAGAGCCTTTACTCAACTATGCGCCGACCGAGGCTCGAACCCAGGACTTTCCGATCCGAAAGCGAGTGCCATACCACAAGACCACATAGCCACCTAAAACAAACAAGTAACCAAACATTCATCAAAACAAACAGGCCCTGCCAGTCTCAAGAATTAGCGTCATAAACGACACCTTGAGAAATAGATACATCACACATCGCTGTCATGAAATCGGAGAATGTTGTTGAGGTACAATGTTGGAGAATTGGATGCGTTATCTAGGCCGATTCCCACCGTGAACAAGGGGAGTAGTGCTATAAACACAACACAAACAACTTATGTAAGCCTACACCGTTTTAATGGGAAATTCTACATTAACAGGCATCGCTTTACGCGTTTTATTATTCTTTTGATATTATGACAAGTTACTTCCGAATGTATCTCTACTTTATCTCTCCCCCACATAATATTATACTACACTCCTTCTCGCTCCCATCCCCTCTTTGTGCCATCTCTCTCTCTCTCTCTCTCTCTCTCTCTCTCTCTCTCTCTCTCTCTCTCCCTCTCTCTCTCTCTCTCTCATTCTCTCCCCCAAACACATTCCCATCCACTTTTCATTTTGAATGAATAACAACAACAACAACAACAACAACAACAACAATAACGACAACAACAACAATAACGACAACAACATAACAACGATCACAGCAGCATCAGCAACAATAATGTAACGATGTAACGATGATGGTGATGGTGATAATGATATGTTAATTGTGATTGTCCAGAGCGTACCATAGAGAATACAGCGGACTGGACACCGATTGTTTAGATTATTCGTCCATTGTTTCTATTTATCAGAAAAATTTGCTTGATATTCGTTATCCCTGCAGTAGGAGTCGCTTTGAATCTCACAAGATAACGTTTTTATTTTATTTTATTTTTTCAAGGGGGGGGGGGGGGGGGGGGGGGGGGGGGCTCCCGATAACTCAGCTGGTAGTAGAACTTGACTCGCAAACGATATTATGGAGTGCTCAATCATAGTCGATGGTTATTATTTATTCTGACCCCTTTATCCAGCATCGCAGTTAATGAGTAGCTGGATTTGGTGGACCAGCTTCCGGTCAAAAACCTGCCTGTTTAACAGTACAAAAATTAGTAAAATGTATGGCTCCATGGGCCTTAAGATGACTTATTTCTGACACCGATCGCATCATAGTGTTTCCACAGCTATTTCTTAGCCTCCAGATCCACATCCTCATCTCCCATTAAAAAAACCAAAACAAACCCCCTTTATACTCACACCTTTTGTACCGACATAATATCTATAGATAGAACGAAGATGACGTCACTTAGTCTTTGTTATTGTTTTTGCCATTCGCGTTTATGAGTAATTCTCACTAAACTCTATTAAACAGACTATAAACGTTCAACGTTACACACCGTTTTGTGTGTTGGTCCGTTATACTTCCGGATGGCAATGTTGTGAGCTTCTAAGCCAAGCGCATACTATCTATTCTCACACCTTTGTACCGACATAATATGTATCTATATCAAGTTATAAACACTGCCTCATTACGTCATCTTATCTCTACGGCATCACCTGTCTGTTGTATCCGTCGTCACCGTAGCAGCTGTATCGGGAAAGGCAGGGGGTCAGTGAGATGGATTGTTATCTTTCGTGTTGAAATTTTGCACTGCCGGTCTAGAGTTTATTATCGCAAGCATTTTTTTTTTTTTTTTTGGTCGTGCAATTCAATATTTTGTTTATTTAGGCTCCTTTATAAAAGAAAAGAAATAAAGAAATGAGTTATTTAGCAGGAAGTGTGAAGTTCGGTTTCACTCTAATTGATCACAACGATGATAACGATAACGACGACGACGGCGACGATAATGATGATGACAGTCACGGTAAATTCACCATACATCATAGTTACAAATGTGTCCCCACTAGACTCAGACGTGAATGAGTATCGACTGTTCTATAAGCAGTGACGAGGACGTCTTACTAGCGACTTGTACTGTTACGATATAAACATATATAATTCTCCTCTGCGAATCGCAAAGAGCATTGGTAGCATTTTAAATCCACGGAGATGCGCCTAATAACGGTGCATGATTTGGTGGTGTTTCTTTTGAGCAGCGGTTAATTCTTTATCCCTTTGGAATTCGATTAGAAAAAACGTTTTATCCGCTGTGACAAGGAAAGGCTATTTGCCTGGGTGATTGAGGCGGCTACTTGAAATTCTGCGGGGCGGAGGATCTTTCGGGTGAGCAAACACCTGATAGGATTTCAGTGTATTCTCAGACATCTTTGGAGTTATAAATAAAGCAAGGGCGAAAAGAAAAGACAAATCTTATTTGTAGGGGGTGAGGGATGAGAGGAAGGGAGAGGAGAGGGGGGGAAAGGGGTGGGGGGAGGGAAGAGAAGAGACATTGATAGACTGACTGGGTTTACAAGAATTTAAGGGATGTTTTGTATTTGCTGGTGGCTAATCTGTAGTTTCTATGTTTTGGAATTGATGTTGTGAGAGGAAGGGAAGAGAGAAGTGAAAGGAGAAAAGGTATGGTTGGGGAGAGTGATTATATATATTATATATATATATATTTATATATATATATATATATTATATAATATATATATATATATATATTATATATATATATATATATATATATATAGGTAGATAGATAGATTGACAGACAGACAGATAGATAGATAGATAGATAGATAGATAGATAGAAGATAAATAGAATAATAGATAGCAGATAGATATATAGAAGATAGATGGAATACAAGATAGATAGGTAGAGAGAGAGAGAGAGAGAGAGAGAGAGAGAGAGAGAGAGACTGGATATATTATAAGAAGTAGGTTCAACACACCGCATGAACCTAGTTACCCAGACCCAACTGAGATCATGACAAGAGACTAGCCCTGGGATACCAGAGAGATCCATCAAATATATGTACTAGACTATCGATAGATCAAATACGTAACTTTTAATTTTTATTTTCTGACTGTATTTACTTTTTGGTAAAAAAGTAAAGACTCCATACTGTACTTAAAAGACTGTCGAATAAAATAGTTAAGTTGGGGGGGGGGGGGGGAGGAGAGAGAAGAGAGGAAAAGAGAGAGAGAGAGAGAGGGGAGAAGAGAGAGGAGAGTGAAGAGAAGGAGAGAGAGAGAGAGTGAAAGAGGAGAGAGAGGAGAGGAGAGAGAGAAAAAGAGTTTGAGAATGTCTTAAAGGTGGAGGCACGAGAGACATATCAGTGAAGCTGTCTCGTTATCGTTTGCATTTTGAACAAAAATGTTCAACAATATATTACATTCGCCCACCCATCCATCTATCCACCATTATTATTCATCCATCCATCATCAACCACCTTCACGTAACAATCATACATTAAAATAAACGTTGAAGGGCGCCGCAAAAACCCTTTAAAAAACCAACAAAAAAACATACATTAAAATTTATCTCTCCATCCAATCCATCCATCCATCCACCCATCCATTCATCCACCCCATTCATCCATCCATCATCCATCCATCATCAACCAACTTATCCACTTAACAATCCTTAAATGAAATATCTATCCATCCAATCATCCATCCAATCCATCCATCCTTTCCATCCATATCCATCCATCCATTCATCCACCCCACCATTCATCCATCCATCCATCAACAACTTATCCACTTAACATCTTAAATTAAATATTTATCCATCCAATCATACATCCACCCATCCAGTCCCCCACCTACCCATCCAAGTTAAATACCCACCCACCCATCCATCCATCCATCGATTGTTGTCTGTCTGTATGTCTTCCTACATGTCCGTATGTCTTTAATATTTACCAGCACATATTTTTCTTTGGCTGTCTTTATCTTTCACCTCCCCCCCCCCCCCCCTTTTTTCCCCCTCTCTCCCTCACTCTCTTCCTCCACCTTATCTTTTTTCAGCATTGCTATTGACGCCCGCATCCTCCACTTTCCTTGAGCTCCCGTTTTTTCCCTTTCACTCTATGGCTTTATTTCTATTGTCATACTCACGTCTCAGGTCGAATTATTTCCTTATTTCTGTTTTGGCCTTTGAGTAACTGAAAACGATCCCCCCCCCCCCCCCCCCCCCTTTCTTTTTATCTCTAGAGTTTATTATAATTATATATTATCTTTGTTAATACATTTTTTTAATACGCCAGATGTCATTTCATGTTTTTAAAGTTGAATGTTATCTTTCTAAACATCACATCACCACACCACACCATCATCATCATCATCATCATCATCGTCGTCGTCGTCGTCCTCATTTTGAATTTAAGAAAAGAAATGTTATGCTTTTTGGGTTAAAATTATATTATACTGCATCCTTCGTTCATCATAAACCTAGACTTAACGACACACAAAACATTTTTTGATCATTATTCCGCTTTGCTCGTTTATTAGGCTTGACCTCTCAAGGGCACACCTCCTTAATGAGGACAACAGGTTCTGGGGTTTTCCCGATGAGCGCGATAAACTAGTGGCCGCCCACCCTAATCGCTCGCTGATGGCCGCTCTGACTCCTTCGGTACAATATATCTATCCCCCCTCCAACGAGCAGTTTTTTTTTCCGATGTTCTTAGTAACAATGCAGTTCTTTTTTTTTTTTTTTAGGAAAAGGGTAGCGTGTCATTAGGGTTAGTAGAGGGGTTTAGTTTAGCTGCCTTGCCTCCGATTTTAACCTTACTTTGCCATTAGATAATGAATCTGCAATTAAACACAACCATTATGAGCACAATCCTTTTATTGTGGGCAATTGTAATATTAAATTATTATGAGTAATGTAATGGCACCGGCGCAAAAAATTCAGATTGCGTCGACGGTGGCTTTTAAGAAAAAAGAACAGAGGAAGAGAAACCCTAAAATTATTTATTTATTTATTTATTTATTCATTTATTCATTTATACATAGTTTATCTATTTCTTATTTAACGGAGACTGATGCCGAGTCGTGATGGCATCACCTTGTAAGGTGTCGGGTTTCAATGAAACAGCCTCGATGAAACCAGTCGGAAATGACGATTATCGCTGAAATCGAGATGTTGCGCAATCGGACATTGATAAACAAGTTGTTATTCCTCCCACCCTCTACGCTTGGAAAATAGTTCATGTTGTGATGTAAGATCAGCTGTAACAATTCCACCACCCACCACTAACAGAAGAAGAAAACAACAAAAAACGCAACATTAATAAAAATAACACAAAATGTAACAACATAATCAACAACAACTGCAGCGGCATGAACAATAGCAATATTAACAATAACAATAACATTAATTCATTTTTCTTTTATTTATTTATTTTTAAAAATATTTATTTATTTATTTGTTTATTTATTCATTCGTACGTTTCTCTATTTCTTATTTAACGGAGATGATGCCGGGTCGGTCGTGATTGTATTCACCTTGTAAGGTGTCGGGTTTAAATGACAACAGCCTCGATGACAACCAGTTTGGAAATGACGATTATCGTTTGAAATCGAGATGTTGCGCAATCGGACTTTGACAGTTACAGCTGATAAACAAGCTTTTATTCCCCCCCCCCCCCCCCCCCCCCCCCCCCCCCCCCCCCACCTACGCTTTTCGCTGTCTTTGAATCTGTCTCCGATCGTCGGTATTCCAAACATTTATTATTTATTATTAGTTTTTTCATTTCTCCTGGGTCAAAGTACTTATTCACAACACTTTGTGTTTTGTTTAAATTTGTAGTCGCCTTTGTAGTTGTATCTAGTGCAGATTTAGTGTAGATGATCTGGGAAAGGTATTATCTCCTACAGGCGTTGTCTGTTTATATGTTACGGTGCTGCTGGTGGGGACCATTTAAACGTTT
>NC_088365.1:28734081-28736581 GCF_034508935.2 Berghia stephanieae
CCCCCCCCCCCCCCCCCCCCCCCCCAACCACTCCACTCCGCCCACATCGTCATCTCATCGTCACGTCGCCTGACGGTGAACTAACTCCGATTTTTGCTGTCTGGCCTCTCCAGTACTAGGTCGGGCTAATTCAAATGAGCCCACCTTATTAACCAGTGAGAACTAAATAGAGATTTTGGCAAACGAACTTTTTCTTATTTATTGCCTTACTTGTGCTGGTACCATTGATGTAATGACTTTGGGAATGTTCCAGTATTGAATTAAATTTATTAATTTACTAATTTTATATCAATTTAGTATTAATTTGTGTTGTTTTTATATATTTGTTTATCCATTTAAACTTTTCTTTTTTTCTCGTTTTCTTTAGTGCTTCTCAAAACTCATTTATTTAAATTGTTTTCTTATTTGTTTTTTGTTGTTGTTGTTGTTGTTGTTGTTTTGGGGTTTTTTTTTTTTTGTTTTGTTTTTTAACAAATTAATTTGTTAGTTCTTTTTTTTTTTTTTTATTCTTAAAGTAATTACCGCTGTATTTTTATTGCCAGACAAAATAATTTTGCAAAACAATGTATATTCTATTGTATTCCGTCTAATAAAACAAAACACTTTTATTAACAAGATATGAAGTGAGTAGAAAAGTGCCAGAAGACAATAGAGAATAAATATTTTTTTCGCGGCGGTGGTGGGGTTAGAACCTGCGACCTTATTGGTACGACAACTCCGCCTGGCAGGTGAGAGCGTGGCTCTACCGTGTGAGCTATCCACGAACACTAAAATATTCGTTTCAAACCCAAAGTCATTTCTAGATCCCTCACACGGTAGAGCCACGCTCTCACCTGCCAGGCGGAGTTGTCGTACCAATAAGGTCGCAGGTTCTAACCCCACCACCGCCGCGAAAAAAATATTTATTCTCTATTGTCTTCTGGCACTTTTCTACTCACTTCATATCTTGTTGTTACCAACATAAGTGCCTGCTCCACTCACTTTTCTGAATTAAAAAAACACTTTTATTCAAAAGTCACGACTAAATAAATATATAAAATACAACCACCACTTTGGTTTGCTCAACAATTGAATTAGTATACGAGAAATACTCTTCTGAGAAAGGAGAGAGTTGAATTCTAACTAAGTTATAGAGGAAATACGGAAGGGTGGGCAGATTCCGTACTTGCCCGTCCTGAAGCTAATACATACATAAGAAGATAGTTCGCGATGAAGAGGCGGGAAGCTCGGGGTTGGTTGGGTAAGGAGTAAAGATAACACGGTCGTTATTGTTATAGTCTAACGATGCATGAGGAGAATTTGGTAACATTATTTTGTCTTAATTGTATTGCATGAAGTATTGGCGAAAGCCTAAGATTAAATAAACTTTGTTTTTGTTGGTCTTCTTTTGACTATGGAACTGATACTGATACTTGTCTTAGCAGACCTGCCTACTTGAAATAGGAAAATAAAAATCGTAGTTTTCAGGGGGTAATAAAATCGTAGATATTTTAACTACCTTTAAAAAAATGACCGGAATTTCGTCTGTTTTGATAGATATCAAATTTTTTAAAAAACGAGAAAAAATGATTGGAAACGTAATAATGATGGTGATGGTGGTAGTGATAGTGGTAGCGGTGGTGGTAGTAGTAATGATGATGGTAATATTATTATTGTTATTATTATTATTTATCATCATCATCATTATTATTATTATTATTATTATTATTTTATTATTATTATTATTATTATTATTATTATTATTATTATTATTATTATTATTATTATTATTATTATTATTATTATTATTATTATTATTATTATTATTATTATTATTATTGTACGTATTGGTGGTATTACTATTGTTGTATTTTTTTGTGGTTATTAATGGTATCAGTTTATTGTTTGGTTCCATTTACCATTTTTTTCCACTTTCATGTATGTGGTCATCAAATTGTATGATTTATTGTCGAAAGCCTAAGATTGAATAAACTTTGTAATATCGTATGGTAACCATCATTGTCGACGACATCGTCGTTGTCATCATAATCATCATTATCATCATCATCATCATCATCATCTACATCATTAACAACAACAAAACAAAATATTAACAACAAGTACTACAATAGCAATAAAAACAATATCAACATCATCATAAAATTTCCGTCATCGTCTCCACAACTATCATTCTAACCAACAGCATCACCAAACCACTACCATAATTACATCCTCCTCCACCGACACCACCACCGCTACCACTATTCCAACCACTACCACCACCGGCACAATCATTCTAATCATCAAGACAGCAATGAAATGCAATTTGAGCTCTGAATTAAACTCGAGTCATATCGCTGTTGTTGCTTCTCGATTAAAACTTTAAGGTTACTACATACTACTGAAAACCAGTAATGTAACAGAAATATTTATCTCGCCGTTGAGGGATTTAAAGCAAATCTTTAATTTTTCGAGTGAACGAAATGGACTTGTATTGTCAAGGTGTTGTCGCATTATGTCT
>NC_088365.1:28741581-28769081 GCF_034508935.2 Berghia stephanieae
CCGCGTTTTTTATGCTATCAACAAAATTCTTGCACGTGTTCATACCTTGACTCGTCCTTCATTTCTCTACGTAACAGCCAAGTCTGTCGACACACTTCTGCCAACGCCGCACCATGGAATAGATACCCTCTCGGAAGAAATTTCCGTCAAGGTTTTGTAGCCATTTCCGCACATGGTCAACAAGCTCTTCATCGACATCAAAGCGCTTTCCTGCCAGCTCACGTTTCAGTGGCTCAAAGAGGTGATAATCAGATGGTGCGAGGTCTGGACTGTGTGGTGGGTGTGGCAAAATCTCCCATCCATATTTCTCTAGCCAACCTTGCGTCACTCGTGCTGTGTGGGGTATAGCGTTGTCGTGTTGCAAAATGACCCCGTTGGTCAACTGCCCTGGGCGCTTTCTGCGAATGGCCTCCCTAAGCTTGTCAAGAGTTTGGCAGTACCTTGCAGCATTGAATGTTTCTCCAGGTTGTAAGGTTTCGAACAGAATAACACCACGACTGTCCCAGAAAACAGTTCCCATTATGTTCTTTGCTGACCGCATGACTTTGAATTTCTTCGCGACAGGTGAGGATGGATGTTTCCATGTCATCGAATCTTGCTTTGTTTCTGGGGTGCAATGGTGCAACCATGTCTCATCACCAGTGACTATGCTGTCAAGAAAAGTCACATCGTACCCTAGAAAGTCTCCGCCGGCGTTGGCAGTATGCCCGTGAACCCTGCGTGAGCTCTTGCTTCTTCTCAAAAGTTCCCTGCAGATGTCCAATCTTTGTTCTTTATGATTGTCTGTGAATTGCTTAGGAACCCATCTTGCGCTGACTTTTCTGTAGCCAAGTTCATCAAATACAATTCTATGGGCAGAAGTTTCCGAAATTTCAAGACTGCTTGCGATTTCATGAAGTTTCAACCTCCTGTCTTGACGAATAAGCTCATCAACTCGCTTCACATTGTCTTCTGACGTCGCAGTTATCGAACGCCCTCTCCCTTCCCTGTCTGTCAAGTCGGAATGGCCGGCTTCAAACAAATTACACCAGTGATAGACTTGTGTACGGCTTATAACATGCTCATCATATACACTCTGAAGTTCTTTACGAATTTCGGTAGGATTCAGACTTTTGGCGTTCAAAAAACGTATGACAGCTCTGATTTCCTCCTTTGACCAAGTTTCAAGGTGGGCCGCCATCTTTAAAATCGTCTAGAAATTCATTGTGCAAAATGATGCACTTCATAATTTCTGGGAATATCCGTAAGGAAATAAGGAATATCATGTCGTTTACAGAATTAAAAAATCTCCACTGGTTGCTGAGCAATGGGCATTTTTCGGTTATTTCTGAAAGAGCCCTCGTAGGTGATGGTCCCTGTGGGTAACAAACGTTTGCTCGTTGGATTCTTTATATTCCCTCTGAACTGGTAGTTGTAATTAATTAACGATTGTTTAAATATATTAGTGGAGAACCGGAAGTACTTGCCGAGAAATAAAGGCTTTTACGAACAGGCACTCGTCTATTTTAACTATCATACTACTGTATTGTGGAAATCAACATAGATCGAGACGAATCATTTGAACCATCAATGATCAAAATCGGTCCGGTAATAAAGTCTATAGGTGCGAGCAAATCAATCTCTCAATAGGGCGCCCAGATGGCGATTCCCAACGTCAAATAACCCATCATTATGCCCTTGCAGATTTTATAAATTTGAGTCAACAGGTGATACAATTACCCTTAATTTTAAAAAGGTTTTGTAAGTTACTCGTATACCAATCGGTAAAAAAAAAAAAAAAATTCTTTTTACATTTGCCTTTATTTCTGTGATCGTTGGAACAAAAATTAACATGGACTTTAGGGAACAAATTTGTCTCCCCCCCCCCCCCCCCCCCCCCCCCCTTCCTCTACTTTTTTAAAGAATAGATATTGACATTTGTATGAAGAAGAAGAAAAAAAACTCTTCCAAAAAAACAAGTTACAAGGGGTACACATCGATTTGGATTGTTCTTTACTACCATGGTTTTATTTTCTTTCCTTTCGGTTTATTTTCTAAATATTGTTTTGTTTGGGATTTTTTGGGTTCATTTCGACCTCTTCGCTGTTTTGTTTCCTCAAAGGAATGCAGACAACTATCTTTGACAACAAACGCCGTGAAAATTACAATTTGTTAGTCGTGCATAATATCTTTTAATGGCGTTCATGGTTTTACGACAATTTTCTGCTATTGTAAGCGCAATCTATTGTCTGTCTATCTGACTGTCTGGACAGATTCACAGATGAACTTGGGGAAAATTCTCCCTTGAACATAAATTATCTTTTGACGACTTTATCTCCGACAGCCAGGACTCAGGGAGGGAACACCTAGCTTGCATGGCAGCTCGCATGCGCAATGCAGACGTCTGCTAGCAGACAGCTAAACTGGATGTTTGCAACAACAACAAAAAAGTAAGGGAGAGTACTGTGATTTTAATATGTCTATGACAACAATAGTAGTATTGTGTGTTGTGTGTGTGTGTGTGTGTGTGTGTGTGTGTGTAGACCAAGCAACAACCAAAAAATATGTATATTTTGTGAAAATACAATCTGAACAAACAAAAAGCCAACTGGATCGACCCAAAATGCTTGATTTTCTCCCTTATTTTACATGAAGAATCAGCTAAAATGCTTTCGAGCCAATATTCAATCTGGTCAAGTATCCATTTATGATAAAAATACCAATATTTTATCATTTTTCTTATAAAACTTGGCTTGTTGTAAAGTTTTGAAAGGGGTTTTAAACGTTGATCATTCTGTTGTTTGTTTTTGTTTTGTTTACGTTATCTCATTATTTGTTTGTTTGTTTTGTTTTTTCTTTGTTTGTTTTGTTTTTATTGAAGCTGCTATATTCATTTTTTGTTCAAGCTTTTGTTCAAGGCTACAGCTCCTTGTAGCTTAATAGTCACTTTGATGAGAAGAGGGGAATGCTGTGCTCAAAGCATTTACAAGGGGTTCCCCAAGCAATGTAGCAATACATTGGACGACGTGTAATGGTGCGTATAAGGCGCTTTTATAAAATAATTTTCTCCAGAAAAGACAACACTGATGCCGGAAAATAGCCATTTTACGAACGAGGGTGGTGAGAATTTTTCAGAGAAAGTCTTTGCACCGCTTATAGTGGGTCTCGAACTCGGGTCATGAACTCAGGTCACAAGACGGGCGTCATGCCACTACACCGCAGAATCCCATCCATAAATAAATAAAATGTAAATAAATAAATAAATAAATATCAAATTAAATAAAGCGCATTCAGCATGGTAAAAGTAGGAGACAAAACAAATTAAATAGATTACGCCCTCCACCCCAACCCCTCTATTTATATTAAAGCTGCTGTTAGCGATATGTTTTTATTCCATCATGATTCTCTAATTATAGGGTAAGGAATTTACAGATTGTACAGATAGTAAAGTGAAAGTGAGTGACATGTAAAGCGCAGGGAGTCTTCCTCGCTTTGTCATGACAATATATATAATTCGTCACAAACATTCCATTCCCACCCATTCAAAACAATGACAAAATACATTTTTATTCATCTTGACTATATACGTCCCTTCCCTCTATGTCACAAAGCCTCAAAAAATAAAGATAGCGTTAAAGATTTTATTGGGGTCGCCTTAATCTATCAATATAATAATAATATTATGAAATTACAGCTTCCTAGCTAAGCCGTTTTGTCTGTATGGTCATGACAGGAGTTTGCTATTTCTACGGCGATCTGTGACGGCTGGAGTAGATGGAATCTCTGATAATTCCAACTCATCTTTTCCATTGTGGCAAAGACGCCAAGTTGCGACAAGATGCCACACACGATAGATAGAAGCTACGCCGGTGGATTTTTTAAAAAGCTGTTGTTCCCACGAGTTGATACCCATGTTCTCCTTATTTATTCCAACAAAGGAACAAAGTACCAGCGTACAATAAATTAAACAAATAATGCTGGAGGAAAAAATCTTCAATCCATCCTAATGGATAAATTTGTCTATTTCAAGGGTAGACAGACAGACAACATCAACCCAAATGCAGCATCGCAAAGTTAGCAAAAGGGGTTAGATAAGTATTTTTTAGATCTATTACGAAAAATTCGCAGAATTATGTAATTTTGGCTACACTTTCAGAGCAACTCGTAAATCATTAAAACTTATTGAAAATGAAAGTTGATGTCAGACCACATAAATTTAAGGGGTTTGAAGCGTTATTAAATCCTTGTGAGGGTAAATTGTTGACTTACTAAAAATAAAGATTTTTACATTTCAACCAAGGTATGATTTTTGGTAAAGATAAAAAAAAATGAGATGGTAAAGGCGTGGCTCAAACCTAGGTCATATGGCACGACCTTGCATAGCAAGAAACTCATAAAGCAAGGTAAAAATCTGAATATAGGGAATGAGATTAGCGGAAGAGTAGCGTCCCTTGATTGGACGTCACCCATAGTTTGTGACGTCACCGGATGAAAAGTTATTAGAGAGAGAACGTCATGTTGGTTGTGCGCAGATTTTCGACAATTATTGTGGTTTTTAGAACGTGCATGCAATGGTTGTGACACAGTTAATTGTCATTTTACGAGCAAACTACGGATTCTTTATGTAGGACGGCGCTTTGAAAAATCCCTTTAACTCATTAACTCGGCCTTGTCGTCTCACGCCAATTTTGCCGTGTATTTTCCGATATATTAAGAAGACATCTTTTTTAAAAAGAAGTCTCAGGTTTAAGATTTAAAAAATAGAAATTGGGGGTCATCTTAATCAATAGAAGGAACGAAATTGACGCCACTCAGCTCTTTGTTATTGGTTTTAGAAAGTCATCTTGGTGATTACTTTTTTCACTAAATTAAATCAATCAAATATAAGAGTTCACGGTTACACGCAGTTTTGTGAGGTGGTGCGTTATATTCGGCTGGCGAATGTTGTGAGTATTTTACCTTAACGCAGAGCACCAATAGGTTTAAATAAAGCCACGGTTTTCTGGCTGAAATGAAAATAATTTGTCCACGTATGGGAAAAATGTATAAAATAGATAGTATCCCATACCCATCGACTGGAAGCAGTAAAGGACCTATAGAGCCGCCAAATCCAAGTTCATGAAACCAGAATTTATCCCGGATTCTGTGGGGTGTACACTGGGTAGCTGAGTTTGTTAGATCTGGCGAAAAGTCACCATCGACCCCTCTTATTACCTCATCCACCCCCTCTTATTATAACTTCACGTCTCTCTCTTACTCTTCAATGCTCGCTGCCCTCTAATGTTGTTTTGTGTGGTGGTGGGGGGGGGGGGGGGGGGGGGGGTAGGAGTTGCGTGTGTGTATCAACGCCACGAACAACTCGATCAACGCCTTGGGCGATGCCATTATCTCCGTTAATGGGGATAAATTTCAAATTTTATTAAATTATCGAAGTAACAATGAAGTACGGTGAGCAAATAAAGAAGGCATCACCCCTCTTCTCTAATTAGGTTACAATTTGAAATGAGTGTGACTACTCCGTGTGTTTTACTCCTGTAGACCACGGTTTTCATCGTGCAGCGGTCTTTAACGGTTCAAGAATGAACGATCCCATGGTCTCAAAGGTCAAACCGGTTCGAATTTCCAACAGTCTCTCAGGAATGTTCAATGTCGAAAAGGACCGGTCCTAGGACCGGTCCTTGCGGTCTTCATTTCCCAAGGACCGTAGGACCGTGGTCCTTAAGCTTGCCAAGGACCGCCCCGCACTAGTGTACACTACCACATGTACACCACACATAAACTAAGGTATAACATTTTTAAAATGATTGACCATCACTCCCGGTGAAATGCAATGCGGCATAAAAGTCTGCAAAGTTTGTTTTTTTTTTAATAATTTTAATCCTGGAGCAAGTTAAAAATCTGAAAATATGCCTATAGAGGTTTTGGACAACGTTGGGTTCTCATGGCGTCGTACAATGGTCGTGACATATTTACTTAAGTGGTATTTTAATATTACATGGCGGTTTTGTGGCCTAGTGGTGAGCCATCCGGCTTGTCTAACCGACATGCATGCTCGAGTCCCGGTGTAGGTCTTTAAAAAAAGGCAATGTACTGGCATTTCCTCACCATTTTGATACCTGTTCGGTAACTTGTCTTGTCTCTAAATTCCAATAATACCTTACTTGAACTACATTATGCCCAAGCGTTGCCGTTGGTTTGAGGCCGTTTATAAAGCGCTTAGAACACTTATTGTGGTGGAAATTGTAAATAAAACAATCTTCTTTTTATTTAAATATACATTTACTTCACATTTTTATACTAGAAGTCCAAGAAATTAGGTCAGTCAGTAAGGTAGCCAACATTGAACCAACTTAAACTCCTTTGATCTAGAGATTAGCTGTTGAGAAAAACACAGTGGAATGAAGACAAAACAAATTGCAACCCAGGAATGTCTGGGAATGGGGGAAGAAAGGGGCGGGGGGAGGGTGGGGGGGGGGGGGGTAAACGGAAGCCCATATACACCAAAAGCACTCTGTCATAACAAGACGCTTTTTTTTTCATTTGTTCAGAATACTTTAGCTTTATGTTACATTTCGATAAACTGAGATTATTCCCGACAAAAACTTGAAAAAGTGTGTTTGAAACAGTGCCATACAAGCAAGAAAGAAAATACAAGAAAGAAAAAAAAATTACCTATAACCAGTCTACCTCTACCGGGGATCGAACATCAGACCTCCTAATAGGAGGTTTGAAGTTTGAACTTCAGTCGAGGTAGACTGATGTTTTGGGACGGTTATTCATTTTAAAAGTTTTAATTTTTGTTTGTGTTTTTTTTTTTAATAAAAAAAAAAAAATATTTTTTTTGTGGTCCTTGCTTTGTTTGGCACTGTTTCATACACATTTTTTTGAGATCTTTATCTTACACCGGTGCCTCAATTTGATATTATTCCCGGCAACTTGTCGAAAAGACTAAGACCTAGACAGACCTCAGTAATATTTGAAATATTGAGATTTGAGCATATTTGACAAGTTAGAAGTTCGTCTTAATCCATCGATGTATGAAGTACCATTTTTCTGATTAAAAATATCACTTTTGAAAAAAAAAAAAGGTATTTTGTCAGAGTAAGGAGGCACTATTGTGACAACTGGAAGAAGTCATGTTTCTGTCAGATGTGTGTGAGAAAAAGTTGGGACTTGGATGTCGAGATAAAACGAAATGATAAAACAAAAAGATTGAGTGATAAAAAGGGGCGTTTCTGTGTCATCTTGACATTACCTTACACCCCTACCATCAAAGAAGAAAAAGAGAGACCATAGACTTCACGCTGACATTGGGTGAAATCGACCAATGTGTAGTTTGTTTACACGTCTGACAAGCCAATTTGTTATGAGCTCATTTTTACATAATAGCAGAAAATACTGCCCATTACAAACTTAACTAAATTTGAGGTTTTATATAGGGCATGCGCAATATCCACTAAACGTGCTCAAAGCGCTTTGTAAAGGGCCCCTGAGCAACAGCAACACGTAACATGTAGAACGAGACACGTTTTTTTCCCGACAGAGACAACGTTGTTAACGGCCAGGTACTCATTTTACACCTGAGTACGATGAGAAAATGCGAGTAAAGAGCCATTTCCAAGGATTCAACTATGCGCTAAGCGAAGCTCGAACCCAGGACCTTCCGGTCCAAAAAACGAGTGTCATACCACAAGACCACATAGCCACATTACAGCAAAGCCTATAATTGCGCCAGACTTATCAATATGTACGCGTTGGGTGAAATAAATACGTGTTTGAAATGAAATTTAAATCTGGTAATTTCCAATCAATAGTGTGTATTAACCCTTAACATACGGATTTCTATTTTTACTATAGCCCAATGTAATTTGCCTTTATTTACCAAGAGAGCGAAGCGAGAACAGCGATTGATGCCCCAGTGAAACCGGACCCATGTCATAATAATAATAATAAAACATTGTTACCAATGTCTTGGGTTATATGGTTGTGGTACGCAATCAGACTCAAAATAATGGGAGAAAATGAAGAAGACGAGGTGAGATAATTAAATGGATGCTGGTTTTAGTCCTTTAACTCTTTTAAGGTAGGAAATCAAAATGGAGCCAGCCTATAGATTAGAATTGTTATGAACTGCAAAGCTATTTCAAAAAATTATTTATTTTTAAAGTCTCGAATGCAACAATTTTTAAGCACCCCCCCCCCCCCTATACTTTCTGCTGAAATTGTCTAATGGAAATTAAATAAAATTACTCAATTGATGACTTATGGCAAAACATGTAGAAAGGCAGAGGAGATGCAACCAACAAATACAAACAAAGACACACACACACACACACACACACACACACGTACAGACACACGCAGAGAGAGGAAGGAGAGGAAAATAGATAACAGGAGACAGATAGAGAAAGAGAGAGAACCCATTTAATAATATTTTAGACATCAAAGCACAGTGAGTTAAATATAGAAAAATACAATCCCTCTACAGACGTCCCTCCCTGCTTTCCATACGGACACAACCTTCAACTTGTCACAAATAAAATTCCATCAGTAAACACTCGTATCACATAAAATATTTATGAGTATCATCACGGCCGCCTACCATAAAACATACGATAGATCTGCTAGTCTCAGGACTGTCGTAAAATGTCTGCTTCACTGACGGGAAAGGTCATTGGTCGTTGGTCGGTAGATGTTGGCTGCTTATTGCCAATGGGTTTGTTTGTTGTTTTTTGGGTTTGTTTTTTTATCGGAGTCTCGTTAATATCAATAAGTGAAATTTAATAACTTTACCACATCTAATGAAATTGACGAATAGTCATCATGTAAGTCGTCGGCTTCGTTTGCCCGCCCCCTCCCCCTCTTCTTCTTCTTACTCCTTAACAATCTCTTCCTATTTCCTCCTGCATCATCATCATCATCATCATCATCATCATCATCATCATCATCATCATCATCATCATCATCATCATCACCATCATCATCATCATCATCATCACCAGCACCACCATACAATCATGCACAATCACTCGATCAGTTAATTCACTTTCGTCTTCATGCAAACCCTCACCTCATCCCTGTCAATCTCCACAAAGTAAAAAAAAAAAACAAACACACACACACACACACACACACACACGCACACACAAAACAAACAAACAAACAAACAAACAAAAACATGGCTTCCTATTCACTGGATGACGAATAGTCTTCTAATTTGGTCCCTGTGGTTTCACAACAGGTGGGGTTATAGAACTAGCCTATAAGTCTATTTAAGTAACGGGGATTTGAGGAGTCTATTTGTTCAAGTGACAGGGAAAAGCCGGCTAGAGCAGACACTCATTTCATCAGTGCCTCTATTCCGTGAGACGATCAGTTAACCCTTATGGGCGGGGTTCGATTATACTTCACAGGATGATAGATATTATGTTAAGTCGTGAGGTCTCAGTTCCTCAGCGGTTCGGTGTCTCCCTTGTAACAACAGCAAACGATGTTGACGTGGCCAGGGACCAATGGTGACCCCCCCCCCCCCCAAAAAAAAATAATAAACCTTGTCCCTGCTTTAGGCCCTTGAGTAAGGGGACTTTCCATCGATACCTCACTCAACTCGAGTTTGAATGAGCACCTAATTATGATCAGTTAATCCTTATGGACGGGGTTCGATTATATCATACTTCACAAGATGGCATGTATTAAGTGTGGTATCGGCTTCGCAACGGTGCGGTGTCTCCATTGTTACAACAGCATACGATATTGACGTGATCAATGACCAAATGTGTGACCAAAAACAAAACAAAAACAAAAAAAAATTAATTAATTAATTAATTAAAAACAAAAACCAAAAAAAAAAAAAAAACCCTGGTCCTAGCTTTGAGTCTCTGGGTAAGGGGATTTTCCACCGATGCTCTGCCCAACTCAGGTGTAGATGTATGAGCACCCGATTAATTAAAGGGAGTGACGAATGTTGTATGAGTGCTAGTACAAAAAGAACGCGTTATGGGTGATGTGTACTGCGTGGCGTAAAACATAATAACTTAGTTCCACATGGCCTGGTGGGTGATATATGAGGCGTTGAACATGGTGATTCGGTGGAAATACAGATGTATTCAGATTTTATATCTTACCACTTAAAACTTTAAATTCAGCGATGCGACTAGGGATCCATCATGCCCAATCCTTTTACACAAGGTTTAATTCCTTTCCAAAAGCAAAGCTCTATGCATGGAGCCAAGTTTCTAAACCTTGGTAACTTCCACTAAACTGAAATACCTCACTATAATAAAAAACCACATACAAATGAAGCTCCCAGAACACCACGACTCAAACCCAGAAAGCCCTTCTACCATTCATAACTAAAAAACCGACATTGGGTAAGTCTGGATTGGACAAAGGCCATGCCCAAGGGAGGTGGGGTCATCAAAGACCCAACAGGCTTCAGGAACTGCAATCGAAAGCAGTGGGTCGCATCAAACCGACAGCTGGACTGCTGCAAACATGCATCAATGGAGTCTGAGGTAGTCAGCCGACTGTCCCCACGACAGACTAGAGCCCTCTCACTTATCTGTGGTCCCCACTGTCAGGGAACACCAGATACACCAGACCACATAATCCTACACTGCCTGTGACAAGATTGGTGGGAGGTTTCGAGGCTGTCCTCAACTGGCTCGAGACTTCAAGCGTGGAGATGGAGCAATACGCTACTGGTACTGCAACTATCTCTCACCATTAACCAGCTAACTGCCGTGCCCTGGAAAGGTAAGTATTTAAAAATGTGGCCAGAAAATAGGTCCATCGAATATCTATCGATATTGGTAAAAACTCTTAAACCTGCGACCTCAGCCGATATTTTGAAGAACTAGTTTTCTGGCAAAATTAATAAATATGCCTCATTTCGCAGTACGGCAGTTAACTGATTTATATTAAGGTGGTCGTTTACACTTACACCTAAGTCAAGTGGGTGTGATCAAAAAGGATGGGAGGAAAGGATAGTCAGCAATCATTGCCATCCGTAAGGTCACTGACCAAACTCAAATGTCATTTGACTTTTTAACAGCATCGAGGCCATGGCAGAAAGATGCACACACAGACGGGCAGGGTGGCAGACATGGACAGATAGATAGATAGATAGATAGATAGATAGATAGATAGATAGATAGATAGATAGATAGATAGATAGATAGATAGATAGATAGATAGATAGACAGACAGATAGATAAATAGATAGATAGATAGATAGATAGATAGATAGATAGATAGATAGATAGATAGATAGATAGATAGAGCAAGTGGTAGGAAGGGGGAAGAAAGAAAGAAAGAAAGAAAGAGAGAGAGAGAGAGAGAGAGAGAGAGAGAGAGAGAGAGAGAGAGAGAGAGAGAGAGAGAGAGAGAGAGTTGAGTGTCAGTGATTCTTCCAATCAGCCCCTACTGTTTACAAAGAGTCAACACGGTCCGGTCTAAACCCTGTCAACCAACCCTATTCCGCAGGTCTACATGTCCGTGTACATAGGGGTTGTTTCACCACAATTTACCTCTTTACATAACAACAGGTGTCTGTAACTAGTCGGAACGTGTCCTTAGGGAGTCGAAGAGCTGAATGTTCAAATTGGAAGGGTTTTGGTTTTTTACGAAAGCAATGACACTGCATAGTATTATAAAACGGTCGGCAAACGTTAGTACATATTATGATGATGTAGAGATGATGACACCACCACCACCACCACCATCATCATCATCATCATCATCACAATCATCATCAACATCATCATTATCTTCATCATCATCATATTCATAATCAGCATCGTCTTTATTTCACTGCGGAGGAAAATCACAGCCGATGTCTAATCTTTTAAGGGAGGAGAAAACATAGATTAAATACGTTGGTAAATTCTATCTTCCAAAAGTGTGCTAGTTGTTCGAGGAAGGGAATACCCGAAACACGAACAAACAAAAAGACATTTTATCAAAATTATAATTCCAGTTTTTCCTCCTTTGTTAAATTATAAAATAAAAAGGGAATGTTACGCTGGTTTCAATGGTGGGGGGGGGGGGGAGGAGGAGGAAAAGAGAGATAGATAGATAGAGAGAGAGAGAGAGAGAGAGAGAGAGAGAGAGAGAGAGAGAGAGAGAGGGAGGGAGGGAGACAACAACCAAACATATATTTAAAAAACACAAAAACAACCTTTAACCGCAAAATTCATGGTCCCACTTCTCTCCAAAATTGTAAGTCTGATAATAAATTCTTTTCGCTGTGGTCTTTTCAACTCTCACCCCCCCCCCCCCCCCCCCCCCCCCCTTCCCCCGTCATTTCCTGAAAAACATGTTGAATGATTTTGAGGGCCATTACCAGCTCTGAGGTGAGAAGACGTACAAATCCACCCAGAGAATATTTCTTACTTTTTTAAAAATATTATATCAACAGAACAGCTTCGGCCTTGGAGAGAAGCCTTGTGTCAACGTAATACTCCTGTCTACGAGAAAATTAGTAAGCCTCTCTTCTCGAAAATGCCGTTCGTTACTCTATCTATCTATCTATCTATCTATCTATCTATCTATCTATCTATCTACTCTATCTATCTGTCTATCTATCTATCTATCTATCTATCTATCTATCTATCTATCTATCTATCTATCTATCTATCTATCTATCTAACTATTTATCTATCTATCTATCTTATTGTCTGTCTGTTTATCTCTTTCCCACCCTCTCCCTCTCTCCCTCCCTCTCTCTCTCTCTCTCTCTCTCTCTCTCTCTCTCTCTCTCTCTCTCTCTCACACCCTCTCCTTCTCTCTAATTAACAGTGTATGTGCGTCTGTGTGTGTTTTATATATTGGGGGGGGGGGGGGTCCACATCTAATTATATTCAATATATAAGTCCAACCTTAAAATCAGCATTCAATCATTAAGATATGAAGTGAATAGAAAAGTGCCAGAAGACAATAGAGAATAAAAAATTTTCGCGGCGGTGGTGGGGTTTGAACCTGCGACCTTATTGGTACGACAACTCCGCCTGGCAGGTGAGAGTGTGGCTCTACCGTGTGAGCTATCCACGAACACAAAAATATTCGTTTCAAACTCAAAGTCATTACTAGATCCCTCTCTCACCCACTTCTTGAGACCGCCGATTCGTTCGTACACCACCATCGCGAATAATTTTGACCAGCAGTTAAGCTTAATAGCCAATATTCTCAACACAAACATATAACATAGAAACGATTGAGACATTGAGTATGCTCCGGTGTATGGGGTGAATTTTTAATTCAG
Source organism: Berghia stephanieae (assembly GCF_034508935.2). Classification (NCBI taxonomy): domain Eukaryota; kingdom Metazoa; phylum Mollusca; class Gastropoda; order Nudibranchia; family Aeolidiidae; genus Berghia; species Berghia stephanieae. Next base: position 28,754,822 of record NC_088365.1, read on the forward strand.
AAAAGTGAGTGGAGCAGGCACTTATGTTGGTAACAACAAGATATGAAGTGAATAGAAAAGTGCCAGAAGACAATAGAGAATAAAAATTTTTCGCGGCGGTGGTGGGGTTTGAACCTGCGACCTTATTGGTACGACAACTCCGCCTGGCAGGTGAGAGTGTGGCTCTACCGTGTGAGCTATCCACGAACACAAAAATATTCGTTTCAAACTCAAAGTCATTACTAGATCCCTCTCTCACCACTACTTGAGACCGCCGATTCGTTCGTACACCACCATCGCGAATAATTTTGACCAGCAGTTAAGCTTAATAGCCAATATTCTCAACACAAACATATAACATAGAAACGATTGAGACATTGAGTATGCTCCGGTGTATGGGGTGAATTTTTAATTCAGAAAAGTGAGTGGAGCAGGCACTTATGTTGGTAACAACAAGATATGAAGTGAATAGAAAAGTGCCAGAAGACAATAGAGAATAAAAAATTTTTGCGGCGGTGGTGGGGTTTGAACCTGCGACCTTATTGGTACGACAACTCCGCCTGGCAGGTGAGAGTGTGGCTCTACCGTGTGAGCTATCCACGAACACAAAAATATTCGTTTCAAACTCAAAGTCATTACTAGATCCCTCTCTCACCCACTTCTTGAGACCGCCGATTCGTTCGTACACCACCATCGCGAATAATTTTGACCAGCAGTTAAGCTTAATAGCCAATATTCTCAACACAAACATATAACATAGAAACGATTGAGACATTGAGTATGCTCCGGTGTATGGGGTGAATTTTTAATTCAGAAAAGTGAGTGGAGCAGGCACTTATGTTGGTAACAACAAGATATGAAGTGAATAGAAAAGTGCCAGAAGACAATAGAGAATAAAAATTTTTCGCGGCGGTGGTGGGGTTTGAACCTGCGACCTTATTGGTACGACAACTCCGCCTGGCACTTCATATCTTGTTGTTACCAACATAAGTGCCTGCTCCACTCACTTTTCTGAATTAAAAATTCACCCCATACACCGGAGCATACTCAATGTCTCAATCGTTTCTATGTTATATGTTTGTGTTGAGAATATTGGCTATTAAGCTTAACTGCTGGTCAAAATTATTCGCGATGGTGGTGTACGAACGAATCGGCGGTCTCAAGAAGTGGGTGAGAGAGGGATCTAGTAATGACTTTGAGTTTGAAACGAATATTTTTGTGTTCGTGGATAGCTCACACGGTAGAGCCACACTCTCACCTGCCAGGCGGAGTTGTCGTACCAATAAGGTCGCAGGTTCAAACCCCACCACCGCCGCGAAAAATTTTTATTCTCTATTGTCTTCTGGCACTTTTCTATTCACTTCATATCTTGTTGTTACCAACATAAGTGCCTGCTCCACTCACTTTTCTGAATTAAACATTCAATCATTAACATTATATCAATCTTCATCAACAAACATACCGCCGTGCCTTGTCCCTTTCCGCTATCTTCCCCCCCCCCCCCCCCCCCCCCCAATGACCCAGCTTTCTTCTTTTCTGACGTCCAAGACCCTCTTGAACCCCTGCCTGGGTGATCCACTTCCGTCTCCCAAACCCTTCAAGTGGACAGATAGCCTACCACTGGATACAAACAGAGATACAGGTATATACACACACGTTCCAGACGGACCAACTGGCCACTCTGGAGTATTCAACACATACACAGCAGGTTGTCTGGGAACAGGTAAACATCAAGGAAAGGTCAACTCTCTCTCTCTCTCTCTCTCTCTCTCTCTCTCTCTCTCTCTCTCTCTCTCTCTCTCTGGCACACACACACATACACACATACTCTCTCTCCCTCCCCCCCCTCTCAGCGTCCTATACAAAGAGTAGCAAGCAATTGCTATTGTCCGTTTAACGGGATAGAAACCGGCATAAACTCTGCCCCCATGGGCATTATGGGTTTAAACATTATCTATCATCTCTTATCTGAAGGACTATCATTTCTATCCTCTCTCTCTCTCTCTCTCTCTCTCTCTCTCTCTCTCTCTCTCTCTCTCTCTCTCTCTCTCTCTCTCTCTCTCTCTCTCTCTCCTCCCCTCTCCCTCTTTTTTTTCAATAACTTTGCAGCTCCCTCTTTACTTGGCAAAGACGACAGTGAAGCGATGGACCGCAATACCATCAGCGTAGACAACCTTCAAAAGGATACCGGTCAGTATACTTGAGATCAGAAATCACAACACAAAACCGTACACTTCTGATAACAGACCAAGATAACCAACATACTCCAGAGACTAGATATCCGTCCGACATCCACGGAGAGATATCTCAACATTAGAGTAAGAAGGACTGGCAAACATCATGCATCTTGTTTTCATTGCTAAGACACCTTGTTACAATGCGAGGTGTATCGGAAATGACCGATGACTGTCACACAATGGTAAAACGGCTTTCTTCATTTTGGCCAGTAAACTAAAACTATACTGTAGATATATCAAAATAAACCCGGACTTCTCAAAAAGCCCAAAGACAATCTAAGGTCCAAAGTCGTAAATAGACTTTTAAGGGCCATCTAATCTATGGATATAATAAGAAATAAGTTGTCTGACTGACTAAAATGTAACAAAAAATGTTCTTGAAGGTCAAGGGAATATCTTAAACTTCAGTTTTGAATCAAATATTCCCTATAAAATAAGCTTCATAAACATAACATTATTAATGGTACACTCAACAACGAATCTTTATGGTCTTAATGACATTAAGAGACTGGTTGGTGGCGAGTAGATGTGGATATTATATTTTTTTCCGCAAATATCCAGAGAATCCTAGGACAACTTCCATGTTAAGATTTTTTCAAAGCCCCCCCCCCCCCCCCCCCCCCCCATCACCACCACCACCCTTTCGATCCATCTGAGACATAATTTACCGTTTACACCAATTTTTGGGCCGGTCTCTGGCCATCTCGGCCACATTCTCACCTGTCCCCAGGACATCTTGGGGGTCTTCCAATGCATTGTCTCGCTTTTGATGGACGATCTCTTTAAATACGAGCTTGTGAGCTCCATTCAAGAGCTCTTTTCGCAGGGGTTCCCCCCCCCCCCCCCCCCCCCACACACACACACCCGAAACCCAAATTCATTAGAGAATACCCGTTCCATTTCCATTAGTCTCATTCGTATTTGGACTGTAGTGGGAATTTGTGTTGACAGGTTTCTCGTGGGACTTCATTACCTGTAATTCTGTCCTCCATCTGGATTTTAAAGATTTGTCTGAGACAGTAAAAAACCTGGAGTTTTTTTTTTTTTCATTTAACCATCACGTATAGTTTGTTTGTTTTTTTTTTTTGTTTTTTTTTCAATATAAAAATAATTGTGTTTCTGCTCCATATCATGGGAGTGCTGACTTCACGTTCTGTTAAACTTATTTTTATCGTAACTGTTGCTATCAAAATTAAATTTCGATGAATATTTTCTGTGCAATAAGTTGTTTAATTTGGGGACTGTCCAAATACTTACTCGCCAACATCTTCTCAAAGACAACAGCATCACTGCTCCATCTTCGTTTGTATTAAGTATTATGGCTCCAGTAATATTACCATCATTATCATCATCATCATCATCATCATCATCATCATCATCATCATCATCATCATCATTGGAATAAGCTGATTCAGTTGGGCGTTGACATCGGTATCATCTATGAAAATCCCACGAGAATTCAACGCAAAACATAATATACACCGGATATGACGGAGAGGGGTGGGGAGAGAAAGAGAGAACGGATATATATAATATATATAAAGCAAGTCACCACAAGTGTCTCTCAATTGTTTTCCAAACAACAATCGCTTCCAGACCACGTCGACCTGCTTTAAAACAATGCATTATGAGACACTGGTCTGGTTATTTACGCACTCCTGTAATGTCTGCTATTAATGAGATACGGGTGAAGTCTAAAATGGCATGTATGCTGAAATAATTTCGTTAATGTTCTCGTTTAAACAGAAAAGTTCATCTCATATCCTAAAATAGCGCGGTTTTGTATTCCGCTGATTGTGTTTGACATTTTCTTTGACGTTTAATTAAATAATATTGTTCAACCGTACAATATTCAGCTGGCACGATTACTGTAAGAGATTGCATTTAATAATATATAAAAAAAGCAATGATCTGTTTGTTTTCCTTTATTTGTTGTTTGTTTGACTTTTATAACTTAATTTTTTCTTATTTTTTGTTGTTGTTGTTGTTGTTATCATTATCTATTTATCGCTCTCCTTTCCTTCCATTCTTTCTTTCTTTTATTTTACTTTTTAATTCTTTTATAATCGATACTTCCACACTTTTAGTATCTAACTGCAGAATATTATTTATTCACATTTTTAAAAATCATTATTCCATTTAGTGAGTCTTCTTAAAGCTGCCACGTTTTCTTTTCGTCTTCTTCTATCGTGAGTGAAATAAGATTAATTGATGATATGCATTTAGCTAAGATACTCACAACGTCCGCCAGCCGGATTTTAACCTACCAACACACAGAACAGTGTGCAACCTTAAACGTCTCTAGTTTGATTGATAGAATTTAGTGAGAACTAATCATTAAAATGGCTGCCTACAAACAATAACAAAGAGCCGAATTACGTCTATTTCATTCCGTCTATATAAAGACTGTAACGTGGAAGGAAGGGATGTGGGGTGGAGATAGAGAGAAAGAATACGGGCATAAGAGAGGGAAGAGTGGCCAATGCATGAACCAAAATGTCACGAATCTAAATTCTCCAAACAAAATAATTTTGTTTGACAGCCCACTGAATCCACTATCACTTATTGTTTTGTTTTTTTTTCAAATTTCATTCCCTTTATCTCGTGTTTGGAGGAAAGGGGGGGGGGGGGAGGAGAGGCAAAGACTGAGGGGGAGGAAGAAGGGGCGCCAAATGAAAAAAACAACAAAAAGAAAAAAGAAAAAGAAACAAAAAGAAAACGAAGCAAAACAAAAAGTGAAAGGTCACGATAGCCAGGTCAGCTACCATCTACGGTTTACATTGTAGCTATAGGTATTCTAAATGTCAAAATCGGTACCATCTCTAGTATGACTAGGACAGGTGGGCAGCTGGTTCAATAGACGGCAGAGTCGAACAAAACACGCACGCTTCTTTCTTATTAAATTTTTTGGTATAAAATTTGGGTGAAAAAAAAAATCAACTTATCCTTCACAATTCAAACTTCTTAAACCAGAAAGTTCTAAGAAGTCTCAGGTATAACTTATTTATAAGTATAAAAGTCCTTGCAAACTAGGAGTAATCTTGGTCTATTGATGCACGAAGTAAAAATTCAATAATAAAAAAAAGTAGAAAAATATTTTGTAATTGCACGTCTACATGTAACGAGGTGCCCAATGCTATCAACTTTCACTTCAAATAGATGATTGATGAAGGTACAATGATGATGATGATGATGATGATGATGATGATGATGATGATGATGATGATGATGATGATGATGGTGGTGGTGACGATGATGATGATGATGATGATGATGATGATGATGATGATGATGATGATGATGATGATGATGATGATGATGATGATGATGATGATGGATGAGCGTTAAATGGACTGCAACATATGTTCCGATACCGTTTAAATATAAAACCAGTCCATTGCGAAATACTTTCCGTCCGACATATCTAACACAATCTAACTACCCAATTCCTTGCTAACAAGAGCAGAGGTGTAAAAAGAAAGAAAAACTATCCCTGATTCGAACTTGGTTAATGGGGTCTCTGAGTCTGGAGCTCTACCAATAGATATGTCATGAACACATTTTATTTTTTAAAAAGGAAGGGAAAGAATTTTTAAAAAGAGTGGGGGGGGGGGGGGGGGTGTCTAAATCCGTCATCCCAATCCGATGAAAATCTTCCAAACTATTGGCACTAATTTGAGTAGTGCGTGGTAGTCATCAGCATATCATGCGGCTCACGAGAAAGGAATAATGAGAGATCAGTGCCAATAAATTATTATATAACATGGATATGGTCTAATATAAACCTCATAATTGTCGGATTAGACTAGATAACACGGGTATTTATAGAGAGCAATATCCAGTAAACGTGATCAAAGCGCTTTGCATAAGCTTCACGAAGTCCCAGGGTTGGAGAGTTGTTCACAAGAGATGGACATTTTAACAAATTTATATTTGAAGAACTTGTTTTCTGACCAAAATGTTGAAAATGTGGGTGAGTTTGTTTTGTTTTTGTTTTTTGTTTGTTTTTTTCAGAGTACGGCATAGTTTCCCAAACTACAAACGGCTAACATTTCATATTTTAGAAGATTGTACTCTAATTCTAACCAAATTTTTTTAAAATCTATTTATTTTTATTGAGGGGGGGGGGGGGGGTTCTTATTTTCTTTTTCTTTTGTGTGTGTGTGTGTGTGTGCGTGTGTGTATATATGTTTGTGTACCGTAGTTTCTTACGTACAAACGGCTAACATTTCATAATTTAGAATAATTCAATCTTATTCGGACAAAAACTTTAAAACCCCTTTTTTAAAACAAAATTAATGGGGGGTGGGGGGGGGGGGGCAGTTGTGTGTGTGTGTGTGTGTGTGTACGTGTGTGTATAATATGTTTGTGTACCGTAGTTTCTTACGTACAAACGGCTAACATTTCATAATTTAGAATAATTCAATCTTATTCGGACAAATACTTTAAAACCCCTTTTTTAAAACAAAATTAATGGGGGATGGGAGGGGGGCGCGGCCGTGTGTGTATGTGTGTGTGTGTGTGTGTGTTAAGGTTTATTTTCTTTCTTGTGTGTGTGTGTGTGTGTGTGTGTGTGTGTACGGCAAAGTTTCTTACAGTACAAACATCTAATATTTCATATTTTAGACATTATTAACATCAAATTCACATTTATTTTCAAACCTGCTTCACCCCAACTTAATTAATATCAGATGGAGACAGCTAGTCACATCCATGTATATCATTGTTATAGATATTATACTAATGAAACTGTAATAAAAACAGGATGTACGAAGAAAAATATGTTATTTCAGACATGTAACTTAAATCTTGCTATCTGAGTTATACTTTTTTTCATATACAGTTAATAAGCCTGGGGGGGAAAAAAAAAAAACAAATTCAAAAACCATTCGTGAAACCTTACCAGCCCCCCCCCCCCCCCCCCCCCCAACCCTTTCCCACTAACGTCTATCTTTACCGAGACCCAACCAATTAATTATTGACTGAAAAAGATCCAATTCTTCAAAGGTTATTGAACTCACGTTTTTTGACATTCGGTTTATCTACATGACATACTACTGTTCTCTTTAAAACATAATGCATATTTTAAAAATTGTTGGCCAGAAAAAACGTGTTTCAAATACCGTTCGATTGATAAAATGACCCTCATCTTGTCAAAAAAATCTCGAACACGGAGCTGGGCTATCAACTTGTCAAAAAAATTCAAACCCGGGACTTCCTAAACGAATATTTGAAGGACGAGTTGTCTGGCCAAAATTTTTAGAAATGTGTTTTGTTTTGTTTTGTTTTTGTGGTCATTTCTGAGCACGTCAATAGAGCCATATGAGTTTTGCCCCCTTAATTGTGTATAATATGAGTTGTTTTTGGAGAAGGAGGGGAACAGAGTGGAACTGTTTTATAAGCACCGATAAGGTTGCCAGACGTATGATTAAATTGAAGAAGCGTTGACCTGTTAATGAAGCTAATTTAGTGAAGACATACGAGGGTGAGTCCAAAAAAAAAAAAGGAATGGGAATAATCTGCTACTGAGTTCATTTATTTTTCATATGACGTCATATCTAGCTCAATTTACACTTCTGCATGTACTATCGAAGTCAAAAGTTGAAGATTTTAATTACATCAAATTTTGACCAAATTTTGACAGTTAAAAATGGCTGCCCCTATATGGATGTCGTCAGCGACAGAGAGCTGTCATTGAATTTCTTGTTCTCGAAGGAGAAAACCCGAGTCATATTTTCAAACTCCTTGAGAACGTTTATAAAACTTGGACATTAGATAGAAGCAGTGTTATGCAGGTGGGTTGAACTTAAACGTGTCAATTAGACGAACATGAGAAGCGATCCAACACACAATCCGACACCCCCACAAACTTGTCTTTATCTGACAATCCTCATGATGGTCGCCCACCAAGCAGTGTCAACTCCGTAAATCAAATAAAGACAGAAGCAATGATCAAATCTGACAGAATCTCTTGATGAGACAGCAGGAGACCATGGAAGCGCCCATCAACTCGTTAAATCCTTGGGATTCTCAAAGGTCTGTGCTCGTTGGGTACCTTGGTAGTTGACTCCAGATCACATGCGTGAAAGAGTGAATTGCTGTACCGAGCTTCTCCGGCTAAGTGGGAGAGATGGCAGCTTTCTCAGTAGAATAATCACCTGAGTCGAAGAGACAATCAATGGAATGGCGACATCCCTCTTTCCCCAGGAACAAAAAAATTCAAAACTGAGAAATCAGTTGGGAAACTTATGGCAACTGTGTTTTGGGACATTAGATGTGGATCCTCGTTGATTTCCTACCACAGCGAGCCGCTGTCAACTCTAAACGGTACATACAGACTCTGAAACAGTTGAAAGCAAGAATTCGCCGAGTTAGACCGGATTTGGAGATGGAAAGAGTACTGTTTCTTCATGAAAATGCCTGTCCAAACACAAGTGCCAGGACAAGGGAGTTAATCGCACCATTTGGATAGACAACGCTGTATCACCCTCCATATTCACCAGACTTGGCATCCTCGAACTTTCATCTTTATGGTCCACTGAAGGAGGCATTGAAGGGACGTCGCTTTGAAGGTGATGAAGAAGCCAAGACAGCAGTGCAAAATTGGCTCAAAGCTCAGTCAACTCAGTTTTACGAGAACAGGATACATGTCCTAACAAAAAAGGTGGACTCTAACTATTGAGAGAGTGGGAAATTGAGAAATTGCATTCTACTCGGCTAATGACAAGCTTTAATTTGAGATATGATGCATGCTATTGATTCAATTTGTTTTATAAGTAATAAGCAGAGTCCCATTACTTTTTGACTCACCCTAGTACATATGAATGGAATGGAAGAGTAAATAAACGTCACGACTTTTTAAAAATCATTATTATAGTCCTACAGAGATTTTCTTTTCTTTCTATTTTAAAATGCCATGGAGCCGAAATTTATCTGAGTTTTTATAACATTAAATGAATATTAGCAATTGCTTACTATCTTCTCCATTTCTAGATAGGATCACTTGCTTATCGATAAGTACCTTATGCCAGGTCTAATAAGCAAGTCCCCGTTTTTAACATGATGAGGGTCATTTTAATCGATGGAAATTCAATTTTGAAGGACGATTTTTCAGGCCAAAGTCATTAAAATGTGTTCTTTGTTGTGATTTTGTTTCTTTGGTGGGAGGGGGGTTGTTTGTTGTTTTTTGTTTTTGTTTTTTTTGTTTTTTTTTTTGTTGTTCGTTTGTGGGGTTTTTTTTAATGTTGTTTTTTTTGTTTTATATTTTTCAGAGCACAGCACAATAACTGCTGGTTGGACAACAGATGGTCAAAGAAATAAACCTCGATTGAACCGACCCATACCAAGTCCTTTTGTTTGTGAGTCGAGTGCTCTACCAATTGAGCAATCGGTCCATAAAGGATTGCTATAACTAAATGAAATAGTAAATGACTTACTTCTCTCGGTGATGTGAAAATAATAAAGTCCCAGGTGTAGTAATAATCCGAAATGAATCAATTAAGTCCACGACGGGAAGTAACACTGTAAAATATCTGTAGATGAGAAAGAATGGTGGACGAAAAGTTCAAAATGGTATACGATATAATAATTGCTATGGCAATTGAAAACCGACAAACTATTTATTTTTTTTAATAAATGAAAAAAAAAACTTCTCGAAGATACACGATGCCCTTTAATATTAGCTTATACTGAAAATTATGCTTAATATGTAATCGTTATTTCAGAGGTACACACAGAGTCAAAGGTGCTTGTTGGGGTTAATCTCAAGTTCCATGTCATCAAACAGACAACAAATCTTGCTTGCTACCCTTTGGATAACACGGGGCTTTAATGCAAAGTATTTCCGCTAGATCTAACAGACCCAGCTACCCAGTCGGGTAATCGGTGGGATTTGGGGAAAACCCAAAAACTGTCACCGGGAACGATGTCAATCTATCTTTCCTTGTTGTTAAGTCTATTTCTAAGAGAAGCTTGCTAAGTTTGGCTTAACAATGCCCAATAAATGAACGAATAAATAAATAAATAAATAAAAATAAAGAGATAAATAAATAAATAAATAAATTAATTAATTAATTAATTAATTAATTAATTAATTAATTAATGAAAGCATAAATAAATTAACAATTAAACATTTATTTTAAAAATCGGATCACGATTTGAATCAACAGCACACCGGACGGGTTTCTTTATATTAGTTGTGTCTTAGATGTCAAGAATGTCTCCATCCTCACTGGTCTGTCATAACATAAAACCTGTATCCACAGATGAATGAGGAGGGGGGGGAGAGAGAGAGAGAGAGAGAGAGAGAGAGAGAGAGAGAGAGAGAGAGAGAGAGAGAGAGGGATGGATAGATAGATAGATAGATAGATAGATAGATAGATAGATAGATAGATAGATAGATAGATAGATAGATAGATAGATAGATAGATAGATAGATAGATAGATAGATAGATAGATAGATAGATAGATAGATAGATAAATGGAGATAGAGGGAGGGGGTGGGGGAGGAAGGAGGGAGGGGGGAAACTTTCCCCTCCCCAATGCATCATAGATGACAAGAGTATAGGTAAACCAACCCCATCACACAAGGAGAGGCAGATAATCGTTTAGAGTAAGTGGGGAGAGGGGATAGATGATAAGAATGTGAGGGTGACACACATTAACGCTCCAAGGCCGAATCTCTAAGGGCATGAATAGCAGTGTGACTGAGGGGCTAAGTGTGAGTACCTACTTAGGTATGAGAAGAGGGCATAACTCACTCTTAGGTCTCGCTCAGCACAACGCACGAGCAGACAGATAACCAGTGGGACGAATGGGTGAAATTTAACCCTTTATCGGCGGGGTTTGAATTTACTCTAGCCTGAAGCCCCAAAACTCATCATTGTTCGCAATGGAGCCTGCAAGGGGTCTTCCATGTTGGGTAAAGTGGTAGAGCATTCGCCTCAAACCCAATGGTCAGCAGGGATCAATCTCAGGCGCGGTGCAGTCTGTCCTTCCGTCCCCCCTCCCCCCCCCCCCACCTCCACCTCCACCCACACACAATTCCGTCCAGAAGCGATCGGCTAGCTTAATATGTCATGTCTGGCGGAAAGTACTGCGCTATAAGTAATGGCTATAAATGACTTCTATCAGCTATAAGCACAAACATTATGAAATTATCTAAGGTTTGAAAGAAAATACGTTTCGATGAAAAGAGATTAAGAATTTATTAATTTATTTTGACCGATTGATTTTGTTACGAAACATACACAGCGTGAATGGATTACTTTTACCGACTATACACTTTTACTAAGGCAGCGCCTATCCTTCGTGTGACAATAATAGTTAAATGGTGACAAATCTGTCCGGCAATAAAGTTTGACGTCAATCGATGAAGGCATCTTTCAATTTCATTTTATTCTATTCTTATTTGTCTTAATTTATTTATTACATATTACCCCTTAGTTCAGCACTGTATCATACATATATGTTCACTTATCTCCATTGTGTAATAAAACGTCAAATCTAAGTTTAATTTAGAACACAATGTCAGCATTTCATGTTCAACTTTCGAATATCAATAATGATGATAATATTAATTATATAATAATATAATAAATAAAATAATAATAATAATAATAATAATAATAATAATATAATAATAATAATAATAATAATAATAATAATAATAATAATAATAATAATAATAATAATAACAACAACAATTAACAATTAACGAGCTCAAAATAAAATTTTAAAAAGGTGTTTATCATTTTTTGAAATGGTGTCTAAGCAACTTAGAACCTTTTTATCATGTGGGACAGCTCATTTTATCATTAAAACCGGCAAATTATGAACATCGGCAAACAGGCGATATCGAGGGCAGGCAATTGCGTTGAAGATATTAAATTAAGTAAATAAAAGATAAGCACAGAGAGGACGATGACTCAACCTATTCTTTTCGTTATCTTATTCTCAGAAGCCTATGAAGGGATGGAAAGGGGGGGGGGGGGGTGATATCTTGACGTCCCCCGCTATATTTGATACGATACGATAAATAAATAAGAGACTCCCAAAGGGTGATGTGTAATCTACCACACACTGACAAAACACACTTGCCTTGATTTAGGTAGAAAATCCTTATGTCAAACATCGATGTACTGTAATTAGTTTGTTCTCAACTAGTCAAAAAGGCTTAAAGCTCAGCGTTAACTCGTGAGTCTTCGTCGATACATTAAGGTTGCTTTCAACTAGTCAAAAGTCCTTAAACCCAAAACTTCATCGATACAATAGGGTTGCCTTCAACACGTAAAAAATGCTTAAACTTGAGACTTCGTCTCAACACGTCAAAAATGCTTAAACCCGAGACTTCATCGATACATTAAGATTACCATTAACTCGTCAAAAAAGCTTGGACCCGACATTTCTCGAGTTTAATTAATAGTTTCCACGGGGTGGGGATATGACAACAATCTTAATCTGTCGATAATAATATAATATCATGAAGTAAAACTTTTATAGCCAAAATGATTGTTTAAAAAATTGTTTTGTCAGAGAACCACAGTTCAGGTTACTTTGTTTTAGCAAGTCGCCAAGGCCTGACAGGTTAAAAATAGAGATGACTTATCCAGCCATTCTACCTATACGGTGTCATACATTAGTATCTCGATCTATTATTCATCACTAGGGTGATGAGGCATGGCCTTACATTCTTATAATTATAAAACTACATAAAGAAAGAAAAAAACAAAACAAACGAAAACAATGGATAGAGTCATAGTTATTATTATCTCAGTAACTGTCTTACTCCACTAGGCAGGCAGGCGTCTTTCCAAAGAAAACAAAACTTTTGAGATACAAGGAAATGCATACTTTCGTATTTATTTGGTAGACAGCGCCGGGACTTTAAATAATAAGCCAAGCTCTTTCAAAAAGATAAAAAAGAATTGGTAGAAATGGTTTTCATATAATCCAGAATGGATTGAGAGACCGCGGGAAGAGGGGGGAGGGGGGGGGGGAGTGAGAGAGAGAGAGAGATAGATAGATAGATAGAGAGAGAGAGAGAGAGAGAGAGAGAGAGAGAGAGAGAGAGAGAGAGAGATGATAGAGAGAGAATGACGTGTACTTTTATCATAGTTATTCATACATAAGATTTTTTTACAGAGCTCGAGACACAATGGTGGGTCATAGAGCTCGTAAAATAAGACACGAAGAAAAAAAAATCCAGAAAACAAATATACTCAAAATACAACAACACAACTACTAATTAGAAATATTTAGATAAACAAATAAAGAAATAACTAAGTAAATAAATAAATAAATAAATAAATAAATAAATAGGAATTAACAGGAGAGTACGAAAAAAAGACGCATGCCATACTATAAAATGACGGTATACAACCAATCCCATTAGGTCCATTCCCATTCCTGTATTCTCAGAAAGAAAGAGAAAGAGAATACAAAATAACTATATCGTACTATCTAACGTGATTAACCCTTTAACAATGAGACTGATTTTCTCTGAAATCTACAATTCTCCCAACCTTCATAACTATAAATGGTTTTCGCAGAAACAGCCGTAAAAGCAGCGGTGCGATTCAGGAATTTTTCGAAACCAAGTCGCATCGCTGTTGTATCTCAGTTCTCTTGTTTATAAGATTTTTTTTTTTTAATCTCTAATTTCAAGGAAGAGCACAATCGAAATCCATGTGAAAAGGGTTAATCAGCTGTATACAATTTGACAGGGAGAAGCGCATTCATAGCCAGTTATAATTAAACCCATATCAATGCATAGTTAGTGGCACATTATTATTCTCCGCCCTGTACTCCGTGTACTTGCGGGGGTGGGAATGATAATAAAAATATCAAAAGACTTTCACGAATAAGGCAAACAAACAAGTACGGTATACATAATTTAGCTTGTTGGTTTATTAGAAAAAATAAGAGTGGGAGGAATCGTCTTGTGACCCACCGTGTCCATCAAGTATTTTTTCAGAATGAATCAGACACAAACAACTGCCAGCTGATCCTCCTACTTGAAAACTCTCAAACTGGGGACCTCCGTG
>NC_088365.1:28771581-28781581 GCF_034508935.2 Berghia stephanieae
TTAAAATAATACAATAATATTAAAATTTCGTTTGGTGTTTTTACTAATCAAATAATATGAGTTTCATTAGTTTCTTCCTTCCAAAAAACCCAGTTATAACGTCTGAATTTTAAAAAAGTCCAATAGAATATTTGGGGACCCCGATAGCTCAGTTGATAGAGCACTCTCTTTATACGCAAAGGGCCAGAGATCGATCCCGGGTGCATTCGATTTTTTTCTGAATCCCTGTCTACTCAGCAATGAATGGGTAGCTGAGTTTGTTAGATCTGGCGAAAAGTCACCATCGACCCCTCTTATCACCTCATCCACCCCTTATTATAACTTCACGTCTCTCTCTTACTCTTCAATGCTCGCTGCCCTCTAATGTGTGTGTGTACGGGGGGGGGGGGGGGGGGGGGGGGGGGGGGAGGAGTTGCGTGTGTGTATCAACGCCACGAACAACTCGATCAACGCCTTGGGCGATGCCATTATCTCCGTTAATGGGGATAAATTTCAAATTTTATTAAATTATCGAAGTAACAATGAAGTACGGTGAGCAAATAAAGAAGGCATCACCCCTCTTCTCTAATTAGGTTACAATTTGAAATGAGTGTGACTACTCCGTGTGTTTTACTCCTGTAGGCCACGGTTTTCATCGTGTAAGGGTCTTTAACGGTTCAAGAATGAACGGACCGGTCTAGGACCGGTCCTTGCGGTCTTCATTTCCCAAGGACCGTAGGACCGTGGTCCTTAAGCTTGCCAAGGACCGCCCCGCACTAGTTTTTACGGCGCTTACACATTTAGGTCATATCAGCGCCAGTAAAAAGGAAGAAAATTGGATAGTGAAAACATTCTAGATGTACAATTAAAGGGACTTGAGGAAAAAGTAAGACATGGGGAAAGTGTTCAAATAGGGAACAGATGTAGATTCCGAGAGCACACAATCAATGTCCATAGTTTGAGATAACCTAAAAGTCTCACCCAGACACCAGCACAAGTCCCCACTAAGAGGAATACACTCAAATGTTTACAAATCATATATTAAGAATAAACCAAAATAACTACATAACAGAGAGATGATTTACAAGGAAAAAAATATCATTTCCCAAAACTAATTATACATTTGACTGTTTCCCTCTCAACCAGGGTATCCGGCTAGGGCCAGGACAAAACCAAGTAATCTCATTCCAAGACAAAGACAGAAAGCAGGTTGGAAAACAGATATAGATAGTATGCAGATGACGTCACTCAGGCCTTTGTTATTGTTTTTGCCATCCGCGTTTGTGAGTTGTTCTCACTAAACTGTATTAACCAGACTATAAAAGTTCATGGTTACACAGAGTTTGTGTGTTGGTCCGTTATACTTCCGGATGGCAATATTGTGAACTCCTTGGCCAAGCGCATTCTATCTATAGGGGAATAGAAGACACAGTAAGTACCTCCCTGCCCACTACGGGAGGTCAGGAACCCAACCCAGGTTAAAAAGCGGTATAATAAGGAGGCGGCCCCAATAAAAAAATATGTGATCATTTCAGTTGCAAGCCCTCCGTCAGCAAGCAAATAGTAAAGGAAGAGGAGAAATAGTAAAACGATAAACAACACATTCATCATACATTGTGTTTTTTCATTCTTCCACGTGAACATCATGTCCCATCATAAAGTTACTATGAAAGACATGATCCACACAGATGAATAATTCGGAAACGGGATTTATTTTCAGTCTATATATACCTTACAAAAAACTCTCAAGTCTGGAGCTTCGCGAAGTCTCAGGTTTGAGAGTTTTAGCCGTGATGAGGGTCACTTAAATCGATCGATATTTGAAGGTCGGGTTTTCTAGCCAAATTATTAAATACGTGTTTGTTTGTTTTTTCCATAGTACGCCAGTTAACTGGTCAAAGTTATTCACATAAAAATAATAATACACAAATACGTAGTTCGCTAAGACCCTAATATCAACGATTGCATCAGCTTGTACTGATATCGGTACTGATAAAGAGAATTCGAACTTCCTGTGAAAGCCAGTGTCCTGATTCAAGGAACATAACTTTACTGTTGCCTTTTGTTTGTGTGTGTGTTACTTTTAAACAGGAATTCAAACAACCGTTGGGTCGATTGTGTGGGCGTTGAGTATTTTTATGTAAATGAAATATTCTTTCAAATCTGAAAACGTCAAAACGATCACAATGAGAAGGATTTTCTCAAGCGAGTCGTGAAATCCCATATTATATACAAAAATACTGTGTAAATGCTGCTATTTCAGTGGCAACGACAGGGATATTTGTTTAGAGAGCCCAACTCCAAGATTAAAATCTGATTACAATTTTCACTTTCTGCGTTGTTGCGAATGGGTGTTAGCAGATATAAAAAAAAAAGTCGATGAATGCAGAGCTGGAATATTTGTGTACAAAAGACAACGATATAACAGATAATACTGTCGAGGATATATTAAGTGATAATGTCAACAGCAGCTCATGTCGGAGCACAAAGAAACCATTATAGGATAACATTCGCATTTTGACACTAGTAAGAGATATAAAACACGCACAGGTGTAATGTAACGGAAAGCCCAAAGAGTTCCGAAATAACCTTGTTGTAATGTAATTTTATTTCTAAATTACTGATCAGAATGTTGAAAGAATATTGATTGATTGATTTGTATTTTAAAAGAGGTGAAATATTCAAACCCACACGCATCAGGCTATCCTTTGAAGAAAAAATAATAATAATTACGCGTTATGGTAGTTTGGTCATAGACCAGTCTAGATATATTATTATGGCCAAATCATAAAATCTCAAGCTAGGCCAAAACATAATTCTTGTTTAATCAATAAAATCATTTTTTCCTTGCCACGAGACGACCAATAGAACAAATAAAACAAATTGCGTACTTTGAAATAAGAAGAGTGAGGTAGTTGTGGCGAGGGGGGATTTAATAAAAGGATTCCTGAACAAATTAGAAATTTCTAACTCGTTCCTAATGGAGCGTTCCCAGTCCCGCCGCGGGTTGAGAACGTTTGAAATTCCAAATGTAAAACGTTCAAGAATTCTAAAATGATGACTACGGTTACAGCACAACATAATTTTTTATAAATGATAGGACCAATCATTTTCTTTCAATCAAAAATAAAGTAAATTAGAGAGATCGGAATGCCAATCGTCGTTTATTAACCCCATGTTCAAGTGTTATTCAACCTTGATCAGCCGGAAACCGCAAAGAGGTGGAGGGCGAACAAAACTGTTTAATTTTAGACGCTTTTATCAGCTTTTTTTTCTTTTCTTTTTTTTTTTTTTTTTTTTTAATCTTGCTTTCACTACAAATGAATTCTCAGGGGGGAAAGGTAAAGGGTGTGGGAAAATTTTGCTTTCATTGATCTCAGATTCTTGTTTGAACATCACAACAAAAGTGAAAATTCCAATGAAATTACGTATACAATTCATTTGTAAAATCTATCTTGTATAATTCAGGCAAAAGGCCATTAAGTAAAACTGATAAAATCAAAATGTAGAAGCTTTTCATAGAGATCAATTAACCAGTTAACTGATGTTAAAATTTGGCCAGAAAACTCGTCCATCAAATATCGATTGAGTTAAATGACCCTCATCTTGTCAAAACCCCTCAAACCTGGGACATGGCGATCTGTTTCGTTTTGTTTTGCTTATTTGGTTAGTTGTTGTTGTTGTTTGTGTATTTGAGTGTGTGTGTCTGTCTCTCTCTCTCTCTCTCTCTCTCTCTCTCTCTCTCTCTCTCTCTCTCTCTCTGTGTGTGTGTGTGTGTGTGTGTGTGTTTTGTTGTTGTTGTTGTTGGTTTTATTTGTTTTTTTGTTTTTTGTTTTTGTTTTGTTTTTCAGTGTAGGGCTTCTACAAGAATATTTTGAAATTGGATTGCATGTTGCGGTTCGTTATTTATTTATAAATGAATACCGTCATGTATGGACTGTACTCATGACAATTTAATCGAGATATTTGAGAGGTTGAGGTAATTAAGCAAACAATTACACACAACTTCGCTGCTTAAGACTCTTAAAATTAACTTTTTAAGGATTTTTATTTTTAAACAAAATACTCCCTCCATTTAACAAGAAGGCCCATTTGAATGATCCAAAATCTACCGAGAGCTGAAAGATTTTGCAAGATGTAAATATTCTTTTCAGAAAACTAGTCTATAATCTTGATGGTTAGGTATTGGCAAAAATTCTCCCTCCATTTAACAAGAAGGCCCATTTGATGATCCAAAATCTATCGAGAGCTGAAAGATTTTGCAAGATGTAAATATTCTTTTCAGAAAACTAGTCTATAATCTTGATGGTTAGGTATTGGCAAAAATTCTCCCACCATTTAACAAGAAGGCCCATTTGAATGATCCAAAATCTATCGAGAGCTGAAAGATTTTGCAAGATGTAAATATTCTTTTCAGAAAACTAGTCTATAATCTTGATGGTTAGGTATTGGCGAAAGTACATTTTTGAACATATTTCGATTATTTCTGCACTATTTTCTATCATCTGTAAAGGAAAACAACGGGTCTCGGTAGTATAGTTGGTAAAACCCTCGACCCAGTATTTTTTTTTCTTGACTGCTCTATCCACCCAGCAGTGAAGGCTTGGGTAGCTGAGTCTAAATCAATTCTGATGGAAAGTACTTTGAGACAGATCAGCGTTTGATCTACAGAGTTTAGAAAGGAAAAAAAAAAACCCCAACTGTTGGGTCATTGTAACTGTCAGTTTAGCAGTAGAAACCAAGATGGGTTACAGCGTGGCCCAGCAGCATGGTTTTTTGCCTCGTATCTATCGAGAATCGAGTTCGATTTCCCGGTTGTGCTATGTGACCTTGAGTAGGTCACATCGCTCAATTTGACTTTGCAGCCCCGCACTGGCATTGCGGTTGACGCCAGGGTTATTTTAATTTTCCCTTGGAATAGACCCTTAAAAAATTCCCCTTGGAGATAAATATCCCATTTCTATGTATAAACCCGTGGACCTTGTTTGGCTCTTTTTGTTTTTTATTTATTTATTTTTATTTTTTTTTTTTTTTCATTTTTTTAGGGGGGGGGGTTTGTTTTGTGGTTTTTTGTTTTTTTTTGTTTGTTTTTTTAAGGGTTTTTATGGCGCTTGCTACACCATACAATCAGCGCCAGTAAAAGGAAGAAAATGGGATGGTCAAACGTTTTAGAATTACAATTAAAGCACCCAAGAAAAAGTAAGACAACGGGGAATTGGTTCAAATAGGGAACAGATGTATATTCCAAGAGCACCCTATCAGTGAACTTAGTTTGAGATCACCTACCTGCCACATCCTGACACACAAGCACAGGTCCCCACTAAGAGGAACATAATCAAATGTTTACAGATCATAATATATTATATATGTAAAACAAAAAATAATAAAATGCAAAACAGAGAGAAAATTTACAAGACAAAAAAAAATATATATAATCTCCCAAAACTCTAACTATGCATTTAATTGTTTCCCTCCCAATCAGGTATCCCGCCAGGGCCACGACAAAACCAAGCAATGTCATTCCAAGACAAGGCTGAAAACTGTTGTAAAACATAATATAAAATAAAAGGGGATAGAAGACGCAGTTTTAAAAAAATTAAAAAATTGAGCCTTTATATAGCGCAATATCCACTTCACGTGCTCAAAGCGCTTTACAAGGGGTCCCTGGTCAACAGCAACATTTAACATGTAGGACGAGACATGACGCCTGTTAGGCGATATTACAATTTTTCGGACAAAGACAACGCTGTTAACAGCCAGGTACTCATTTTACACCTGAGTACGGTGAGATAATGTGAGTAAAGAGTCTTTTCCAATGACGCAACTATGCGTCGAGCGAGGCTCGAACCCAGGACCTTCCGATCCGAAAGCGAGTGTCATACCACTAGACCACATAGCCGCACAGTAAAAGGTTATCTGCCCACTATGGAAGGTCAGGAACCAAACCCAGTTGTTTGGCTCTGGGGGACAAATAACACAATCGAGTGGAGGGTCGTAAACTACAAGATCTCAAGTTTTACTTCTTTTTTTAAAAATAATTTGTATGGTTGGTGTCTTCTCTCTCATTTTTTTTTCTTTTGCTTTTTTCCAACAAGAAAAAAAAAAGTTATTACTTTACTATAATATTCAGCAATTGTGTTGTCCATCTAACGCTATACAATCTGGAAGACCCTAGAACTGTTACATTCCATTGTAAAGTCATTGAGTCAAGTCACTAGATTACATTACGAAAGAGGTCAAAATCGGTCAGAGGCGAAAGGCTCTTGGATAATGGAATGAGGCCATTGAAATGAACAGCAATAAATACCAGGTTACACTATCGTGTGAGATAAGATAGAAGATGACTTTGCCCACAGCCTGTTATTGATAACAAGATCCTGCTATGCATGGCTTGGTTATATATCTAAATCCCTGGCTCATAGGTGTTGTAAAGCGATATCGCGTAAAGCAGAGAACAATACACGGCCAAATGCAACGAATGACGCAAGACCATGGCATTTCCTGGATCACCTTCTATAGCAACCTTTATTGCTTATTGCATGTGGATCATGGACAACTTAATCCCGGGATCAAGTCTGTATAAAATCAAACATTTTCCTCCAATTCTGAATAGATTTGTTAATTGCAATAACACCACAATGAAAATAACCTGACGCAAACGTAGCGTGAGGTGAGAAAATTGGTTCAGAGGGTTGGGGGATCCATTGGGAAAACAATAGTGCTTCGTTTTTTTAAATTAATTTTTTTGTTTTTTCATTTCTTTTGGGGATTTTTTTTTGTTTTTGTTTTTTGTTTGTTTGTTTGTTTCTTTGTTTTTGTTTTTTGGTTGGGTTTTTTTTTCTGGGTTTTCTTTTTTTTTTTTTTTTTTGGAGGGGGGGGGGGGGTATGTTGAACTAACACATCTGCATTTTGGGTACCACTTCTTCGCAAAGAACTTTTCAACAAATCTAGATTAGACCAGTACTGCATGGACTGGTAGAGGAATTAATTACGACGTCAACTCGTATTACATTCCCAGAACTGCCTATTTGATTGTTTGTTTGATTTTTATTTTTTATTTTTTTAATTTGTCATATTCAGGAGTAAACAAAAAATTCATAAATTCCAATTTGCCCTAAGTCGAATTCACCCTTCAAAGTTCATAGGCTCTCGTATCAACATTTCTATTATCAACAAGTTTTATGGAATCAAAGATACGTCGTAGTTCTGAAGTTGGAGCCAAAAATTCAAAGTTCTACGAATTTTCTGTTGTAAAGTAACTGGGCTTGCCAACCAGGACGACACTCTACTGGTTAAACCACTAAACCCCCACCTTTATCCCTCCTATCCCAAGCCCTAGGTTGAAAACATAACTCTGCGTACTTTGGAAAACAAAAAAAAGTATAATTAAAAATTTGGCCAGAAAACTCTTCCTTCAAATTCGATCGATTTAAATGACCCTCATTTTCTCAAAAACTCTCGAACCTGGGACCTCGAGAGGCCAAATTCTTAAATACCCGTCTTTGTCTTTCCACAGTACGGCACTTAACAAGTTAATAGAAAATATTTTGGTTTGGTTTGAGAGTGACATTAATACGGGCATAATATTATAACTATTTGGGTTATCATCAAAATCGTTTGTGTGTACATACATTGAAAAGTTTATAATATATTCAAACAAGACTAAATTTCAATTCATAAACTTGTTGAAGCGGTAAACAACAATGAATTCCTTTAGGATTGGTCGCTACTATTATCTCGTCTTGTCATCCGGTTGCCTCTCAAAAATGTTATCGGTTCAAAAGTACTCAAAACAACTAAGTGGTTAACAGACGCTAGGGAATAATGAGATAGCGATAGAGGTTTTATGTTCTCTTTCCCAGCCCACATCCTCTATGACCTAACCGCATTGAAGGATTTTAAACAATTAAACAATCAAATAAGGACTTAATAACATATTTAAGTCAGGATTATAATAGGTGACGAGGGGGGGGGGGGGGGGGCGGTAAATTAGAGAGAATAAATAAAGTTAAAAAAAAAACCAAGAAATATCAATAAAAATACCACAACGGCAAACTATCCAAATACGCTCAGTCTACTTTTAGAAATACTGACGGCTATATGGTCTAGTGGTATGACACTCGCTTTCGGATCGGATGGTCCTGGGTTCGAGCCTCGCGCTCGGCGCATTGTTGAGTCCTTGGAAAAGGCTCTTTACTCACATTCTCTCATCGTACTCAGGTGTAAAATGAGTACCTGGCCATTAACTGCGTTGTCATTGTCCGAAAAATTGTAATATCGCCTAACAGGCGTCATGTCCCGTCCTACATGTTAAATGTTGTTGTTGATAAGGGACCCTTTGTAAAGCGCTTTGAGCACATTTAGTGGATATTGCGCTATATAAAGCTCAATTAATTTAATTATGCTCAGTCTACTTTATTTTAGAAATACTGACGGTAAAATCCTGACAAAGATTTCAGACATCCATCTTGCTCCGTAACTCTTCAGAGATACTGTAGTCAAGTGATATATGACCCACCGCCTCAAAATTATATTTTGGTCGGGGTGGTTTAATTAAATAGGAAACTTGGGTTACTTGTATATATTCTATTGAGGGCAATGGATATTGCTTATAACAGGCATGAAAATTAAACGCTCAAATTTCTAGCCGATACCTAAATGTAAAAACTTTTGGGCATCTATGAAATATCACCGTTTTGAGGCCGCGAGTCACAAAATGTTTTTTTTAAAGTTGCTGTTGTTGTTGTTGCTGCTGCTGTTGTCTCTCTGTGGGCTTTATTTTTTTATTTATTTGCCTTTGCTTTTTGTTAGTTTTTTTTTGCTGTTTGTTTTTTTCTTTGTTGTTGTTTTTTTTTTTTTTTGTTTTTTTTTTTGGGGGGGGGGGTGGGTTGGTTTTTGTTTTTGTTTGGTTTTGTTGCTTTTTTTTTTTTTTTGGTTTATTTTTGGGTTTTTTTGTTTTTTTGGGGGGTGGCGTTTGTTTTGTTTTTTTTTTTGGCGTTTGTTTTTGTTTTTTTGTTTTTTTTTTTGTTTTTTTTTTTTGGGGGGGGGTGTTTTTTACAAATTAACAGCCGTACTCTGGAATAACTCGAGTATACAACATTGGCCAGAAAACTCGTCCTTCAAATATCGATTGATTTAAATGACCCTCGTCTTAGCAAACAAATCTCAAACCAGGTACCACCTCATAAAAAAAAAAAAGACAGTCATAATAAATATATGTCAAGGAACCCAACACATTAGTAGTCTTGTCTGTGCTGAACGACATGGACACAACACATCCATCTGTGCTTGTGCAATGTCTAATGGTGACATGAAAAGGGGAGACAGAACTGTTTTAATCTACAAATGGGGGGCCATTTAAAAAGGTGTCGGGCCGGTCTTGCCAGCATCACCAGCTAATCCTAACCAATCCAATCCACAGACTACTAGTCCTGTGTTATCTATGATCCAATCCAACCAGGACAAATAAGCTTTCTGATTATAGTATACAAGCAAGGCCCTATATACAGCTATATAGAAGGCTTGATACAAGCCGTTATTTTATAAACGAATATTACAGGGTTTAGAAAAAAAAAAGTGGAGAAGAACGCAATTAAAATGTTCAATGTATCCACTTAAAAATAAAGTTAAGATTATTACAACAGAGATGGATAAATAAATAAATAACAAATAAACATGAAAATTTATATGGCGCATTCCCACGGATTCACTATGCTCAATGCGCTTTATAACGCTTTGCTTATTCTCCTAACAGGCCAATTTTCGTCCAGATAGTCATTCAAATCAAAGTTGAGTTGGATTATTTGTATTAAGTACAGCGGCAACTATATTAACGCCGGGCCAGAGTTTTGTCATCCGTCTGATCACTCACCACGCCCACCCCCAAGATCTTTTGCTTTTGTTTCATGACTTGTATTGTATTATATGGCTACACGACATGAAATAAGATATGAAGACAAAAATAACAAACAGTATCTAATAAAATGACCTCATAGAACAAAAAACTTGAAAATAAAGGAAT
>NC_088365.1:28786581-28789081 GCF_034508935.2 Berghia stephanieae
TACTTGATTTATATAATCTCTGCATCTTAAGAGAAATAATTGCTGCATGAAAAAATAAACTGGCGTTTTGGTTCAGGCTTGTTAGGCATCTGGCAACATGGTGTAAAGTTGGGAATGTGGAATGGATGTGTGAAGGGGTAAAAGCTAAGTAGATGTGATTTGATATCTATCTAATTTATGACAATAATAAATAGTGGCCAGTAAGTGATTACCAACTGTGCTGATGCAATCCTTATAATAATATTATAAAGGCTAGCACTATTCAGTATCTGATACTGAATAGTGGTTTTGCACTATTCAGTATCTGATACTGAATAGTGCTTTTGTACTATTCAGTATCTGATACTGAATAGTGGTTTTGCACTATTCAGTATCTGACACTGAATAGTGGTTTTTGTACGGTGTTTTTTTTTCCGAAACCTGACAAAGTTATGGGAAGAGGACAGCTGTGGGAGTGAATATGGGACTCAGAAAAGTGTACACCAGTGGGGAGTGAACCTGGGACTGGGTTTCGGCGGGTTTCGTAATAAAAAGCAATTACTTTTTAAGAAACGCGACGACACCCGGCAATATCCGACAAAGTTATGGGAGGTAGGCAGCAGCGTGTGTGTGTGTGTGTGTGTGTGTGTGTAGGGGGGGGGGGGGGAGGGGATGAACCTGAGATTCAGGGAAGTGTACACCAGTGGGGAGTGAACCTGGGACTCTGGGTTTTGTAAAAAAGCAATAAAAATGTGGGGGGGGGGGATTACTTTTTTTACGATACCCGACAATATGCGGCAAAGCGTGGGGAGTGAACCTGAGACTCAGTGAAGTATACACCAGTGGGGAGTGAACCTGAGACTATGGTTTTCGGCGGGCTTCAGCTAGTTTCATATAAAAGCAATTACTTTTTTACGAAACCCGGCAATATCCTACAGTTATTGAAAGTAGGCAAAAAGTGGGGAGTGAACCTGAGACTGAACCTGAGACTCTGGTTTTCAGCGGGTTTCAGCGAGTTTCATATAAAAGCAATTACTCTTTTACGAAACCCGACGAAACCTGGCAATATCTGAGAAAGTTATGGGAAGTAGATAACAGTGGGGAGTGAACCTGAGATTCATGGAAGTATACACCAGTGAGGAGTGAACCTGAGACTATGGTTTTCGGCGGGCTTTAGCTAGTTTCATATAAAAGCAATTACTTTTTTACGAAACCCGACTAATCCTGGCAATATCCGAGAAAGTTATGGGAAGTAGACAACAGTGGGGAATGAACCTGAGATTCATGGAAGTGTACACCAGTGGGGAGTGAACCTGAGACTCTGGTTTTCGGCGGGTTTCAGCGAGTTTCACATAAAAGCAATTACTTTTTTACGAAACCCGGCAATATCTGACAAAGTTGTGGGAAGTAGGCAACAGTGGGGAGTGGACCTGAGACTCAGGGAAGTGTACACCAGTGGGGAGTGAACCTGAGACTCTGGTTTTTCGGTGGGTTTCAGCGAGTTTCATATAAAAGCAATTACTTTTTTACGAAACCCGACAAAACATGGCAATATCCGACAAACTTATTGAAGCAGGCAACAGTGGGGGGTGATCCTGAGATTCAGGGAAGTGTACACTTGTGGGGAGTGAACCTGGGACTCTGGATTTCGGCGGGTTTCAGCGAGTTTCACATAAAAGCAATTACTTTTTTACGAAACCCGGCAATATCTGACAAAGTTGTGGGAAGTAGGCAACAGTGGGGAGTGAACCTGAGACTCAGGGAAGTGTACACCAGTGGGGAGTGAACCTGAGACTATGGTTTTCGGCGGGTTTCAGCGAGTTTCACATAAAAGCAATTACTTTTTTACGAAGCCCGTCAATATTCGACAGTTATGGGAAGCAGGCAGCAGTGGGGAGTGAATCTGGGATTTGGACACTGATGAGGATTGAACCTGGGACTGCGAGAGGCTGATTCCAGTGGACAGTGAGCTTAGAATGTACTTTTATTTCGAAACCTACCGAAATTTTCAAAAGTTATGGGAAGTGAACCGGGACTCAGGGAAGTGCACACCGGTTGGGAGTGAACCTGGGACTGTGAGAAGAGGATATCAGTGGAAATGAACCTGGGACTAGGGAAGATGGATACCAGTGGGAAATGAAGCCGGACTATGGGAGATGGGTACCAGACGAGAATGAAGCAATTACTTTTTTACGAAATCCGCCAAAACCCGCCAAAAAACCATAGACTTAGGTTTACTCCCCAATAGTGTACACTTCCCTGAATCTCCGGTTCACTCCCCCACTGTTGCCTACTTTCTTTCCATAACTTTGTCGGATATTGTCGGGTTTTGTAAAAAAGTAATTGCTTTTTTTTTACGAAACCCAGCCCCAGGTTCACTCCCCAACGGTGTACACTTCCCTGAGTCCCAGGTTCACTCCCCACTGCTGCCTACTCCCCATAACTTTGTCGGGTATCGGCGTGTTTTGGCAGGTTTCGTAAAAAAAGAAACACCCCTAACAATACCACGTGTATTCAGTAA
>NC_088365.1:28791581-28799081 GCF_034508935.2 Berghia stephanieae
TCACACTCACACAACCACGCCATCTGAAACCTCTTATTCTTTAATCTTTTGGAAGACTATCGAAACCAGAAGCTGCACCCGGTTACTGTACCTTGCTAATCGTCATTTTCCATTCAAATCATAAGACAAATGTCTCCACCAAGTTACGATTCCCAATAGTTTTCATGTCTATATTAGTCTAGTGCGGTAACTACGGTAAATTACTGGCACAGACAAGAAAAGTCATACCACCGTGTGATTAAAAACTTCTGATTTGATAGTTAAGACGCAATAAGAAGGAAAATAAACAACAAAACATCAAGAAACAAAATTATATGTCAAGAACATCCGCCCATTTTAATTGTGTAATAAAAATTCAGTTTCATCTCCTCCCATTCATTCAATCTTTATGACTAATAGTGTACCAATGTGTACCTGAACAAGATAGCTACAACTGAGGATCCTCTACGCCCGTAAGTCATCATAACCAGTTTTAACTGCCTTGCTCTTGGAAAAGCATGTATTTAAAAATCTGGCCAGAAAACTCGTCCTTCAAATATCGATCGATTTAAATGACCCTCGTCTTGGCAAAACTCTCAAACCTGGGACCATGGGTCATTTAAATCAATCGATATTTGAAGGACGAGTTTTCTGACCAAATGTTGTAATGTGTCTTTTCAGAGAGTACGGCAGATAATTGGTGTAATGGCAGTGGCGTGGGGCCATTGGATCGAATGGTGCCAGGCACCGCACCAATCTTTTAAAAAATCATTAACAGCATAATTTAATTAAAAATAAAACAGAGATTTTAACTCCACTGTCTTTCGCCAACTCGCCAACAACATACTGCCTTTTTATTCTCCACTCTATTCAAGATTCCGAGTCACGCACTGCGCCGACTCGTGTGTTGGTGACATCACTCCGCGAAGTAGTGACTCAATCAAACACCGTGGTGCAAAGCAATCGGAGCTCCATTTAATGCTATATATCCATTAGTATCGCGACAGCTGATTGAGCGAGAAACTAGGTCGAATTATACTATCTTCAAATAGCGGAAAAACCCCTCGACTTGTGCCAGGATCTGAGAGCTCCACCGTTGGACGGGGGGATGCGCCAAATTAGGTTCAAAGTTCAAAAACGTTTATTTTAGGCAATTGCCAATGTAGGGTAACTTCGGCCCTCCAAAATATTACATTAACTGTCAAAAACACTGATCATTGTCAAGTTTATTTGTAAGCAGCAAAGAAAAACATCATAAAACTTTAAAATATGACATATCAACCCCCCCCCCCCCCCACCTCTTTTTCACGATTATTGAATAAAGTAATTCTTTGCAACAAAGCATTGTGGACGAATTTACCAACATAATCCTTGCTTGTAGTGCCGAGTTGATGGTTACGTGTGTATGAGTGTTTATGTGTGTGTGTGTGTGTTTGTGCGTGTGTATTTGTGTCAGTCAGAGAAAGAAACCGAAGACTGTCAACAGTTATACTTTTGGTGTGTTTTTAGATTTTTAAGTACTTAAGTGGAGTGATTTTTTCTTTGTGATGCTTTAAGATCTGAATCTACCTTTTATTTGTGCAATCATTAATCGTATTCCACTGATTTC
The DNA here is from genome assembly GCF_034508935.2 of Berghia stephanieae. Lineage (NCBI taxonomy): Eukaryota > Metazoa > Mollusca > Gastropoda > Nudibranchia > Aeolidiidae > Berghia > Berghia stephanieae. Next base: position 28,793,170 of record NC_088365.1, read on the forward strand.
CATTATTTGAGATATACTTTAAAATTTTGTTTTGTTAAACAATGAATTGCAATGAATCAAGTTGACTCTTTACTTCACCGACCGTTTGGGAGATTGACACTCAATGACAAATTTTAATTAGAAATAAAAAGACTAGTTCCTCACCAACCAACTGATTTTGAATTAACACAGGTGTGGAAATCTCGAAAACGCTCTTTTTCAGTGACATGGTATGACAGGCATGAATGGCTCACAGTTAGTTAGGTCTTTTGTTTTTATTGTCTACTTTTTACAGATACAACAAACACTGACAAATCATGGACATCTATAGGCTATAGTGACCTTAACGACTTCCATCGTATTTCTTAACCTCCTGAACGTTGTTTTAGCACCCTTAAAAGAGTGAAATTTTTTTGTTGCGAAATTCAATGAAACAGGAGCGGTTAAATTCATTAATGATTCTGTCAATTCACAAAGCTGAAATAGATGCCATTCCAGATTTCAATAAACACATTATAAAAAGATTTGCAGAGATGAAACATCGCAGTGCAGATTTTTTTACAAGTACTAAAAGTAAGTAATTTCTGTCATAGGTTTTTTTTTTTTTCTCTTTTGATTTACATTTATCACATATTGATTGCATTATCGACCAAAACCAATCCTTTAAATGGTGGACAAAGAATAATTACAAAGACCTTTTCATACGGGACTTGTATCTCAGTGTTGTGGCTTGATGTTTTCATGAATTATTTGTTTTTGTAAGTTTTGTCCACTCGTAGAAACCATCGACCCTCCCCCACCCTTCCATAAAAGAGAGTTTTTAATATGTCGTGCTCTCTCCTCTGAACCGTGCTCACTGTATTAGAATTTTTTTTCTAATCATGGCACCACCATATGCCGTCAATACGCCACGCCGCTGTGTAATGGAAGTTTCTTCCCTTGTTGAGTCTCGTCGTTGTTAAGCTCGTGATACCTGTTTGTTTAATTATTTGTTTGTGACACACATTATACGTCTAAGTATTCGTAACTTTTTTTAACCACCTACAGATACCGGGTTAATTTCCCATGTTATAAACTCGATCGAGTAGACTTTTGATGTCGACAGGTTAAAAGCGTGTAATTCCGATTTGAACGATTTATGTAATGGGGCTAAATCACGTGACATGGACATTTTACAAGAAATTCTGCCTTCTTTCTTTACCTATTTATGAGTAGTTCCTATGACGGATGAGTGTGAACATAATTTACAGTACTGGCGTACTCTGGAAAAAAAAAAACAATATATAAACATTTGGCCAGAAAATTCGTCCTTCAAATATCGATCGATTTAAATGACCCTCATCTTGGAAAAAAAAAACCCTCTCAAACCCGGGACTTCGCCAAATTTTTAAATATGTTTTTTTTTTTACAGAGTACGACAGAGTACGGAAGTGACAATTTAGATTTCACCAGTTAACAGATGTATTCTAAAAAAAACTCGTATTTCAAAAAGTTGGCCAGAAACCTGGCCTTCAAATAGGGCGATGTTCCAGGGATGAGAGATTTTGCCAAGATCAGGGTCATTTAAATCAATCGATATTTTAACGACAAACTTTCAAGCCAAATTTTCAAATAAGGCTTTTCTTTTCTTCCAGAGTACGGCAGTTAACTGTTTAAGAATACTTTCGTTGAGAAAATAATACTGCAGCTGAAAAGGCGTACAGCGCATTCCTGATATTGACGACAAAATAACAAGGCTACCTAAAATTATATCACGGATACAAGTGGAACGCGATTCGATAAAAATGTAGACCGTGGTAATTGATGAGTAATTTGTGTTGATTATCTTATAACCGGGGCAATTAATAATAACAACTACAACAACAACAGAACAACAACAACAACAATAAGAAGAAGAAGAAGAAGAAGAAGAAGAAGAAGAAGAAGAAGAAGAAGAAGAAGAAGAAGAAGAAGAAGAAGAAGAAGAAGAAGAAGAAGAAGAAGAAGAAGAAGAAGAAGAAGAAAAGAAGAAGAAGAAGAAGAAGAAGAAGAAGAAGAAGAAGAAGAAGAAGAAGAAGAAGAAGAAGAAGAAGAAGAAGGAAGAAGAAGAAGAAGAAGAAGAAGAAGAGAAGAAGAAAAAGAAGAAGAATGAGGAATAAAAAAAGAAGATAATAAAAGAAAATAAAGAAGAAAAAAAAAAAAATGATAATAATAATAATAATAATAATAATAATAATAATAATAATAATAATAATAATGATGATGATGATGATGGATAGATGATGATGATGATGATGATGATGATGATGATGATGATGATGATGATGATGATAATAATAATAATAATAATAATAATAATAATAAATAGCGTTATAAAAGAAGGAAACGCGAAAAAACGTGACAAGATAGTAACATCTTTGGATTCTACGTTATATTTTATGTACTCATTCAAATAAATCGACAATTAAGCCGATGTTATCATCAGAAAGATAACAGCGAAATTCCGACCTACATCTTTCAAACTTTCAATTCATGTCTGAACATCTATATTTTTAATAAAATAATTTTAAGAAAAATATAAATTAATGATAGCTAACTGTTACAACAAGTATTTATGACCAAAACTTCTGTCAATCTAAATACCAGTGCTGTCCGTAAAAAGAGAAAACGCTTTTTTTCCCCTCGACTTTTCTTTTCTTTTCTTTTTTTTTTTTTTTTTCCTTCCTTCTTTTTTTTTTTTTTTAAACTAGGCCATAAAACCTATATTTAATACTATTATGATATAGGCTTGATAGATTATGATCGCCACAAAACTGAAAAAAAAAGACCTAACCACGAGAGTTCAAAGACGTTTAAGGTAAATAATTCATGTGGGATTGTTTTTGTCTTGGTTTTTTTGTTTGTTTTTGTTTTTTGTATTTTTTGTTTATTGGGGTTTTTTTGTTTTTGTTTTTGTTTTTTTTTGTTTTTGTTGGGTTTTTGGTTTTTTTGTTGTTTTTTTTTTTTTTTTTTTTTTTGTTTATTTGGGGGGGGGGGGGGGGGGGTGGTGGGGGGAGTGTTTTTTTTTTGTTTTTTTTTACAAGTTTACAAGTTCACATTAACATTGGTATATTAAGAGGCAAAGGTTTTCTGGCAACAACAAAAAATCCACTAAGGTGTTTTGTCATCGATCGACAGACCGATGATTATCACTTAAAACTTCACACAGAGATCCAATATCAACGAATACCGTAATGACAGTCTATAACTCACTGGTACATCAACAAAGTCTGAAATCCAAACAAAGAATTTGAAGAAGAGCATTTCCCCCCCCCCCCCCCCCCCTCCTTTACCCCCAAACAACCTGTCAATCGTCCTAATCAACTCGTTCACAACATTCTTATCATTAACCCAATCGTTAAAGGGTAACTGGATCCCATAACGATGCTGGGCACACAGTGATGTTGTCAATAAAAACGTCAAGGAAAACCATGAACATGCCACCTTTGATGCCTGAGTTACATTCCTTATAATTATATTAATTCCCCTTAATCTAACACCTGGAAGTTGATATGCCACACGAAGAACAGAAACAAAAAAAAAAAAAATAATAATGATAATAATAAATAAATTTATAAATAAAAACAAATGAGAAATAAAATATAAATAAAAAGGTGTGTTCCTCAGCCAGAGTTTGTTCAAATTGTATATCGCGTTACGTTGACAGTAATAATTGCTAGCTACCATTTGGAATATGCTGCAGCGGCGGCAACGGTGGTGGCAATGATAATGCTGCTGGTGGTGCTGCTACTGCATACTGATGTTGATGATGATGATAGTGATGGTGACGATGACGATGATGATGATGTTGATGATGATAACGATAATGTTGGTGGTGATGATGATGATGATGATGATGATGATGATGATGATGATGATGATGATGATGATGATGATGTTGTTCAAGATGGCACTTTACTTGCTGCCCAAGAAAGAAACGAATATCCAAATAAGCGGTTGCCACAATCTGCCTGATATTTGCAACTGAAATAAAGCAACTTTTACTCCAACGACTTTAAAATATCAACCAACAAACGCCAAGTGGGCAATTCTGTTTAATCTTGGCAATTTCGGAAAACCGCAACATAACGGCATCTCCAATGTATTGCGATTACAAGGCGCAAACTGGGCCAGTTGTTATGACTAACACAGGTATATGTCAATGTTATTTATGGTATGGAATCTCTATCTACCGTCACCAATCTTCACCCAGGTCAACTACCCCTTGACCAAATTCCTAGATACACGAACATATTTATTATAACTGTATTTTTACAATCTACAAGAGGTGGCGATGAAAATAAAAGCAAGCGACTAAAGAGGGAACCGACCACTTAGACTCTCGGACCTTAGATTCATTTGTTTGTTTGTTTGTTTTGTTTTTAATCTCTTTAACACAAAATTCGCTCACTTGAACAACCAGGGTTCCATTGATTACTCTGCGTTTGTTCGAGGGAAAATCTAGATTCCTCTTCGTAATTGACCAAACTGTGCAATCAATTTTGTAAATTACATTTTAGTTTTTAAATGTAAAATAGACTGATTAGTTGAGGGTTATTTTAATCGATCGATATTCAACGTAATAAAAAATATCTGGTCAAAATGCTAAAAAAGGGTTTTGTGAGAGTATAGCGGAGTAGGTCAAACATGTCATCGACACATATACCATGCCACAAAATGCCCACGGCAGAGAGATTTGCTCGCATTACAACATTCTCCGTGTTCCTTGGACAGCAGCAAAAATACGTTCAAAAATGCATTGCAATCGTGTCAGCCAAGTCAGCCTTGTAGTTGTAATAACCATCTGCCACTTGGTCACAAACCGCCGGAGGGAGGAAGGGGGAAACAACACAACAAAGCATAACAAGTCCGATTAGATTTTGTTTTGTTGGGAAATTTAACGGCGCTAAGTCGCTTTTCGCTCGTACTAGCAGCTAGTAAAAACAACAATAAAAATGATGGTACACAACACACTTGATTAGATATGAATTCCGTGATTCCACCGTTCCTGATCTTGGACAGCAGTCAAAAGTACCCGCAGGAAAAGATAAGACAAGGGGGAACAGTTCAAGGAATGAACAATTGTAGACCCCAGCGACACCATCACAATCTACTGATCACACAGCTTGGGTGGTCTCCCTTTAAAAAAAAAACAGACGGAAAGAACAACGATTAACTCAAAACTGCAAACAAAATGACGACCATGTCACTAGAGCAACTAGACATACAACGGAATTCGCGTATTCAAAGAAAATCCCACTCAAAAACTCTAAAACACCATTCTGCAAATTCAATCTCTTCAAGTCGTATCACCCCACCATCAAAGACGGGAACGCTCTTTCCGAATCACGTGTGATCACAACACCTTCAAGCGAAGATTACCAAACTATTTCTGCACAAATATCTCCGCCCTCGAATACAAATACTTAAAATTGAGTCAAATTCGAGAAATATTCAGATTCAGACTCGTATACCCGATCATAATTTGAACTCAAACTTTGTCGACACTTTTTTGTTTTCACCTTCGAGTTTCTATCTAAAGGCTCATTCCGACACAGCGAGAATTTCTTCATTCGCCCTAAACCAAAGAACAACCCCCTTCCGTCCCCTGCCCCCCAGGCCCCCACAGGTACAAAATGAAATGCCTACAAAACTAGGTTAAGTCATCCATCGCGACAGGTTTGTTTCTACCTATTAAATGTAGTATTATCCCAGCTTACTTTCCCTGTAGAACCCAAGAAATCGTAAGATCCCATACAGCTCCCTATCACATTAACGGACGGTGTGTATATAGGTCAAATTGAAAACACCGATCAACTAGGTGCAAACATGCTTTAAGTGGGTCGAATTGACAAACATGTCAACCTAAAACTCTCACTGCCGACAAAATAAAGCTGGTTTAGGAAAGATAAATA
>NC_088365.1:28804081-28809081 GCF_034508935.2 Berghia stephanieae
TTGTCAATTTCTTGCGAGAAAAAAAAAACAAACACACACACACACACACACACACACACACACACACACACACACACACACAGCATAAGCTGGATCGTATTTTTATTCATGCCATGGTGATGTAAATTTCTTGCGAAAAGAAAAATAAAAAGGTAAATAATTATTTTTTTAAAATACAAGAGTGCCTTACCGGTTCAGGTTATAGTGGAGTTCAGGATCGAGGAATAGATAGCGAGGATTTGACACCAGATGCACATAATCGCTGGTCTGATAACCAAACGCAGTTATGGACTTGTGATAATAACATTGTTCTAATGGCCAATATTTTGCGTTGGTTTGAGTGAGACAATTCCCATTACAACCATGAGCACATAACAATTTGTGTTCTCAGATCTGCAAATAAGTACACGTCGATATAATTCTAATACCGGGGCAAAAAAAAATATAAATAAAAAAAATAAATAGAAATAAAAATAAAGGGTTGATAGTAAATATGATATTATTAATTTATAATACCGTTTTAAAGAACGTTAAAAAGGAAAAGAAAAATAAGAGCCGCTGATAGCAACAAGAAGATGTATATATATGGATAAATACGTGAATAGACAGATGGGTGCGCGGAATGATGGATGAATAGTTAATAGGCAGACGGGGCTAGATATAACTGGAGAAAAGAGCGAGAGAGGAGGAGAGAGAGAAAGGGAGAGAAAGAAAGAAAGAGAGAGAGAGAAAGAGAAAGAGAGAGAGAGAGAGAGAGAGATAGAGAGAGAGAGAGGAGAAAGAGAGAGAGAGAGAGGAGAAAGAGAGAGAGACCGTAATTCCTTTTCAATTTATTCAGCGGTTTGGCTGCATTCATCCAAACCACCAGCAAGCAGCTTTCAATCCTTCACTCATCAGGGATTACAACTGGATTAGATGCCGGAGGTAAGAGTAAAAGGTGACAATAGCCGTCTGGGTCTGGCATCTGGTAGGTGTCAATAAGTGTGTCGGTGCGGAATCCGGCGGCCCATTGTCTTAATGGATTTTTATCACTCTGGGCTGTTGCCATAGATTTACACTGCTAGAATTACGTAAGGATGAATTTCTCCCAGAATGTCAGAAAGGAAAATTGAGAAGAAGAAAAAAAAAACAAAACAAAAAAAACCCAGATAAACAGATAGATAGATAGATAGATAGATAGATAGATAGATAGATAGATAGATAGATAGATAGATAGATAGATAGATAGATAGATAGATAGAGAGAGAGTGAGAGAGAGAGAGAAAGAGAGAGAGAGAGAGAGAGAGAGAGAGAGAGAGAGATGGGGGGGGAAAGCGGAGCTATCACTTAACCGCTACTATCTCGACTTCAAATGTTATAATAATTGTATCGATGAAATTGAAGAAAAACTGTTTTCTATATATATATATATATATATATATATATATATATATATATATATATATATATATATATTTATATATATAAATACAGATATATATTGATTTTGTCTTATGCACATCTCAAAAATGATTGGTTTGCGGATATGAAATGCCAAAATGTCATTCTGATTGTTGGATACCAAACAACTTTTTAAAATACCTATTTTCTTTATTTTTTTCTTAAATTGAATCCGTGATGAAGAATCCCAAATTGGCAATCGCATTTGTAGTACGTACTATGTGAGCCATTGCAATATGTTCCATAGCATCATTATAATTATATTATGGTAGCAACTAGATACTCCTTATATTACTATTATCTATATTATTGTAGGTAAAAAAATTGAGCTTTTATATAGCGCAATATCCACTAAACGTGCTCAAAGCCCTTTACAAGGGGTCCCTGGCCAACAGCAACATTTAACATGTAGGACGACAGGATATGATGCATTTTAGGCGATATTACAAAAAAAAATTTCGGACAGAGACAACGCTGTTAACGACCAGGTACTCATTTTACAGGTGAGAGAATGTGAGTAAAGAGCCTTCTATGCGCCGAGCGAGGCTCGAACCCAGGACTTTTCCTATCCGAAAGCCAGTGCCATACCATTAGACCACATAGCCGCACGGTATCATCAATAAAATCAGACTTGCCACCGACGACAAGCCAAAAAAAAAAATATCGGTTTAATTTTCGGGGGTTTGATAACAAAAAAATTAGGAAGAAAAAAATTGGCACCAACCCAAATCATGTATTAAATTATTTAAGGATGATACGCAGTAGTAGCAAGGTTAAAATTGGTGACAAATCAATTTATTACAAAAGCAACATATTGTAGATTGGTCTCCCTCTAACAATTTGATTTTAAAAGATCGAAGCTGGATGAGAAATGTGTACATGACTTTTTTTTTTCTTTTAAAAAAAAAAAAAGAACAAAAATGGAAGGACCTCAGTTTAAGTCGTAGGCGTGTAACATTTCTTTTGTTGAAGTATTACAGATGTTGTTTAGTATACATATAATATTCTAAAATACTGTTGAGAGAGAGGGAGAGAAAGAGAAGGATTGAGGAAGGGAGAGAGAGAGAGAGACGGAGGGATAGAGAAGGGAGAGAGATGTTTGTCAAGATGGTCAGAGATAGGGAAGAAGAGAAAGGGAGGATGGAGGAGCAGTTGAGGGAGTATACAGAGGAGAAGGTGACGGAGTGTAAAGAGTTGGAGATGGTGGGAGATAATGAGAGAGAGAGAGAGAGAGGAGAGAAGAAGGGGGAGAGAGAGAGTGAAGGAAGGGAGAGAGAGTGAGAGAAGGACGGAGAGAAGAGGGAGAGAGATGTTTGACAAGATGGTTAGAGATAGAGAGCGAGAGAGAGAGAGAGAGAGAGAGAGAGAGAGAGAGAGAATTATTGAATTGAAATAATAATAATTAGTATAAAATAAGAAGAAAAAAAAACAAACAAAAAAACACTCACGTTCCTAAAAAGTCCAAAATCCACAAGTACGTATAAGTATATATCCAAGAAAATTCTGGAAAACAGATGCGAATGAAATATTTATGAATAAATATCCAAAATAGAAGTCCGAATGAAAGCACAAATATAATCAAAGTGTAAAGAAAATGATCTAATCACTGATAGACAATTTTTAAAGAAAGTATACGCGCATTAAATGTAGTTCATAGTACACAGCAACAATATATTATAAGAAATCTCTAAAACACATCGAAAAAGGAAATAATTCGAAACTCCGCTTCTTAAAGAAAAATTAATTTTGATATTATTTTTCTAACAATTCGCAAACAGCGTCGTGACTCCACCAGAGTGTGACAGGCACAGAAAAAGAAGCAACTTGGAAATAGATGACAATGCAAACGTTACACTGTAACACTGCACACAACGTAAACCACGGCGTTGTACACAGACCACCTCCGTGTGTTAAATCTGGATAAGGTAAAAGTAAGGGAGATCAGCCAGATCCTAATCGGTCCTCGTAAATGTAACCGAATGCTGTCAACGAAGGGAGAAAATCTCATTCATTCATTCATTCATTCATTCATTCATTGCACCTAATATGGCGTGCGATTTGTGGCCTCGCAGTCGGTTACAGAAGTGGTGGACACATTAAAAAAAAAAACTATGTTGGCACAGCTGAGGGCCGAGTTGATAGGGGATCTATTCGAGACGCTTCTGTACGGAGGCCAAGAACAGCAGAGGGAGGAGTTGTTTACATAAGAAGAGAACAAGGTATCCAGTATCCAATATTCAGCCTGTCCTAAATCGGTATATCGCCACCAAAATCGCAATTTTTTGTCCTCCATTCTTCTTCTTCTTCTTCGTTTTCCCTCATATTGTCTTCATGTTTAAAAGCAGTTGTTTTCCTCAGCTCTGACATCCATTCAAAACGCACTGCTCTACTAGGGTCCATTTATATCAGTAGAACACAGATACCAATAAACATATTTATTTTAGAAAAGACCAGGTACTTTCGGCCAATAGAGCTTAAAATGTATTCCAGTTTCTGTATCGTTAAACGGACTGGAGAAATCGCACGCCATCGTTAAGAAACGACGCAAGTATATCGCAAATATTTCCACCATCATTCTAACAGTAACAGACCCAACCATCCAATCACTCTGGGTGGTGAAAAGTGGCCGGGGAAAGACCCAGATAGAACTTTAGCTAAGCCTCGAAAGCCACACACAGAAAGGGGCACCAAATCATATAGGAGGATAGAGAGCTCTTGCCAGTTGGCCCCAACAAATGCTTGCATGTATGTTTTGTTGCTGTTGTCGAAATTGATCGTTTTATTGTGTTTGCTTGTTTTGGAGTTTTTTATATTATCAATACAAATCGCCGCAGAGTGATTTAAATAGTTTGGCCTGCAGTCTCTTCACCTTAATTTGAAGTCATACTACAATTAAAACATAAGAAAGACTGAAAATGATAGAAACAAAAACGAATGTATGCAGGCAATTTGGATAGCATGGAAATGAATGACGCCAAAACCCATTCAAGATTGTATCTCTCGACAATGCCGACACATAACGGCGTTAAATAATAATGAAAGAAGAAATAAAAATCAGTGCTGATGGTGACAAAAAGTGAAAAAGTAGGAAAATGTTGAACGATTGCCTTTAAGCCCCATTTCACTGCACTAAACCCCACTTTTAGAGCAATTGAGATGATAGACTATCATCGATACTCTAGCTAACTTCTGGAGAGTGGGAAACTGCACCTGTGTGTTCCACCACACATCATCTCTCTCAATACTAGCAAATGTAATTTTAAAAAGGAGGAAATTCCTCCTCTGGACTCCAAAATCGCGGATTTCCGCGGATCCGAGGAAAACCATCAGCACTGAAAAATAGCCCTTCAGGATAATAATCTTTATGGATCAGGAGTAAATCTCGGTTTCTCTAGCGTAAACGGGGCAGTGACAATTCCTTGCAAACCTTTGAATAGGAAGTTATTCCATCACACAGTAATTTGATGGACTACATGATTTCTAAAATGCCGAGTAAAATTGCCACTTTTTGAATAGCAACACATTAATTTAAGTTAATGTAACTTCCTTACCTGTGCAAC
>NC_088365.1:28811581-28816581 GCF_034508935.2 Berghia stephanieae
GACTTAGACTTTAACTATAACTAATAATTGTCTAGAGAATTTTTTTCAATTTTTTTTTCAATCGTCATTCCTAATTTTGATCACTACTACTTAAAACTTAATTTTCTTCATCTGATTCATTCCGAATTATTACTAGATTGACACGATGGGTCCTTTCTTAGACGTCCTCCTACATTTGGTCTCCCACTGCCAGAGTATAATCTCTCTATGAGAGAGAGAGAGAGAGAGAGAGAGAGAGGGGGGGGGAGAGACAGAGAGAGAGAGAGAGAGAAAGAGAGAGAGAGAGAGAGAGAGAGAGAGAGAGAGAGAGAGAGAGAGAGAGAGAGAGAGAGAGAGAGAATCGCGTGGATTTATAAAATATAAACTCCATCGTGATAATTAGACATTTAAAAAATCCAAGAACTCATAAAACGAATATCAAATAGGACATTGTGTTATTTTTCCTTTTCTTTTCGCCCCCCCCCCCCCCCCCCTTTTTTTTTTTCTCTCTCTTTATAATCTTAACAATGAGAAGAAGAGAGAATATAATTATTTTTTGAAAAAAATGGAAAGGAAAGAAATCGAAAAACCAGTTTATGCAAATCCCGCGGCGTGCATTAAATCTGAACCAAGACACAACTTGTTGATGCCTGTTCTTTTGACATTCAATGAAAGCAACGGACGCCTTTCACCCATTCTCTTCTTTTATCACGCAGCTGCAACAACTCCACTCACAAGTCACAAGCAAGCAAAACTCTCCATACATTAAAATCCTTTCTTCACCATTCAACGTCAAACTTCAAGTCAACAATATGTACAACAAGATTAACCCTTACCAGGCGAGATTGGATTCTACTCTAAACTGACAGATTTTTCGACTTTCAAAAAAAGATTACAAAGAGATAGGCGACTCGGACTCTCAAGTCGCTCGGCTGTTACTAGTCTTATGATGAAAACGCTAAAATTTGCAGTTATAATATAACCAAATACAGGGTCGGTGAAATTAGTATTCGGAAAAAGAGGTATTATCGAAACTGGAACGTTCATTCCCACACATCTCAGTTTTGACAGATCAACTTTTCTCTCAATGCATTGCCACAACCATAGAAAACAAGCTTCAGGTTTTTATAAAAACGTGTCTTCGTCAAATCTTAAACATCCGATGGGTAGACAAGGTCAGCAACAAAATGCTGTGGGACAATTGCCAACAGACACCTATTGCAAGAACCACACGACAAAGAAAGTGGAAATGGATCGGACACATTCTGATAAGAGACCCATCCATCACATGGACAGAACTTGACTGGAACTCCCAAGATCAGCGGCAAAGAGGACGCTCTTCAACAACATGGTGAAGAACGCAAAAAATGGAATTGAAAAGGGTCAAAATGTCGTGGAGGGGGGGGGGGGGCGAAGGTGGTAGCCATAACCGTCCCAGATAGAGATCCGTGGTGGACGCCCTATGCTCCAGGTGGGGTTAAAAGGGATAGGTAAGTAAGTATTGCCACAATCTCTGACTCCGTAAACCGCAATGCACGCAGAAACTATTTTATTCCGTTAGTTTTAGTTTTTCAATAATTTCCATTGAAAGTTCTGAAGAGTATGTCAAAGTAATCAGTTGAATCGAAAAGCCGTCTTTCCCACGACAGTGTGGTATTCAGGTGGCACAGGCTCTATTCACTATTATCACTATCACTCTCTGTGTATGGAAAAACTACAGAAACTAGTGCAATCATAACAGAGTAATTAAATACCGGAAAGATTTATACTAGTGGAGTTGAGACTGTGAATTGACGATTGTGTCGGGTATTGAAGGATGTTTCAGCTTCATTACACGTCTTGCAGTATAAGATATGCACGGCTGTTAAATGACATAAAAAGAAAACGTATCGGTCCATTAACAAAAGTTGCACACCCTTACTTCCGCCTGGAATTTAATAGCACAAAATCACATAACGGGACAGCCACAATGTTCAATCAACTGACTGGGCGTCCTTGCGCTCCATTGATAATCTTCTCTATTTCAAATGGTGACTTTCGGCTTTGTTCAGTTTATTAGCAATAGAACCGGAACCAACGTTTGTTTATTATACAACATGATGGGAATTAGTACTGTGGTGACTATCTACCGAAAGATTGCAGTCTTCGGCTCATAATTTTGCAAAAGCCATATGGATCCATAAAGGCAAATTCGTCATGAAACAAACATAAAATTATATGTGTTGGCCATCTGAATAGTGTTAAGTGCTCTGTTCAATGTGTCTGTATTTTCAATATATCGAATAATTTCTGGTTGTAATGCATTCCATTCTGAATTTATATATCTTGGTTTTTATAAACGGTTGTAATCATTTTGATACTTTGTTTCGTGTTGTTGGTCCTTTTATGTAGATTGGGACCTGAATCGAATAAATAGAACAGGACCTGCGGGGCTGACGATCAATTTACGTTGCTTGCAAGGTTTTGATGAAACATCGGTGTCATGATTGACATCAATTAGGAATTCCTTTAAAAAAAAATTAATTTTTTTAAAGTTAGTTTTCTACTTATTTCACTACGAGAAATTGTTTGTGCACGATGAATGCCTGTCTATAATTAATACCTATTCCGTCTAGATGGACATAGAAATAACTTGTGATTTGAAAGAAACAAAAGAAAAATTAGATCCAATACTCAGACAATAAAGGACCATGAGATCAATGCCACGGACGAAAGAATGGTTAGATATATAGGTCAACTTTAAAGCATATTACTATAATATTCAAAAGATGAGAAGTTGTTACCGAAGGAGGAGGAGAAGAAGAAGAAGCAGAAGAAGAAGAAAAAGAAGAAGAAGAAGAAGAAGAAGAAGAAGAAGAAGAAGAAGAAGAAGAAGAAGAAGAAGAAGAAGAAGAAGAAGAAGAAGAAGAAGAAGAGAAGAAGAGAGAAGAAGAAGAAGAAGAAGAAGAAGAAGAAGAAGAAGAAGAAGAAGAAGAAGAAGAAGAAGAAGAAGAAGAAGAAGAAGAAGAAGAAGAAGAAGAAGAAGAAGAAGAAGAAGAAGAAGAAGAAGAAAAAGAAGAAGAAGGAGGAGGAGGAGGAGAAGGAGGAGGAAAAGGAAGAGGGAGGAGGAGGAAGAGGAGGAGGGCCGACCGACCGTACTAAGTAACGATAACCATAGAAAGAATTAACTGTCTAAGATTCTGGTAGAGATAGGTCAAAGTAGACCGTTCAATTCAATCTTTAAGTTCCCACGATTTGATTCTTGCGGCCCGTTGTTATAATTGGATTTTAGTACGTGATATGGAATTCCGTTATGTACAGTTCATTCAACAGAATGAAAAGAATAATGAAATATACATACGCCTATTGGTGCTTTGTTGGCCCGCAACAGATACCTCAACAAAAGAGACTGGTTGGTTGGTTGGTGGATAACCAAGGATACATTCAAAGGATCGTGAACGGTCGTTAGTTAGTTGGAAACCTAACTTGGTAGAAAAAGACGCCAGTTCAGGTCATAATATAATCCAACCCCCCCCCCCCCCAACAAAGAAATAGTAAATAAATAAATACAGAACGCTCCATTTTATTCGGAGCCTGTACTCCCAAAATTTGACCAGGTTGCATATTTATTTAAAATCTTGTGGTAGTGGTGGTATTATTATTATTATTATCATCATTATTATTATTATTATTATTATTATTATTAGTATTAGTAGTAGTAGTAGTAGTAGTAGTAGTAGTAGTAGTAGTAGTAGTAGTAGTAGTAGTAGTAGTAGTAGTAGTAGTAGTAGTAGTAGTAGTAGTAGTAGTAGTAGTAGAAAGTGGGCGAATAACCCGTACCCCTTCCATGTCGAGTTGTCGGCGTAAGATACGCTTTAGCCCCCCAGTATTGATTTATGAATGTAACGTTTTCTGACTTCTGACCAATATTTCTAATGTATTTTGTCACTGTAACTTACAGTGTACGGCAGCAAACGTTTTCCTCGACGTGGACTCTGATAACCAAACGCAATTGTGGGCTGGATTTAACATTTGCTGTAATCAGTAATACTTTGTGTTGGTTAAGATTACTGTATATCCATTACAACAAGGAGCCTAGAACAAGTTGGCTTATCAGACCTATAAATAAGTGCACGTCAACTATACTGTATATGGACGCTAATAAGGACAAGTAGGCTAACGCACTATTAGTCAACTCTCTCTCTCTCTCTCTCTCTCTCTCTCTCTCTCTCTCTCTTCTCTCTCTCTCTCTCTCTTCTTTCTTCTCTCTTCTTTTCTTCTTCTTCTTGTTCTCTTCTTGTTTCTTGTTCTCTGTTCTCTCTGTTCTTCTTCTTCTTCTTCTTCTTCTTCTTCTTCTTCTTCTTCTTCTTCTTCTTCTTCTTCTTCTTCTTCTTCTTCTTCTTTTTCTTCTTCGATGCCCAAGCCAAGTTTCGTTCGGTACACAATACAAGTGTTTCATATTAACCCATTTAATTACAAATAATGAATGGTATGTAAGTAAAGGGAGATCTGATGTAATTTTAAGAACTGGGTCTAAGTATTAATCTGTCTAAACCGTTCCATAGTGGAGGTCCTACGACAGCTCAGTTGGAAGAGCACTCGCTCCACAACCAAAGGGACTGAGATAGATTCCGGGAGAAGTCGAGAGTATTTTTTTTTTCTTTCTAGCCCTCCCCTCTGCCCACCCAGCAGTGATTGTGAGGCTGGGTCTATTAGATCTGTCTGAGAGTACTTTGAGTGATAGACTAGCGTCCTATCCAAATGGCAGCAAGCAAATGCTACGTGTCTGTTTCACGCTACAGAAATCGGGATAAACGCCGGCCTAATGGCCCTAAAGGACTGAGAAACCTTTCCATAAGATGGTATAGCCAGCTTGTCCTTAAAACTGACACTATAAAATTGCCATATTTTATAATACATGGAATAAAAGGATAAGCGCCTATAATATGACACAGTATTCTTATACAGATAGAATAATTCATTATTCTCAACTCTAAACAACCATTTCAAACGGATAGTGTGTGTGTGTGGGGGGGGGGGGG
>NC_088365.1:28819081-28981581 GCF_034508935.2 Berghia stephanieae
AAACCCGCCAAAACCCATAGTCCCAGGTTCGCTCCCCATTTGTGTACACTTCCCTGAGTCCCAGGTTCACTTCCCATAACTTTATCGGATATTGTCAGGACTTGTCGGGTTTCGTAAAAAAGTAATACCCCCCCCCCCCCCCACCGTATTGCGTTTTTACAAAACCTGCCAAAAACCATCGTCTCAGGTTCACTCGCCACTGGTGTACACTTCCCTGAGTCTCAGGTTCACTCCCGCCTGCTGTCTACTTCCCATAACTTTGTCGTATATTGTAGGGTTTCGTTGGGTTTCATAAAAAAAAGTAATTGCTGTTTTATTAAACCCGCTGAAACCCAGTCCCAGGTTCACTCCCCAATGATGTACACTTCCCTGAGTCCCAGGTTCACTCTCCACTGCTGCCTACTTCCCATAACTTTGTCAGTTTTCGTAAAAAAGAAACACCCTTATACATTAAAGTCATCACTGTAGTGCCATGGTAATTATAATATAACATTGTATAAATATTTGCATATCATGCACTGCCTAATTATGGAGGTGCATAATAATTATTTGTACATTATATGTCATATTCAAAATCAGGCATCCCTAATAATCAATTGCACGCCAAAAGCATGCTCTCAGTATGATGCAACAGTGATTCAGCAAATTACATTTTTGAAAAAAGACAGCAAGGATTATTGCAAAAGAAGGAAGAGAAAAGGAATATATAGACAATACGATTTAAAATTTCCAAGCTTGAAGCTGAATGCTGCCTTTTAATTGTTAAATGTGTATACTTAACAAACAATACCACTATTTTAAAGTCTATTGGGGAGAAAACAAATACCAATACTAGTAAGAGAAAGTCTGTAAAACTATGAAATCCAAGAGGTCAAATGTTTTACATTACGAAGCCTATATATTTTACAATTAGGAAGAGCCTGGATAGAAAGATGTGGACAGTAATTCAGGTTAATGGCAATTGACTCTGGTGGTTTGGATCCTAAAATCTTTCACTCCACTGTTAGACTAAACCAGTTTAACCAACACACCAAATTATTAGTCCCCGTTTCCCGCCATCACATAGTGAAAGCTTGAAATAAAAGCTTCAATACTTGGAGCATCAAGTTGCCAAAAAGTGCATAATTGGCAATTATTCACACTGTGGTGTTGAAATAAAAAATGATCTTCTCTCTTTCATTATGTGTGTATTCTACAGATGGAAATTTTGATAAATATCTTAAAAGGAAGAAGAAGAAGAAGAAGAAGAAGAAGAAGAAGAAGAAGAAGAAGAAGAAGAAGAAGAAGAAGAAGAAGAAGAAGAAGAAGAAGAAGTTATTCCCAAGGTCAAAATCAGTTAATTTATATTCTTAAGCTTGTTATAAAAACTTAATATGGATAGGTCGAGCAAACAAGATAGGAACAACAAAGCAGTAAACTGTGACTGAAGCACAAATTATTAATTTGTAATAAGTATAATCTGATAAATAATATACATGGAACATAGTATAGAATTTTATTGCTTTATCAATAAAGGTTTGAATATATGTGCTCTGAGGAAAGACAATCTCCATTCCATTCTCTGATGTCGATTTAACTATAATCAATGTTTGTTATGAATATAAGTTACTGATCCTTTGAAAGGGAGAGAGGGGGGGGGTAGTTTGAAGTTACTCCATTGTTCTACTGGTCCCTATCTAGCTTATCCTGAAATGCAATCGTCAAAAAAGCAATTTACATCAATGTATTTTGGTTGCCAAAGTTATTAAACTCTTTTGGAGAAAACAATTAGATCTCTTCTAAAAACCAGATTAGATTAATAAAGG
Organism: Berghia stephanieae; assembly: GCF_034508935.2. Taxonomy (NCBI): domain Eukaryota; kingdom Metazoa; phylum Mollusca; class Gastropoda; order Nudibranchia; family Aeolidiidae; genus Berghia; species Berghia stephanieae. Next base: position 28,820,887 of record NC_088365.1, read on the forward strand.
AGAGAGGGGGGAGGGAAATTATGATTTGAAAGAAATTAAGTCTCATATAGATTGTGTTTTAATTCCAATGAATTTTAAATTTTAAATCGTAAATATATGATGAATTACTTTATTAATCATTCTTCCTAATTCAAATTTATACCAAGGATTCAACTTCTTACTAAAAGTTATTTTTAAACTGAACTACATGGTGTCCACAAAGTCTGGGTAGATGTAGGACTTCACTGTTATTTTTATTTATTCATTTATGCTATGTGGAAACTTGGCTGAAAGCTACTTTTCTTTACCGAAGGAGAGGTCACATGTTGTTAAAATACAATTCATTTACAACCCAAATTTAATAAGATTGGGTCTTTAAAGACGAATTTGTACTATTACCAGAGTTTTCAATACTTGCGGTGAAATAAAAGCTATTACGAACAGGCACTTGTCTACTTTAATAATTATACTACTGTATTGCGAATCATTCGAGCCATCAACAGTCAAAATCGGTCCAGTAATAAAAGTCTGTAGGTATGCAGAAATGAATCTGGCAACAAAGCAGCCACATGGAGATTAATAAAACATCAAATTAAGAATCAATCATTATGCCAAAGTAGATTTTCTAAATAATCATTTGAGTCAAATGGTAAAAGAATTACCCTTAATTTGTATTTTAAAAAGATGTTTGCAAGTTACTGGTATGGCTGCGGCTATTCAGACTCGAACTCGAGTCTTCGGAACTCTTCTTCTATATCAGTTCCATCCTCTGCCAACTTCCCACAGTTTGCACGCATGTTTGGATTTTGAGTCCGAACAGCCAAGGGAGACTTTTCACACTCGAGCCTGAATTGCCACTTCGTACTCGTTATATCAATGTTTTAAAAAATAGTTTAATAATTTTCATATTTGCCAGTGATTGGCAAAAATTAATATGGTCTGTATGAAACAATTTTAATCCCCAACCCTATCAGAATAGATAAGAACTAAAGGGGGCAACAACAAAGTTTCTACTTCTACTTGTTTATTCTTACCAAAATAATAAAAGTGATCAAAACTAACCAGAGTTTAGGAGGTGGGGGGGAGGGGGAGCATTACCGCAAACTTTCACCAATTCCCCAAATTTTATGGTTGTGCTAAAAAAAAGAAAGAAAAGAAAATAAAAAAAAAGGAGGGGAAGCTATAGAAGTATTAGAGAGAGAAGAAGTAGACGTCTAGTCTAGAGAAGTCATGAACTCTTTCCAATAACGTTTTGCACAATGTTTAACTCCTTCTTGTCATGCCTTTCTGGCAAATGACTTCATTTCAGAATATCACGGCAAATGTAAAATTTAATCGAATTTTAATTTGAAGTTGCGATAACGCCGAGGAAAGGTAAAGCTGTTTATGATTTTGAACGGGAGCTCGTCGTAGTTAAAGTTAGAGTAGAGTTAGATATCTCATACGTACAAAATTGACAAAACAAAGAATTACTATGGGCTATCCTTTTAATTATATTACTCGCCTCAGTACAGAACGTTTGCAATCTATTGTCAACTTTCAATACTATCTATCTAGAAAAAAATATTTTTTTAAAATACACGTTTAATGGCCCCAGAGTCATCGGCCTGGTCCTACTGATATTATGATTATATGCTGAGGCTGATGACTGGAGGATGGGGGGCTTTCGGATCACACTTTTTAGGCTTAATAAAAGTTACTATGAGACATTTAGTTGAGAAATCTTACCTTAAATGACATAGAAAAATTTTCCCGATGTTTACTCTTGAAACGTCAAAAAGTTTATTTCACTTTTATCAGAGTTTCTTTTTTACTCCGAAGTCACCAACTTGAAAAACTTCATAACAAACTTTTAACCTCTCGTGGAGAGTTCAATCAACCCCTATGCCAGGTAAACCAGACCAGTAGTATTTGTAACCAAATATTTGCCAAATCATTTTCGAGGAACCAAAGTATCATAAATATCCACTACACTTTCTTTTCACAACCACATTTTTTTAGATCAGTAAAACATACAAAAATAAAAATGCATACTTCAACTTACAACTTTCTCATAATTTTGTCAAGATCAATGTGTTTCACATCTCTCCATTTATTTCCCACCTACCACAGAGATGCAAATTTCAATTTCAAACAGTTTAAGGTATATGCTTAGGCGTCCTTTTGCATTTAACACTCTATCAATATCAAACGTCATCGGCAATAGTGTGTTATTGATGCTGTGCGCTTAGATAATTTACTCACAACATTCCACCAGCCGGAAATAAGGCACCAATACACAAAACTGTGTTTAACCTTGACCATTTATAGTCTGAATGATACAATTTAGTGAGAACTACTCATAAAAATGGCTGGCTAAAAACAATACAAAAAGCTGAGTGACGTTAATTCCGTTCTATCTATATTTAAAATCTCTTTCAATTGGCATCCGCAGTGAATATTACTCAGCCTGAGTTAGTTGGTTTAGAAAGAGAGGAGGGACGAGAGGAAGAGGACAAGGAAGAAGAAGCCCAGAGTTGGATTCAATAGTGTGATGTCACGTCGCCCAGCAACGGCGGCCATCGTTGTTCTAAACAAAGAAAATCGGTAATTTTTATTCTTCATGCTGGCTAGAACTTTTCATATGCCTTGGGATTAGAATGTGTAAAAGTCAAAACATGATCAGATTCATAATGTTTATTTTTCCTCTGGATACGCTTTTATGCTCGTCGGAGAACGATTTCATAAAGGCGTCTGCCATTGTTCCGATAGTTTAGAGCCAGTTACTAAGTTACCATGCATCATTACGAGGGAAGTGACGTTACGACTGTTGAAGTGTATTGCGTTCGGTTATCAGACCTGTTATTATGTAAACGTAAGGTACAATAAATGAGGTATCATAAAGCAAATTAGCCATGAAAATGTCCCATATAATGTTAGCTGTTTATCTCTTTTATATGATGTATTGATCTTTATTTAAATGGTGGAGTACGAAATAGCTCCCGGGAAATTTATGAAAATGGTCATGATTCTTGGATGGACTTCAAAAGGATTGTATCCTATTCTGGTTTCAAATGATAATTCGCCTAGGGGGAAGCATGGCTCAGCGGAATGGTCTTTGCTTCGTGCACGAAAGGTACCGAGTTCGATCACCTGTGGCTCGCTGTTGGCCTTGAGCAAGTCACCTCGCCCTAGCTCAATTTGCGACGCTACACTGCGGCTGACGCCTGGGTTATTCCAGTCTTCTCTAATAGATTATAGAGACAAATTTCCCATCATATGGGATGAATAAAGGGAATTTTATTTTAATTATTTTCTCTTCATCTTTCGAAATAGCCACTTAGATTAAATGAGTAGCATCTTTTGAACGAACGGAGCAGAGAAGCGAGCGTTCTCAAGGAAATAAGTACATAGTAGTTACGTGAAATTGTGAAGGACACATACCATGTCTTGTGCTAACAGTCAAAGGGAAACAACTGTGTAATTACACAAGTAGATAATAAATATTGTTGAGTGACTAACCGTTTGTCAAAGTCGATGAATGAGAAAATCTCTCTCTCTCTCTCTCTCTCTCTCTCTCTCTCTCTCTCTCTCTCTCTCTCTCTCTCTCTCTCTCTCTCTCTCTCTCTCTCAAAGAGAAACAACTGTGTAATTACACAAGTGGATAATAAATATTGTTGAGTGACAAACCGTTTGTCAAAGTCGATGAATGAGGGAATATCTCTCTCTCTCTCTCTCTCTCTCTCTCTCTCTCTCTCTCTCTCTCTCTCTCTCTCTCTCTCTCTCTCTCTCTCTCTCTCTCTCTCTCTCTCTCTCTCTCTCTCTGTGTGTCCTTTCAGTGCCGCCTTTCGGGCTAGCAGGATGGCAGGGTGTCCAATAAGCGGGGACTTACTGGACGATATGGGTGTCTGGTAAACGGTGGCTTACCCGACGAGATGCCTGGGATAGTGATGTTGATTAAAATTTTTATAAAAATCCCACATTTAAACTTGCCTTTTATGTTTGGCAATTCAGATATGAAAAAAATCTGTTTGATAGTTTTTATATCAGAGCAATTTTATATCCTTGCAAAAAAACACAATTTTTCGAAAATTAAAAAAAAAATGTAATAAAGGTATAATCATGAAATTTTAAACAGAGAAAAATTGTGAAATTAGGCACATGGGTGAAGGGCCAAAATGCAAAATAATGAAATAGATTCGTTTGTTGTATATTTTACTGCCTCCAACTTCTCAAGCGCCACATGTTTGGATCTGCCTGTAGTAGCATTGAACCGAGCATACTATTTCCTGCCCCATCAATGTTTTTGTTTATTCACCTTAACAACGCCACTATCACATTATCTCATTCGTCTATAATGTTTCCTGTTTTGTTGATAAAGGGGAAACCCGAAACGTCCACATTATCTGTTTTTGTTTCTTGAATTGAATCTTACATCCAGTTTCACATTGTTATTTATTTCTTCGAGCTTCGAACAGCAACATTTACATTATTCATTAAACAGTGCAAGTAGCCTTATTGGTGTTCTTTATGTACTAATTGGGTGGGGTTCCTGACCTCCCATAGTGGACAGGAAGGTGCATACTGTGATTTCTATCCCCCTATATCTGTTTTCCAACATGCTTTCTCTCTTTGTCTTGGAATGAGATTACTTGGTTTCGTCCGGGCCCTTGCCGGATACCCTAGCTGGGAGGGAAACAATCAAATGTATAGTTAGTTTTGGGAGATGATATTTTTTTCCTTGTAAATCATCTCTCTGTTATTCACTGTATTGTGTTTTGTATACACGCATATATGATTTGTGAACATTTGAGCGTGTTCCTCTTAGTGGGGAGCCTGTGCTTGTGTCTGGATGAGACTTTTAGGTGATCTCAAACTAAGTACTTTGATAGTGTGCTCTTGTAATCTACACCTGTTTCCTATTTGAACCAATTCCCCTTTGTCTTACCCTTTCTTGGGTGCTTTAATTATAATTCTAAAACTTTTTACTGTCCCATTTTCTTCCTTTTTACTGGCGCTGATATGACCTAAATGTGTTGCAAGCGCCGTAAAACCCTTAAAAACAAAACAATTTTGTACTACTAACAACTGTCATTTTGACTCATTCTACCTGAGTCGAGTTTGAAAAGCTTAAAATAGTCTAAAGCTTTCCAACTATAGCCTCCCATCTGCCATTTTCAATAGGTAACATTTCTTGATTGTTAGATGACATACTCCCCACTTATGCTCACCTCCCTTAGACTCCTTCCGCACTAGGACAAAACTGTCCCGGGACAAATTTGTCCTGTCCCACTGGAGAAAACTTCTATTCAAAAGGGGTTCCGCACTAGGACAGGACTGTCCCGGGACACACCTGCGCGAATGCATTATTTATTTATTTTTACAAGATTCAAAAGTGTATTTGTAGGCAATTGCAACTCTAATAATTCACATTTTATGAATCAACATAAGATACGACATAACGATAATGATTTTTTTACACTGAACAATGGGATTTGTTTACATAAGATTTATATAATCATGAAATATTCTTATAGCAAGAGTAATATTATTGTTGCTGCTGCTACTGCTACTACTACTACTACTACTACTACTACTACTACTACTACTACTACTACTACTACTACTACTTACTACTACTACTATCTACTTCTACTTCTTTACTACTACTACTATCTACTACTACTACTACTACTACTACTACTACTACTACTACTACTACTACTACTACTACTACTACTACTACTACTACTACTACTACTACTACTACTACTACTACTATACTACTACTACTACTTACTACTACTACTACTATACTACTACTACTACTACTACTACTACTACTACTACCACTACTACTACTACTACTACCACTACTACTACTACTACTACTACTACTACTACTACTACTACTACTACTACTACTACTACTATACTTACTACTACTACTAACTACTACTACTACTACTACTACTACTACTACTACTACTACTACTACTACTACTACTACTACTACTATACTACTACTACTACTACTACTACTACTACTACTACTACTTACTACTATACATATAACTATAACTTCATATATTTGGTGAAATAGAATTGCATATTTCGTGCTTACTACGGAAAAAAAGACAAATTGAAAGAGAAAACAATATTGGGTGCATCCTTTAATGACCCAAAGATTGCTCAAGGGTCAATTCCGTAGACTCTATTGTGATCTCCGATCTTATCCTAAAATGACTTTCTTGGAATCACCTCATTTTACCCAGGTGCAAATGAGTACCAGTTCGCTGATGAAAGTAATATTTGACGGACTAGCATCATTCAAGAGGATAATAGAAAGTCAGCATGCTTCGTACCCGAAAGGCATCAGTTGACTAAGTCACCTCGCTTAGCTCAATTTGCGGCGCTGCACTGCGGCTGACGCCTGGGTTATACCTCGTTCTAGCTAAATTTGCGGCGCTGCATTGCGGTTGACGCCTGGGTTATTCCAGTCTTCCCTTGGAATAGACCCTCGAGAAAAATTTCCCCTATGGGATGAAAAAGGGAATTTTATTTTTTTTAAAATCTAAACTGTTATCTGTCTGCTCAACGCCACAGAAACATGGATAAGTTCCGGATTTATAAGCTTAGGAGGCAAGATGGCCCATGGTTAGCGCGTTGTTCTCTGGACTCAGAGGTTCTGTGTTCGATTCCGACCGAAGCCAATTTGTACTTTCTAGAGCAAGAAAATTTACTCCAATCACTCAGTCCATTCAGGTGTAAAAGGGTACCTGTCAAGCTGGGATAGTAATCTGCGACAGACTAGCGTCCTGTTCAAAGGTTTTCAAACAAATACGTTAATTGTCCGCTTCGCGCTATTGAAACCGGGATAACTCCTGCACCATTGGCTACAAGGCTCTAAAGGACTTAATTTGTCTTACAATGAGTCCAAGTGGCTCAGAAGGACTTACTTAAAAATATTTTCATTGAGAATTCCCGAAATAAATAAAGATAAAGATACTTGATCCCAAAAGTTACCGAATTGATGTGCGACCGGTTTTAGACACGTTACTGCTGTGTCACAGTTTGGCACTTCTTAAATTATATTTATAAACATACTTTTTTAAATTGCCGAAAATGTTTATGTTGCTATGCCTTCTGTACGTGGTTTCATCACATAGAATTATTTTTTGAATTGTTCTTGCTTTTTTATATTCAGAATTGAAATACATAAATAAATTATAACTGTGAAATTGAATGTAAGCTTCAGTTTAATATACCAAAACAGATAAAATGGACGTTTCGGGTTTCCCCTTCATCAACAACACATGATGCATTAAAAACTACAGACGAATGAGATAATGTGGTAGTGGCGTTGTTAAACAAAAACATTGGTGGGCAGGAAATTGTATGCTACTTTGTGAGGAAGCGCGAATTAAAACAGAGCAATAGAAATTTATAAAAGGTGCGTACTTAATTATGTCAAAAGAGGGGAGGCGGGGAGGAACGTGTGGACTTTTGTTGGAAAATAAATACAATGGAATTGGAAATAAATACAAAATATAAGGGATGTAGGTATTAATATATTAGTGGCATTAGCAGCAGCAGGAGCAAAAAATAAAGACAGGCATTTCAATTTTGACACGGCGCTGCCAAGTCTGGGACTTTTTTGTCCTAGTGCGGAAGACTGCTATATTTTTCTACTATCACAAACGATATGAACACGGGACTGGGACAGTCCTGTCCCGTTGATTTTGTAGCATTTCACAACTGCTTGGGACACAACGGGACTGTTTTGTCCCGTCCCAATAGGTGCGGAAGATTTCTCTAAATTCTACATGTTACAGATTTGGGACAGGACTGTCCCAGGACAGTCCTGTCCTAGTGCGGAAGAGGGTTTAATCCCAGAATCACTGCCAACTAATGCCCACCTCTCACAGCCCCTGGTTCACTCCCCACTGGTGTCCACCTCCCATAGTCCCAGGTTATACACTTTTTAGGGTTATAGAATACACTTTTCATTCTGGGAAGGTTGGCAGGTCTGAAGCAATGCCGATTCAAGGTCTGTCTTGTATTTGTAATAGGGTTTCCCACAGATGCCGGTATATCCCTCCTCGAACACACTACTGGTAGTGGTAACTGGTCTAGATTTGATGAGCATGCTTGAAAATACTACCTTAAAATTCTCCCCAGAGCCTGGAAAAAACAGGAAAAAGCAGGGAAAATCAGGGAAAAACATTTTCCTGAATCACTTCTAGGCCTGGTTAACTCCCCATTGGAGTTCATATATCGTTTTCTCGGATTCACTCCCTAGTCGTGTCCACCTCTCATAGCCCAGAGTATAATCCGCACTGGTGTCCACCTCCCACAGAACTTTAGCCTGCAGTTTATTCCCCATCGGTGCGGCCACCCCATATCCCAGGTTTAATCCCCAACGGTATTCCTGGGTTTGCTCTCCACCTGTTATTTGGTCCCTGGTTCACCTCCCATTCCCACTTGTCTACATTATGTTCGAATAATTCTCGAATTCTAGTATTTACATTCCCGGTTTCAATCGCCACTGGTGCTCATCAATCAGAGTCACTGAGTCAATGATTATACTGTTGAGCACAGTCACTTTGTTGCTGTAGTGAAACAACACGAGGACCACGCCTCTTTATTCTCTAATCAAATTACGAGCAATGTATTGTAGTACAGCAGTTGGTAACAGCATGGCGAGCTCTTTTCGATAAAAACATTAGGTATTCTTGTTACAGTGAAAAAATTTCTTTCCTTTCGATAAAAACATTGGGTAGGGATAAACTGCTTTCCGTTCAATATATGTTCATCAGTTACATGACTTTTGCAAGTTCGGTGAGGAAAATTAAACTGGTTACGCCAAAGCTCAGTATACTGTCAAATTTAACAATTAAAACTCAGGTATGAAAGCAATGTTCAGTTTTAAAAGAAAAACAAATGAGGACGAGGAAAATGACCTTTGGCCTTTAACTTTGGCTGCCATTATTCCGCCGTACGGTCGGATAATTTTTCTCATTATTCGGCCGTAGGATGCGATAATTAATTTTTCTCATTATTCGACCGTACGCTGAGGCACTTATTTTTCTCATTCATCAACCGTAAGGTGCAATAATTTATCTCATTATTGATATATTCAGGCGTATGTTGCGATGATATATAAAAATCAATCGCCCGTGCGCCACTCCATTATATAATTCGACCAATCAATTTTTGTAGAGATTAGGTATTTTTAAGATTGCTTTAATTGTAATCTTATATAATATTATGCGGCTATGTGGTATGCCACTCGCTTTCGGATCGGAGGTCCTGGGTTTCAGCCTCGCTCGGGGTATAGTTGAGTCCTTGGAAAAGGCGCTTCACTCACATTCTCTCACCGTACTCAGGTGTAAAATTAAAATGAATACCTGACAGTAAACAACGTTGTCTCTGTTAGAGAGACTGTAATATCACCCAACAGGCGTCATGTCACGTCCTACGTGTTACGCACGTAAAGCGCTTTGAGCACGCTTAGTGGATGTTGCTCTATATAATAAAAGACCAGGTTCTTATGTTTTGGTTTTAATCTGCAACTAGATGTTGATTAATAAAGATAATCATTTTAATTCCCTCTATTATCTCTATTAAAAATAATAACTAGTAATAATAATAATAATAATAATAGTAGCAATAATAATAATAGCAATAATGATAATAAATAATAATAATAATAATAACAATAATAATAATAATAATAATATTAGTTGTAGTTGTAGTAACAATAATAATAATAATAAAATAATAATAATAATAATAATAATAATAATAATAATAATGATATAATGGTAATAATAATGATGATGATAATAATAATAATAATAATAATAATAATAATAATAATAATAATAATAATAATAATAATAATAATAATAGTAGTAGTAGTAGTAGTAGTAGTAGTAGTAGTAGTAGTAGTAGTAGTAGTAGTAGTAGTAGTAGTAGTTGTAGTAATATTAATGATAATAATAATGATGATGATGATGATGATGATAATAATAATAATATGATAATGGTAATGATAATAATAATAATAATAGTAATAATAATAGTAATAATAATGATGATAATGATAATAATAATAATAATAATAATAATAATAATAATAATAATAATAATAATAATATAATAATAATAATAATAATAATAATAATAATAATAATAATAATAATAATGATAGTAATACTAATAGTAATAATAATGATGATAATGATAATAATAATAATAATAATAATAATAATAATAATGATAATAATAATAATTAATAATAATAATAATAATAATAATAATAATAATAATAATTAATAATAATATAATAATAATAATAATAATAATAATAATAATAATAATAATAATAATATAATAATAATAATAATAATAATAATAATAATAATAATAATAATAATAATAATAATAATAATAATAATAATAATAATAATAATAATATAATAATAATAATAATAATAATAATAATAATAATAATTATAATAATAGAATGGCTAGAATTGGCAGACAAAACATTGAATAAAGGTTGGTCTTCACAACAAATTTAATGATATTCTAGACGACCAAGGACCTGTACAGAAAGTAGAAAATTCAACCAGGAAAAACAATGTACTGGATCTTGTTGTAACGAACCAGTTGGAGCTTTTTTCTTCTATAGAAGTTATCCCTGGTATATCAGACCATTGATCATTGCAAGATAAATACAGAAGCAAGACAAAGTTTTAAAAAAAAAAAACCTAGAATTTTGGCATGTTATAAAAACGCCAATTGGGACGGCCTATGATCCTCTATCTCAACTCCACTGGATACCATTTCACACACACACACACACACACACACACACATACAGTGACATTCCGGATGTTAGAAAAATGTCGGATGAATTGTGATCGGGATTACTTGACCATGTCCAGCAATTCATACCGCACAAGACAATTGGTGGGAAAAGAAATGTTGCCTCCAAAAGGAGAAACCGAATTCACTCTAAAATGAGTCAAACAGGAAGGGACGACCTTAAAGAATACTATGCAACACTCAAAAAGCAAACACGACAGCAAATACACAGTGATTATTGGAGTGGAGCTACATTGAGGGCTTAATCACGGACGAGTCTGTAGACAAACCACACACAACAAAAGGGTTCTGGGCTTTCATGGCATCTAAACGAAGGGTTAACATCGAGATTGTCCCACTAGGAGAAAGAGGAACCGAAGATAATAAAAAGGCAACGATTCTAAACAAACAGTACCAGTCTGCATTCACTCCAAATGAGAATTTTACTGTCGAAGAATTCAATGTGAGGTGTGCCAAAAAACAACCTGATGCCACATCACAATATGAGGATATCATAATCATGACAAACAATGTCAAAAGCTTGTTAAAAACCATGACCCCACAAAAGCAACTGGCCCAGATGGCTTATCCCCACATGTATTGAAAGAGCTTGCATCCGAACTGGCTACAGTGCTTACAAAAATTTATCAGTTGTCTCTTGACACCGGCATTGTACCATCTGACTGAGAATTGTAAGCGTAACTTGAATTTTAATAAGGGTGACAGAAGCAAAATTGAAAATTATTGACTGATATCATTAACCTGCATTTCTTGTAAGATTTGGGAGTACGTCATCGCCAGTAGCATCTCAAACTACTGTGAGCAAAACAAATTCATTTCTCCACAACAGCACATGTTCCGCAAATATGATTAATGTGAGATGTAGCTCATTGACCTTACAGACGAAATAACAGACTATGAATGCAGATGGACAAGAATATATGCTTGTCCTTGATTTCAGCAAACCATTTGTCAAAGTCAGTCACAGTCTCCTTGTACAAAAGCTCCAACATTGTGGAATAAGAGGAAAATTAAGTGCCTGGATCAGCAACTTGTTATCTTGTTTCTTGTAAACTAGCTGTCTTAGTAAATGGAGAAAAATACCCTTTTATTCCAGTTAAGTCTGGCAAACCACAAGGCTCTGTACTTGGCCCACTGTTGTTCCTTATATTTATAAATGATCTACCTGTAGGCCTCTTTACAGATGATACAGCTTGTCACACACACAAAAAAAAAGCACTCCAAACCAAATTCAATTATATCAAGACCTCGACAAGTTGGTGACATGGAAGGAGCAGTGGAAAATGTCTTTCAACCCCAGCAAGTGCTCAGTAATGTGAATGTCTCGCTGTTGCACAACTTACCAACATAATTACCACTTGCACGGAAAGAAGCTGGAAGAAGTAAACCAAACTAAATATCTCTGTGTAACAAAAACAACAGATATGAAATGGAACAGCAACCTTCAAAACATCGCAAACAATGCAAATATGACCCTTGGCTCTTTAAGAAGAAATATTAAAACAAGAAAGCAATCCACAAAATTAGCTGCTTACAAAGCCATGGGCAGACTATCACTGGAGTATGCATGTTCTGTATGGTATCCACACCCAATGGATGATATTAACACCCTCGTAAAAGTACAACGAGGATCGATAAAATGGATCACAAACAAAGGTTACATAGAAGAAATAACGGATACCGACATGAAGATCCTTGGATTACTGCCACTCATTACCCATAGACAACAGTCATGACTCATTAACTTTTACAAATATCACCATACAGTAAAATTAACATTACATCCAAGTTTCAGCCTAAACTTTCGAGCCGCTGACATAGTGCTCATACAACACATCCACTGGAATATAATATTCCAGCCTCAAAAACATCTCACAGACAACTGAGTTTCTTCCCCAAAACAGCAAAGGAATTGGTCAGCTTCCCAGGAGAAATTGTCCACACACCCAACATGGAAGCTTTCAAAAACTTCTTATCCATCTACCTAATGTATACTACAGAGCAGCATTTATTGTCAACATGATGGCGCTGGCTGCCTTAACCAGAAGAAGAAGAGGTAACAAAAGTCAGTCAAAGTAACTGCGGTATAAGTGAAAAGCTTTTTCAACAACATAACACAAATAAATTATTTTAAAATTACATATTCTGTTAGTGTGAGACAGGCAACAATCCTTCTACAGTCCAATGTAGGGGTAGGGGTAGGGTAACCAACAGATTCTGAATATCACTCAAATTTTAGCACAGGCGAATGGAAATAATGCATGACATTGCCTGGTATCTCAAACTCAAAGTAATTCCTTAATCAATATATTAAGATATTGTGATAAATACTCACAAACTGTGGGGCTGCCTGATTCGGATGAAAAGGCAAATTCTAAGATGGCTCTGCTTAAGACTGACCAAAAATGTATATGACGGCGACCACAAAACGAAAATGAAAAGTTTAGATGTTAGTGGTGCTCAAAAAAATTAATAGAGCCATTGGCTTAGTGATTGAATACAACTCATAGTAATAAACTTTCTTTTCATGATCATTGTCTTGTTCTATGATATATAATTTCCTGCTCAGTGGCAGACTATGAGATCAAAAATACCACGGCATAACCCAACTTGCTCTGCTTTTTTTTTTCCCTCTTCGCTCAGTTTAGTTCGTCGAAACCGTGAGACCGTTCGTGGATGCTGTGAAAAATTTACTAAGGCAAAGAAGGGCATAATTTGCGAATTCTGTCCTTGTTAGTTGAACATGTGAATTTGTCGAATGTGTGTTTGACGAACACTTGTTGCACTGTATGAGTTTATCCATTTATAAGCACACTCACCGAAAAGTACTCGGTTTATAAGCACACTCAATTTTCCATTACTTAAATATTACAAAAAGAAAATGGAATAAATTAATATAAGGAAAAATACCATAATTGCTTTGTAGAGATGTAAGGTTCACACCTTACTATTCCATCATTAATTCCCGTGCATAAAACAGTTGACCTCTCAGTGATGAAATGGTTAAAAACAAGGTGTTATAGTCATCAGCCTTTATATTCAACTTAATTGCTAAGGACAAAGTACCTGCTCCCATACATAGAAGATGACATAATCATAAACAATTGCTTTCAATCAAAAGTCATACAATTAATAATCAGAAGCTTCTTTACACCTAGGCGTAATGCTGTCAAATATTGTGGCATAATGTGTACTCTAAAATCAAATTGAATTTAAAAGTTTTAAAAAAAAGCTAAAAAATTACTTTTTACAATGGGACAATGGCAGTTCCAAGCCTGCAACCCAGTGCATACCATTATGTCATATTTTGGAAATTAGAAAAAAACATTTATTTTTACTGTACACATGAGTGTTTCACACAGACTTAACAAAATAATCTGAATCTACATATAAACATGATCCGGCTAGAAGCATGCTCTGCTTGATTCCTGAGGACTGTGTTTATAAATAGATACCACTGCACTGGGACTGGACTTCTTAATGTAATATGTTAAACGAATATAGTACAGGTTTTATAAAGAAGAGTTTCAGCTTTAGATTGTTTTTAACTATTGCCTTGGTTTATGTAAATAGAGCTAACCCTAGAATTTAAAATCAGATTACAAACTGGGGATTGAAAATTCTGTAGGAAGAACAATTGTTTTTGGATATAAATATATAAGACATTAAATCATTTGAAGATGTTCATTACAATTTCTCATGCCTTCAATAAAATCTCCCACTAGATTAGTTCACAAACGATGGCAACACTAGAAGAAGTACAGAAGACCTGGAGGAATGCTGATTGTGTTTGCTTTGATGTTGATTCGACTGTTATACAACACGAAGGCCTGGATGATCTTGCAGAATTTTGTGGAGTTGGTGAACAAATTAAGATGTTGTAAGTTTTTATTTTTAAATCAAGTTAGTTTATTTGCAAATTTACATTTTTATTTCAGAAAAGGAAAATGAGAAGTTGTACAACAAACTATGATGTGGTGAATGATAGTGTGCCGGACTGTTATGCCTTTCATTTTCACTGTTCCATTCACCTCTTTTCTGCACACTACATCCATAGCACTAATTTTATTCTCATGTTTATAAAAACTAAAGATGAGGGTGTATTCTTATAAAAGAGCAAATGAGTAAAGAAAGAAAAACTAAGCAATCCTTAAGAATAATCATGCCAATGGAGCCGTAGTTTATTACAGTTTCTGTAGCGTGTTACTGATAATGCTTGCTACTTTCAAAGTCACTACCTACATCTATTGTATGTAATTCAGTTATCCAATCAATCGTTTGTGTATTAGTGTATGGAGTGGGCAGAAATTAAAAGTTAAGTTGTTTTTTTGTGCTTGACTTAAGCCCTATTTTTTGTATGTAGAGGAAAGTGAAGCTGGATGGAAAGAAGAACGAATAAAAGCATGCTTGAAGAGCTGAAGGTCATGCCAGAACTGCTAAATGTCATGAAAAGAAGGAAATTAATTTTTTTTGGTCACATATATGTTGAAACCAATGCACCCTAATGAAAGCCGTAGTACAGGAAAAAATGGAGGGCAGACGAGGAAGAGGAAGACCAAGGTCCAGTTATGTAAAAATATCCTGGAATGGACAGGGATGAATGGCAGAGTGCTGTTTGATGCCGTCAACAGATGTGAGGAATGGGCAGACATTTGTCACCACATTGCAGAGTGCGGGCAGCCAACATCATTGAGGTCGACACTGGATAATAAAAAAGAGGAAAGTGAGACTTAAATACCAAGGTTGGGGATGATAATTTAAATTTTTTTTTGTTTTTCGAAAGGAGGATGCAGCTGCTTTCACTGCCCAGTAAGATCTTTTCTAGGATAATCCTTAACACAATAAAGAAAGATCTAGAACCAAATATGAGAGATGTCCAAACGGGATTTCCATTAGGCTGATCTTGTATATATCAAATTGTTACATTCTGAATCATTATAGAACAGTCCAAGGAATGGCAATCACCATCGTTTATTAACTTTATTGACTTCAGAAAGGCCTTTGACATGATCGAATGCTAAGCAATATAGAATGTTCTTCGACACTTAATCCAAAAATTATTTCAAAACACTAAATGTCAAGTCATTCACAAAAGCTTTTTATCAGAACCAAGTTAAAACTGGAGCCCAACAATAATTTTTTCACTGCTCTTGAGTGGATTATAAAACAAAAACTTAACTGTAGGCAGCATAAATTTGACCTTCAATATGGATCTTGATGATTTAGCAATAGCTAAATCAACTGGCCGAGAATACAAAAACCACAAGAATCCAAATCAAAAACAAAAACATGAATTGGAAGATGTCACCCAATTTACTTATTGACTTATTGACTTATCTAGGGAGCAGAATAGACAACAATGGAGGATCAGATGCTGACATCCTCTCCAGGATTACTAAAGCTAGACAGGCATTCATTTGCAATGCTAAAACCATCAAGGGAAAAAAAATGCATCTAGTACATCCATACCAATACAAAATTTTCAATAGCAGTGTGGAGCAGTACAATGGGGTCAACATAAAGGCCTGGAACATAAACTGCAGGTCTTCATCAACACTCTGATAAATTCTGAACATCAGATGGAAAGATTATGTCTTCTTAAATATCACCCATGGGAACGATGTAAACAGAAGCTTTCAATCACATCTCAATACAATCAAGGAAATGGAAAGGGATTCGGCAGACTTTGAGGAGGGGAGATGGCAACATCACAAAGAAATCATTGGAATGGAACCCTCAAGGCCAGTGGAATAAAGGTCACCTATCAACAACTTGATAGTATACTTTGGACAACAACCTGAAGACCACCATGACTTGGGGTGAAGCAAAGAAGGTCCCAAGTGGAAGCATGTGCTCTAGAGGGAGTTCAAAGGAATAAGTAAATTGAGGAACGTAAAGAGCTGTCTGAGTCAACAAATGTTAGTAAGATTACACATTACAAAATGAAAATTTTATTGCTGTCTCAAAAAGGAACAAATTAAAAAAAAAGATTTATGATTGATGAAACTTGTTTAAATCTACATTTACGTAATTTCCTTGTTGCCACAGTACTCTAGTGAAATATGGTAACTGTCAAAACGGATTTGTGTTGTAATGCGACTTTTGATTTGAGATATATAATCATCAGTCAATTAAATTGCAGGATAATTTGACTTTTGTATCTTGACCTAACTTTCACCCCAATCATTCCTTGACTTTCAAATATTTTCAGAACTTCCAAGGCAATGGGGGGTGCTCTCCCGTTCAGAGAAGCTTTAAAACAACGGTTAGACATTGTCAAGCCTTCATCATCTCAGTTGCAACTGTTTGTTACTTCTACTGTACCATTCCTTTCACCAGGAATAAGGTTAGTCTATTCTCAACACTGTCCACAGGTCCAAAGACTAAGACTCATGAAGTAGTGACTGGGTAGTGTGATTAAATTCAAAATGGCCTAGTGTTGTTTTTTTGTTAGTTTTTTCGTTTCTTTCTTTCTTTTTTTTTTCAATATAATAATTTTTCTTTAAAGAGTCCATCTTCAATTCATTGGACATCACACCCATTTTTCACAAATATCTAGTCTACTGTTTAGGGAACTGGAACTTTCTTCCTGTGAATTTATAAAGTCCTGAAATATACAAGTGGATATCTTATACAATGGGATATTTCTTTTGAAAAAGGTAGTGGCTGAAGACTCGGACTCACATTGCAAACTTCTTCATTCATTTTGCCATGAAAATCTACTTTTGATTTTCCTAACAATGCAATTTGTTGAAAGATTATAAGAATAAGGGAGAGATCTGTACCAGGTTTCCAGTAGCAATAACTTTTCAGATATCTAATTTAAAAGTGGCACGATAGTCAGATTGAAGAGTTATGTATGCATATTAGACCTGGAGCCTAATCAAAACTTTACTTTTGTTGACAAAAGGGATGATAATCAAGTTATCCACGGGTAATCAATTAATACATTTTTTTTAAAAATGGGAATGGGTGGATGGATCAGCTCTTTCTAGTGGAATGATATTGCAACTGAGAGTTGGTATCCTTCATAGATGCCTCGCCTGCTCACGAAGGAATTTTGGTGGTATCACTCTCGTTTTTTGGGGGGGTTTTTGTGTGTGCTATTTATGGTTTACAAATCGTGTTAATTTAAATTTTACACGGACATTGTAAATTTGCCATTAGACTATTTGGGCTTTTATCTTTTGATTTTTTAAAGAGAAAACAAAGACTTATTCTCAAGAATAACTCATTAAAGAAATGGATCTAAGCAATGTTGTGACTTTGTAACCTTCAGATATATCTTGAGTCTCTCTCTGATACAAAACTGACTGGTTGTCACAAGTAAAATATGTGCTTTAACATTTTGAGTAAAAATACATGTCTGTTAAACCTAAGCCACAAATATGGTACTACAATTAGCAGTTGTGACTGGAGGGAAGAAAACAGCACTTTGATGACCTTACCACCAATGTCATCAACGATGAACAGCAATCTACATACAGCAAGGCAACGAACCTATTCCTTTCCTTTCTGGCTCTATGAGATGCTCTTTCTCTGTTTACTTTTTCTCTGAGTCATTCAATGATTCAAGTTATAAGAATTAGTTTAGTTGATTGAGAACGGCTTGATAACAATTGACTTTATTATAATCTTAATCATTGCCAATGTATTATGTACATCACCAATTCTTTCATCATCCCAGTTAAATAATCAATTTATTTTCGGTTTGAAATAATTATTTCATTATTTTAATATGTAATTTAAATATTATTTTTAGAGGATCTTTTACTTGTTAAAAGAGAGTGAGAATTTTATAGGTCTCCTTCCCGTATTTCTGATCAGAAAACTTTTATGAACAGATTTAATTTCACCTCTTTTCCCTCCCCCTCCTCCTGCCTTGTTTTTTTCAGTCAATTGGTTCATCTGCTCCAAGCGACAAATCGACATGTTTACCTAGTGTCTGGTGGGTTTCAGGCTATCATCAAGCCTGTGGCTGATTTACTAGCTATCCCAATGTCCAATGTTTTTGCCAACAAATTACTGTTTGATGATGGTAAGTTTTGTTGCTCCTCCCCCTCCTCTTTCTTCTCCTTTTCTTTCTTTTATTCCTCCTCCTTCTACTCCTCTTTCGTCTTCTTCTTTTTCTTCTTCTTCTTCTTCTTCTTGTTCTTCTTCTTCTTCTTGTTCTTCTTCTTGTTCTTGTTCTTGTTCTTCTTCTTCTTCTTCTTCTTCTTCTTCTTCTTCTTCTTCTTCTTCTTCTTCTTCTTCTTCTTCTTCTTCTTCTTCTTCTTCTTCTTCTTCTTCTTCTTCTTCTTCTTCTTCTTCTTCTTCTTCTTCTTCTTTCTTCTTCTTCTTCTTCTTCTTCTTCTTTCTTCTTCTTCTTCTTCTTCTTCTTCTTCTTCTTCTTCTCTTCTTCTCTTCTTCTTCTTCTTCTTCTTCTCTTCTTTCTTCTTCTTCTTCTTCTCTCTTCTTCTTCTTCTTCTTCTTCTTCTTCTTTTTTCTTCTTCTTCTTCTTCTTCTTCTTCTTCTTCTTCTTTCTTCTTCTTCTTCTTCTTCTTTCTTCTTCTTCTTCTTCTTCTTTCTTCTTCTTCTTCTTCTTCTTCTTCTTCTTCTTCTTCTTCTCTTCTTTCTTCTTCTTTCTTCTTCTTCTTCTTCTTCTTCTTCTTCTTCTTCTTCTTCTTCTTCTTCTTCTTCTTCTTCTTCTTCTTCTTCTTCTTCTTCTTCTCTTCTTCTTCTTCTTCTTCTTCTTCTTCTTCTTCTTCTTCTTCTTCTTCTTCTTCTTCTTCTTCTTCTTCTTCTTCTTCTTCTTCTTCTTCTTCTTCTTCTTCTTCTTCTCTTCTTCTTCTTCTTCTTCTTCTTCTTCTTCTTCTTCTTCTTCTTCTTCTTCTCTTCTTCTTCTTCTTCTTCTTCTCTTCTTCTTCTTCTTCTTCTTCTTCTTCTTCTTCTCTTCTTCTTCTTCTTCTTCTTCTTCTTCTTCTTCTTCTTCTTCTTCTTCTTCTTCTTTTCTTCTTCTTCTTCTTCTTCTTCTCTTCTTCTCTCTTCTTTTCTTCTTCTTCTTCTTCTTCTCTTCTTCTTCTTCTTCTCTTCTTTTCTTCTTCTTCTTTTCTTCTTACCTTCTCTTCATCTTCTTCTTTCTTCTTTCTCATCCTTTCTCTTCTTCATCTACTTCTTATTCTTCTTGTCTTCTTTTCTTCTGTCTTCCTTCTTCTTCATATCTTTCTTCTTTCTTTTTTTTCTTCTCTTCTTCTTTTCTATCTTCCTCCTACCATTCGTTTTTTTCTTCTATCTACCTCTCCACTTCTTCTTTTCATTCCTTCTTACTAGTCAATGGAATGAATCAAGTCAGACTTGAAAATGAGCTAAAAGATTCCTTTTCATCAAGTTTGTTTTTTGTTGTTTGTTCTTTAAAAATTATTTTGATGGAATGCATCGTCAAAACAATGCTAAGTATTTATTTACTTTATTGCAACCATTCTTGAGTAAATATTTGTTTAGTAGCAAAATGGAAGAAATACCAAAAAGCAAGTATGAAAAATAAAGTAGGTAATCTTTTTAAGTTTGTGTATTCAATCCAAGTGTTTCATTCGTTATAAATATATTGGGATAAAACTGTTTTGGTTGACTTCTTTTGTTTCCACAGTACAATTCACTAGTGTATTAGATGCCGATTGAATTATTACATTACGTTCTTCTGTAAAGCAGACAGGTCTAGCTAATGATATGAAATTTGCTGTATGGCCAAAATTTGGACCTACCATTTCTTCGTGAGCCTGATTGTGTCAAAAGTTTATATATATAAAGCCTGAATATCATACTAAAAAAAATGAAAAACAATGTGTTCTATTGCTTAATATAGTTCTATCTGCTTGTTCATTCAGGTAAATCATTCTGTCCATACTAATCTACGATTTATAGGAATCAATTACTCTTAAAGCATTGGAACTGGCAGTGTTGATGGTCAACTGTTATCATTGCTGTTCCAATAAATGACGATGACCACTAAAGTTAGGCCACAGTGTTCTGTCTTTGAGTAAGGCTTTCTACACACAATACCTGTTTACACGTTTTAAAAAAAAACATTGCCCCACTCGACATGGGTGTAAATTAATTCATAGCTATAGACAGTGACTGGCATTGTAAGAGTGTCAATGCAAAAAAGGCTCAGAAGGCGATTTGTGCTGTAAGAAATGGTCATTTGGTAACATATTATTGCCTGCTGATATCATATACAAAGCATTGTTAACTATGTGGAGCATGATGAAAGCTTGGAAATTGAGCAAGCCAAATGTACCTGTACTTATGTCGATAACAACAAGAGATGAAATGAGTAGGAAAGTGCCAGAAGACAATAGAGAATAAAAATTTCGTGGCGGTTATGGGGGTTTAAACCCACAACCTTACTGGTACGACAACTCCGCCGGGGAGAGCGTGACTCTACTGTATGAGCTATCCACGATCCCAAAACAGATTGTCTCTAACCCTAGTCGATAGGGAGAGAGAGAGAGAGAGAGAGAGAGAGAGAGAGAGAGAGAGAGAGAGAGGGGGGAGAGGGAGAGGAGTAGGGAAAGAGAGAGAGAGAAAAGGGGGGGGGGAGGTAGGAAGTGAGATAGGAGGGGAGAGAGAGGGAGAGAGAGAGAGAGAGAGAGAGAGAGAGAGAGAGAGAGAGAGAGAGAGAGAGGGAGAGAAGAAAGAGGGGGGGGGAGGGGGGTAGAGAAAGTGAGATAGTGAGAGGGGGAAGAGAGAGGGTGGAGATAGAGAGAGAGAGAGAGAGAGAGAGAGGGGGAGGGGGGGGGGGGGGGAGAAAGGACAATTCTCTTACCCTTAGAAAGGAAAGAGGGAGGAAATTTGATGTGCAAATCTCATTATCTCATTTTATGTAACTTTACTATAGCAAAATTGCAAGTTATGTATATAATATGAAGATATTACTATTTCTGACATAAGCGTGAAAGAACAGAGAGAGATAGAGATAGATAGATAGATAGAGAGAGAGAGAGAGAGAGAGAGAGAAAGAGAAAGAAAGAGGGGGGGGGGGTAGAGAAAGT
Organism: Berghia stephanieae; assembly: GCF_034508935.2. Taxonomy (NCBI): domain Eukaryota; kingdom Metazoa; phylum Mollusca; class Gastropoda; order Nudibranchia; family Aeolidiidae; genus Berghia; species Berghia stephanieae. The sequence continues at coordinate 28,842,771 of NC_088365.1, forward strand.
GAGATAGTGAGAGGGGGAAGAGAGAGGGTGGAGATAGAGAGAGAGAGAGAGAGAGAGAGAGAGAGAGAGAGAGAGAGAGAGAGAGAGAGAGAGAGAGAGAGAGAGAGGGGGGGGGGGGGGGGGGGGGGGGGGGGGGAGAGAAAGGACAGGATTCTTACCCTTAGAAAGGAAAGAGGGAGGAAATTTGATGTGCAAATCTCATTATCTCATTTTATGTAACTTTACTATAACAAAATTGCAAGTTATGTATATAATATGAAGATATTACTATTTCTGACATAAGCGTGAAAGAACAGAGAGAGATAGAGATAGATAGAGAGAGAGAGAGAGAGAGAGAGAGAGAGAGAGAGAGAGAGAGAGAGAGAGAAAGAGAAAGAGAAAGAAAGAGGGGGGGGGGTGTAGAGAAAGTGAGATAGTGAGAGGGGGAAGAGAGAGGGTGGAGATAGATAGATAGAGAGAGAGAGACAGAGAGAGAGAGAGAGAGAGAGAGGGGGGGGGGGGGGGAGGGGGGGGGGGGGGGGAGAGAAAGGACAAGATTCTTACCCTTAGAAAGGAAAGAGGGAGGAAATTTGATGTGCAAATCTCATTATCTCATTTTATGTAACTTTACTATAACAAAATTGCAAGTTATGTATATAATATGAAGATATTACTATTTCTGACATAAGCGTGAAAGAACAGAGAGAGATAGAGATAGATGATAGATAGATAGATAGAGAGATGAGAGGAGAGAGAGAAGAGAGAGAGAGAGAGAGAGAGGAGAGAGAGAGAGAGAGAGAGAGAGAGAGAGAGAGAGAGAGAGAGAGGATCACAGGATTCCCTCTCATAGCTTGTTACAGGAAATAATATAATATGGAGTATGATGAAGATGGTGATGGTGTTATAGGGGAATGGTGAAAGTGAAGGATTGTAACGAAAATATTAGGAAAGTTGTTGTGATGACGATGATGATGATGATGATGATGATGATGATGATGATGATGATGGTGATGTTGTTGTTGGTGCTGTTTTTTCAATGACTACGATGTTTCTAGTGTGAATCTGTGTGAGTGTGTCTATGTCAATATTGTATTGTTAAAAATGTGTAACCAAATGACAAATTACCAGGCAGGGAGGTACATACTGTGTCTTCTATCCCCCTATGTCTGTTTTCCAACATGCTTTCTGTCTTTGTCTTGGAATGAGATTACTTGATTTTTTTTTCCTGGCCCTGGTCGGAGTCCTGGCTGGGAGGGAAACAGTCGAATGCATAGTTATTGTTTTGGGAGCTGATATTTTTTTCCTTGTAAATCATCTCTCTGTTATGTATTATTATATTTGTTATTTTTAATGTATAATGTAAGCATTTGAGTGTGTTCCTCTTTGTTTGGATTTTGTTCTTGTGTCCGGATGAGACTTATAGGTGATCTCCAACTAAGTACATTGGTGGTATGCTCTTGGAATCCACATCTGATCCCTATTTGTTCCCAGTTCCCCTTTGACTTACTTTCTCTTGGGTGCTTCAATTGTAATTCTAGAACTTTACTCTCCCATTTTCTTCCTTTTTACTGGCGCTGATATAACCTAAATGTGTTGCAAGCGCCGTAAAACCCTTAAAAACAAAAACAAAACAAATTGCCACTTCTTTGAGGACAATGAAGATTTATTATTATTAGTCATTATTAGAGCCCTCTCTTCCCGACTACTTGAGGTCACGTGCCCAACACACACAAGCTATTAAGCTGAAATGCTAGCCAACTAACTTTCATGAGATGTCGGGGACATCAAAAGGGAATGAGAAGGAGAAGAGAACACATTCTAGTCTTAATTTTATTTATTTTTTTTTTTTTTTTGTTCTCAATCAGATGGAAATTATGCTGGTTTTGACTTGAACCAACCTACATCTGAAACTGGTGGGAAAATTAAAGTCGCTCGATGTTTAAAACAGCAGCATAACTACCAGAACATGGTTTTTATTGGGGATGGAATTACAGACATGGAAACGGTCCCACCAGCTGTAAGTCTTCATATTAATTATTTATAGGTTGGTTTTGATTTTGATCCTAATCTGATATTTCATGTTTCCATTTTCACAATGAAAGCAAACCCAGTGTCCTGTTGCTGTCACTGCTGTCTGGATGGAAACATAGAGTAAATAGTGGAACATATCAGGGATGCCAAATGTCCATTTTTTCCCTCCGGCTTTTTCGTTTTTTTCACACCTCGGTTCACACCTCAGCAGCTTTTTCTGTCTCCAATAAGAAGGCCCCAAAAGTCCCTCTTCTCAAGAGAGAAATAATAATTTTGAAATTGATGCAGTAAAGTCCCTGTACACTTGCAAAGGAGATGGGAGAGTTAAGAGATAGTTTGTTTTTTCTGATTTACAAGGTTCTTTTTAGGTGAGATGTGATTCTCCTCTCATTTTCAGGTTTTTTTGTTTTTTTTTCAAAAACCATTTGCCATCCCTGATATAAAGTTAGTAGCTTGAAATAATTCCAGTCTTTCTTTTATGCAAAAGATCAATTGGAATATTGTCATAGTCCGACGAGCTCGCATGTTTCTGCTCCGTCGTAGCTTCCCATGGTGACATCAAAGTTCTTGGTTTTTTTTTTCCATGCTACTTCATTGTTGTATAATGATGTGTACTTCGAGTGCAGGATAATATTGGTTTCTTCTTTGGTGACGTTGTCAAAAGTTTTCATGAATTGTAGTGCTTTGAGAAGTAGGGTTTTGGTAATTGAATGGTAGAAATTACATATTATGTATTGCGTTTTGTTGTTGTTTGTTTTCTATGTTTCTATACCAATTGATAACTTCGGTGGTGTTATTCCATTGATGGAATTCAGTTTCCTTGATGATTTTGGTGTTGATTCTGTCCAAGATCTGTTTGCTTATTTTTCCGCTTTGTGATTTGCATGGATGAGTCAGCATTGGACGTTATTGAGAAAGTTGGGTTTGTGGTCTTCAATAGTGGCATTTGATTTTGCTGTGGTGTCTATTCTGTCGCTTAGTTGTAGATTTTCGTCAATGCTTTTGTCTTCTGTTGCAGTGTCAGTTGTTGTAGATGGTGTTTGTTTCCTGTACTCTGCTTGGATGGTGTTGTCAAGTAAATTAGTGTTTTCCTTAGGGTGCAGTTTGTAGAAATTTGTGGTTTTGTCAGCAGCAACATAAACGTCAAGGTCTTGATTTACTGATTGTATCTCTTGTTTTTGTTTATTTTGGAATCTGTTGCGGTTTTGCCTAAATTTCATGTTTCAGATGATGTCTCATTCCGTCTTCGACTTCTCATAGTTCAGGTATGGTTGGGGCTGGTCTGGTAGATCTAAATCCAAAAGTTTCCTAATTTTTAACACTTTTTCCTGGGTTTAAATAGAAAAAAGCTCGCCATCTGGTATTGCTTATAAATTTTTCTGTTTTGGTAATTAGAGATTTTAGGTATTGTTTATTAGTTGTGATCGGGATGTTCCTTGTCGAGTAGTAAAAAATTAGTACTTACGAGATTCACTTCTGGTTAAAATAAAGTGCTCGACGGGATGTAGATCTGGAGCAAATGTATAAAATTATAAATACAAAAACCATGAAATAATAGTGCTCAACCTTTTGATAAAGGAGCTATTTATAAAATATGTCAAGTATAATTTTGTTCAACTTTTATGATATTGTTTCGAGCATTTGCTCTTTTCAGGAAGTGAAAGTGAAACTAAATTGTTGTGATTAATTTTTATTTCCAGTTGTCATCGTACGTCTTCAGCTTCGTGGTTATGATGGTTCATAATTGCATAAAAGGTGTTTGTTTCTATGTCTGCAAGAAGACTTTTTGTTGAGATATGAGCCAAACTCGTAGATAATGTGAATTTTTAATAATTTTTTTTTTTTTTTTAATTTTTTTTTGCGAATTATGGTTCTTAAACCATTTAAGAATCGATCCATGATTGTAATAAAGATTGAAAATGTCAGTTGCAAAATTCTGATTTAAATATCTAAAACTTGTAGCTAAACTTTGATCTGTTTCGGATCCTACTATCGTCATGTTTACACACTCGACCCTATCATGTTATACATCAAATGAAAGAATTTTCTCAAGGCTTTTTCATTCATAACAGGTGCGCATGTAAACAGCACACAATAAGCGAGTGACAGCATCAGTACATGTCTAAATTCCAGGAATTTGGGCAGGCATGTCCAATCATGCGTTGTTTTCAATGCGACTCCCAACTCCTGCTTTCAATGCAACTTTGCCTGTCTGAATTTATTTACAATCTTATTGAATATTAACTATTTACATCCTTTACAGTATTTCCTTGATCTGTTCAATTATTATACATTATTTATTTACATCTCTAAGGACAACAATTTGTTTAAGGGCGACTGATGAAGTTACAGCGCACCTCAATTGGCTTGGTTCATTCAGTTCCGAGAATCTTGCTCCAGAATCTCATCTTAGGAGGAAATAGTGGATTACTTCTGTCTTTCAGACTGGGAAGACAGTGATAATGGTCCAGATGATTCAGATAAGCATCACAGCCATCTCTTTATATTTTTTTTTACTGCTTTAACTTTCAAGTGTTTCAGTTACGAAACCAGTCGTTGTTATGGTCGACTGCTTTTGTTTTTGACTAGCCTAGCTCAACTATGGGCCTCAGCACGTTGCTAACAGTTGATGAAATATATTGTAAACGTCTTGAAATAAATTTTAAACTTCTTTTTCTCATCATGACGTGTATGAAATATCATGCCAATATCTTCAAAACTAAAGAAATTAGAAATATTTTTCGTTTTTTGGTCTGATTTCTTCGCAGAACGAGGAAAAATCTGAATGTTTGCATATGAACTTTAAGAAAAAAAATACACTTTAAAAAAAAGTAAATACTTTATTTTTCATTACATTTCATCTAGAGTATCTATTCTATCTGATAATGTAAAAAAAAAAAATTGCAGTATCTGTTGATGACAATCTTGTTTGTTCAATGAGAAATAGAAGGAAAAAGTTTAAACTCACTTTTCTCTGTTTTCAGTGTTTCCCATACCAACAAATTTTATTCAGAAAAAAATTCATAATTTGGTCCTGGTGGACATAGAGAGAAAATTTAAAGTGGTAAATGATCGGGAAAATGTGGTCTACACCACTGCATGCATAACTCAATTTATGAAATTTGCGCATCTTCCCGGGTTTTCTCAGCCAGCCTCACATATATATTACACTATCCATAAAGTAGCATTAGTGTAAGGTTTTGCTTCTTTTTTTTGTTTTTGTTTTTTGTTTTTGCAAAGATTAGATATTTAAATTTCAAGTCTTGAGGCAGAGATAGTACTCTTAATTTTTTATTTTTTTTTGGTCATTAATGTACAAATTATGCTGTACGAAAGAATATGAAACGGAAAATGCTACTTCTGTAGATTCAAAATAGTGCTTGATAAAGAAATAATCAATTCCCTATATTATGGATAAATTTATATACACAGAGTATTCAAATGTCAGTCGACCTAAATAACTCTTTTTCATGATACATGATATAATAATATGAAATACATAATTTTGAAATTTTAATCCATGAATTCTTGTAAATTAAGGACTAGAGTCTCTCACGAAAAAAATAAAAATAAATTGATAATTGATATTTTTTGTGTGCATGTGGTTTAAAAAAATTCTTTTCATCATTTTTCCTTTTTTCTTTTCTTTTCTAGGATGCCTTTATTGGCTATGGTGGGAATGTAGTAAGACCAGCAGTAAAGGACGGTGCCAAATGGTTTGTCACAGATTTTCAGGAGCTCATTCTGGAACTTTCAGATTCTTGATGGGTTTTTTTTAGTACCCTTCATTTTTATTTGTTTTTAGAGTTGTTCCCTTATTTTTCAAAATTTTTATAAAGGGGGTGTAATTCAAAGATTGAATCCAATAATGCCATTTTGAAAAGCAAAATACGATATTAACAATTACATGAAGTTGGTATAAGTTATGATCTGGGTGACCTTTTTTTCTTCTACTTTTTTCGCTTTTTAAACTCACCCTTAAAGTACTTAAAGATCACACATCTATTTACGCAAATATATTTTAAAAAGTCTTTATAACCTATCTTGAATTTGCCAAAATTATACGTATCTTTTAATCCACAACAGACTGTAGTCATTGTTAATCGTTTTTATAATGGCATCATGATGATATTACAATTTTACAATTATTACATCTTGTTGACAATGAAACCAGTCATAAAGATTTATATCATGTTATTAATGCCACAAGTACCTTAGTAAAAATACATTGCATGACTGATTTCTGTTGAAGTAATTGATGCTGTTAAAATACTTTACAGAAATGGACGCAAGTTTTGTCAAATTGTGTGGGGGGGGGGGGGGGGGGGGGGGGCAACGAACGAAAGCTACATGTTTGTAGCACAATCATTGTGGGGAAGAAATTCCGCTCGCTGCACACTTTAAAAGATTCTGACATGCTAAGCTGCCAGATGCTGTGGACTGTACAAGAAGAAAATGCCAAACAGGGAATGTTTCGGGCTCAAACCCTTTATCAGCCAACAACAAAAAGCCAATGAAAACATAAATGCATTACTTAAAAAACAGATCAGTGGCAGAGTAATATTTAAAAATATTTGGCACATTCTTTCTGTAATAAGACCTTGGAATGTAAACCCGAAATGTTCCGTGTTTGGTATTTTGTTCTTTTTTGAAGTTGTTTTATTCATTTTTGTTTATTACTTTATCCTGGCATCCAGTGCACTTATTTTATCCCTTTGCTCAGAAGTTTGCATCAGCTTTGTGGTCTGTTTTCTCTACAAACACACATTATTGCTACTATACCAAGTAGCAAACTGTGACCTTTGCTAGGAGTTCATTAGGATATTATGTTGCAGTAGCCTTTTACATTTTGTTGTTGTTACCTGCTGACTTTTGGGTGGTTTACACTCACCATGCAGCACGATTTAGCATACAACTGGTACATTCCTGGTACAAAATTTATGTGATTATAATGTTTATGATTGTGTTTGTTTTTCTTCTTCTATGCCTTTAAAAAAATTGCCGACATATTAAACAGAAGAAAAAGGAATTGGGAAGGCATCTTTGTAGTCAAAACGTGGCAGTCGTAAAGATTAACAATTTCATATTATTTTATTATATTATATTATATTTTATTATATTATTAATCATGATGGGTACCAATCAATGTACAATCAATGTGTAGATTTTAGTGAAAAATTTGGAAACGGGCACTGGTGTAGGATAAAAATCTAAATTTAAAAAGTGTTTGTTTTGCAGTGCCAAACAAATGTGCTAGAGCAGTACATGAGAAAATTCAGCTCGCCTTGACTGGAGATAGAAAATTAGACCTCCTGAGTAACTCAACTGATTTGCTGCCATCGTATCACAGCTGTTATTATTTTCATAGCGGAAAAGAGTACATAGTGGGACATACATATTAACGATCATATTTCATATCAGTATTAACATGCCTCAGGATTGTCAGAAAATATTGCCAAAAAATAATGAATTGATTTTTTAGAATTCCTGTTGTCAAATTTATGTCCATTCAGACTACCTTTGTGATATGTTTATAATGAAGAGAAATATAGGGTATGGAAAAGTACCAGATGAAAACAGAGAATAAATACATTGCGGTGTCAGAGAAACTTGGGATCCACAGCACCCTCCACCTGGCTGAGAGAGAGAGAGATCAGCGAGCAGTCGCACTAGCCACTGAATCATCCAGCCACGCGTTTGGCTAGTGTGACCACTCGTTGATCTCTCTCTCAGCCATGCGGAGGCTGCCTTGTCAGTTGGATCCTGAGTTGGGCTCTGACACCGCTAATGTTTTTATTCTTTGTTTTCATCTGGCACTTCTCCATACTTTATATTTCTCATCATTAATGATATAAGTGCTCTAAACCTTTTCTGATATGCTGATAGACGCACGAGTAAAGAGAGAGGAGCAATAGAAAATTGACTTGTTTGGGTGTTCCAAATTCTGCTTTCCAGGAAGTTGTTGTTTATGAATCTAATTTAAAAACCTCTATTGTCTCTGCTTATTGATGTTTTAAAAAAAAAATGATATTAGACAGATTGTTTATTTATTTTGTCAAGAATGAAAGTGATCTCAGATTTATTTTTACAAAGTTTGTCAAAAATGCCGGTGTTATTTATGAATTATTTGTCTTTGGACTAAGATCTTATTTAAGATTAACAACGCTCATCTGCAACTTATGTATGAACAAACAAAATCTGTACTTACAGATATCCAATAACTATTTTGTTTATCTCTACTAAACCTCTTTGGTAATGTGATAAAATGCCTTTGAAAATTTTTATGAGAGTCTATTACACTCTCATCGTTACTTACAAATTATAATTTGTTTTTTTTGTGTGTTTACATAACTGTAAATTTAGATTAATCATGACTTCTATTGATAGTATGTGGTAACACATTTTACCATAAAATGACTTAACACCTGGAAAGTCACAGGTTTAACACCTGGGTGGGGTTCCTGACCTCCCATAGTGGGTAAGGTGTCTTCTATCCCCCTATATCTGTTTTCCAACTTACTTTCTGTCTTTGTCTTGGAATGATATTACTTGGTCGTTGTGCTTGGTTGGGAGGGAAACAGTCAAATGCATAGTTATTGTTTTAGGAGATGATATTTTTTTCATTGTAAATCATCTCTCTGATATGTATTGTTATTTTTAATGTATAATGTAAGCATTTGATTGTATTCCTCTTAGTGGGATCTTGTGCTGGTGTATGGGTGAGACATTTAGGTGATCTCAAATTAAGTACATAGATGGTGTGCTCTTGGAATATACATCTGTTCCCTATTTGAACCATTCCCCTTTGTCTTACTTTTTCCTCAAATCCTTATAATTGTTGGGTTTAAACTGCAAAACATGGGTTGCTTTCGTCAGTGTTGCCTTGAAGTCAGTGTAAAAAATGTAAGTATCATCATGCTTACATTTTGACATAGAGAATTTACTAACTTCCTTTGCAAGGTTTTATTTTCTGAAGCAAAAAACTGCCAAAATTAAGCGACTGGTATTTTCCATATTTAAATATTTTAATGATAAAAAATACGTCACATTTTATTCCAACAGATTATGCTATTTACAGATTTTATATTTACTGAAATACTTAACTACTGAATATAGCTGGTTGGAGTCTTTTGACCCCCCTTGGTGGGAGGAGGTCTAAAACTAATAAATAGAGGAGCCTAAAGGAGTCAATATATGGAGATAAAGATAAAGGGAGTAAATCTGACTCATGAATGAACAACACAAAACAAACGACGTTTCGGCCCTTGGCCAAGGGCCGAAACGTCGTTTGTTTTGTGTTGTTCATTCATGAGTCAGATTTACTCCCTTTATCTTTATCTCCATGGGAGGAGGTCACTTGTTGTGTCTTCTATCCCCCTAAATGTTTTCTAAGTTGCTTTCTGTCTTTGTCTTGGAATGGGATTGTTTGGATTTGTCCTGGCCCTTGCTAGAGTCATTAACTGGGAGGGAAGCAATAAAATGTTAAGTATTAATTTTGGGAGATGATTTTTTTTTTCATTGTTAATCATCTTTTAGTTATGTATTGTTAGTTTTGTTTTCTGTTTTGGATATATTCTGTAAACATTTGAGTGTATTCCTCTTAGTGGGATCCTCTGCTGCTGTCTGGATGAGACTTTTGGGCGATCTCAAACTGAGTACACCGAGTAGTGTGCTTTTGGAATCTGCATCTGTTCCCTATGTAAACCAGTCCCTTTTATCTTTCTTTTTCTTGGGTACCTTTGCTTGTAATTCTAGAATTTTGTTACTATCCCATTTTCTTCCTTTTTATTGGCGCTGAAATGTGTCGCAAGCGCCGTAAAACCCATAAAAACAAGCAAACAGAAAATAGTTAAAAACAAAAATCCAGTTATATCCCTATGCAATTTTTGGTTGTTGTTTTGATCGCATAGCACTGTTTAAAAAAAGATATGGATCACATCTCAATTCTTTCAATATTATAGATCAGTTTCAACTTTTTAAAATGTTATAGAGCACTTTGCCACCAAATTGTGTTATTTTATCCCATTTAATCCCCCCCCCCCCCCCACCCCCTCCTCCCAAAAAATATAAAAAGTTGGCTACATGTCTTGATGCATAATTTTGAAAGTGGTTAATTAAATTTATTCATAACCGATCTCGTTTGGTGGTGTTGGCTGTCGTTGTGTAAATGTTTTCTACAATTCTTCATATAATTCAATCAATTCAATGCCTTTTGAACAGTGGCAAACGTGGTGGGTGGGGCCCTTTGACCTCCCTAGGTGGGCAGGAGGTCACTTGATGTGTCTTTTATCCCTTACATCTGTTTTCCAAGTTGCTTTCTGTCTTTGTCTTTGAGTAGGATTGCTAGGTCTTGTCCTTGTCCTTGCCTTAGAGGGAAACAGTCAAGTGTTTAGTATTCGTTCTTTTTCCTTGTAAATCATCTCTCTGACTCTCTGTTATGTATTGTTGGTTATGTTTTCTGTTTTTGATATATACTGTAAACATTTTAGTGTACTCCTCTTTGTGGGATCCTGTGCTGGTGTCTGGAGGAGACTTTTAGGCGATCTCAAACTAATGCTCTTGGAATCTACATATGTTACCTATTTGAAACGTTTCCCCTTTGTCTTACTTTTACTTGGCGGGTGGTTGGATGGGAGCATCACCCTTGAATCATATACCTATGATGTTCGCATGGGTGTACGATCCGATAGTGATGTCGTTTCTTCTTCTCTTTACTAGCCTATCCTGCTTCTTTGGTTTGTGATTGTATTTTTGACAGGGGATATTTTTTTTTCTGTAAATCTTCTGCCTGTTCGTTCTTGGTTATTTATAATTTAGCTTATGATATCTTTAGGTTATGATTTTGATTTACATTTGTACTATTTTTGTTAGATTGCTTGTTTTTTTGTTTCTGCGGTCTCTCATATAACCTCAATTGTGTTGGAAGAGACCTAAAGCAACAAACAAACAAACTTTTACTTGGGTGTTTTTATTGGAATTCCATACATTTTTAACTATCCCATTTTCTTCCTTTTACTTTGCCTGGCATTGAAATAACCTAAATGTGTCACAAGTGTCAGTTCTTTTGGCTTCTCATACTGCACCACTATTCCTAGATTTGTTGGCCCATCCCATGCATATTTCTGTTTTTTCGTTTTTTTTTTTTTTCTTGAAATGAGAACTCTTAAATTTGCCCAGCCCTGACTAGAGTCCGTCTTTGAGAGAGAGAAATGGATGGTTGTTTCACTTTGAGGCAAAGTTACCTCATTGACGGTATTTTTTATTTAATATGGAAGTGGGGTGACCTCCCAAGGAGTGTGTCTGGTGGATAGACCTCCCACAGAATTAGCCGACAGGGCGGTGGGATGGCCTATCACGGAATGTATCTAACTCTAACGAGTGGAAGAAGGGGGTGGGGGGTTCCTGGCCTCCCATAGTGGGCAGGGTGGCACTGTCTTCTATCCCCTTATATCTGTTTTCCAATTTGCTTTCCGTCTTGTCTTGAAATGCTGGGTGGGGTTCTTGACCTCCCATAGTGGGCAAGGAGGTACTTACTGCGTCTTCTATCCCCCTTTATCTGTTTTCCAACTTGCTTTCTGTCTTTGTCTTGGAATGAGATTACTTAGTTTTGTCCTGGTCCTGGCTGAGAGGGAAACTATGTATAGTTTTGGAAGATGATATTTTTTCCCCTCTGTTATGCACTGTATTATGTTTTCTTTATATTATTTATGATTTGTAAAACATTTGAGTGTATTCCTCTTAGTTGGGACCTGTGCTTGTGTCTGGATGAGACTTTTAGTGATCTCAAACTAAGTACATTGATAGTGTGCTCTTGTAATCCAGACCTGTTTCATATTTGAACCAATTCCACTTTATCTTACATTTTCTTGGTTGCTTTAATTGTAATTCTAGAACTTTTTACTATCCCATTTTCTTCCTTTTTACTGGCGCTGATATGACCTTAATTTGTTGCAAGCGCCGTAATTTGAGTGCATTCCTCTTAGTTGGATCCTGCGCTGGTGTCCGGATGAGACTAATAGGTGATCTCTGATGGTATACTCTTGGAATCTTCATCTGTCCCCTATTTGTTCCTAGTTCCCCTTTTTCTTGGGTAATTTAATTAATTGCCTTGTTATAGTTTGTAAACATCCTTTTCTTACAATTAAATATCTGCAGCATCCTTGAAATGCATTCACTCTTTTTCCCATATTGGGGAGATAGGCACTTTACTGTCATCTATCCCAAAAAATCTGTTTTCCAACTTGCAGCTTCAACTAAGTGGACATTGCGCTATATAAAAAATCATTTTTAAAAAGAGCGTAACGCTTGAGACATTGAAAATCCCCCCCCCCCCCCTCTTTGAAAAAAAAAAGTACTGATATTAAATAAAGAAGTACTGGTATAAAACACTATTTTGTCTACCTGGGTTTGTTCTTATATCCCAGATCTGCTGGAAACATTTGTATCCTTTTTGATATCACGTGGTTATGTCAGGTGTCAGTGTGGATTCATCAAGACACAAGGATAGATTGCTGTTGATTGGATATACCTCTTTTTTTTTCTGTTTTTCGCTTCGTTTTACTTAACCTTTGAGGCTTGTTGGCAAGCATAGGTCTAAAATCATTTGACGATTTCATCGTTGTCCTTTGCACTAAAGTTGTAATGACCTAAAATTGTCTATGCTATAAAACATCAAATAGAATACGCCCTTGCTCTTGATTTTTTTTTTTTTTCGAAAGGGGAGAGAAAGTGGTGGAAAAGAGACTGTATCTGCGAAATCATCACAGAGTACAGTACTTTATGCCAGATCATACTTTCGACCAAGCAGCTAAAACAGTTCCGAGTTGGGGACTATAGGTTCATTTACGTTTATTTGAAATGGGGTGCTTTGTTGATTGAACTGCTAGCACACATCCCCGCCCCATCCCTCTCAACAACACACAGACTCAAACTAATCAAATTAACAATGACATTTTGAAAACTTCATTTCTTTTATTTCAAATAATGAAGAATCAACCCTCATAACGTTTCAATGATCAATTATAAAATCATGATATTCACCAGATATGTTCATACAGCCGCATTACTTGAAGATAAAAATCAAAAGGAATGAATCAACTGAAGGAGTAAATTCTATATAAAGTGCCCAAGTACAGTCTGGCCTCTTATTGAATAGGCGTCGAAATGCCTTGAATCTCTTGTTATTTCCCGTCTAGTCGGCAATTGAAAATTACTGTATCTTCTACTTCTACTTCGACACATAAGAAATATCAATTTAACTTTCTAGATCACTGGTATCATCACTATTGCCAGTTACTTCAAGAAGCAACCAAGCAGGACTTGGACATGGTATAGAACTATGTTTGTTTTGTTTATGTTTTTAAGGGTTTTACGGCGCTTGCAACACATTTAGGTTATATCAGCGCCAGTAAAAAGGAAGAAAATGGGATAGTTGAAAGTTCTAGAATTACAATTAAAGCACCCAAGAGAGAGTAAGGCAAAGGGGAATTGGGAACAAATAGGGATCAGATGTAGATTCCAAGAGCATACCATCGATGTACTTAGCTTGAGATCACCTATGTCTCATCTGGACACAAGCACAAAATCCAACAAGGAGGAATACACTCAGATGCTTACATCATACATTAAAAATAAATATAATAATACATAACAGAGAGATGATTTACAAGGAAAAAAATATCATTTCTCAAAACAATAACTATGCATTTGACTGTTTCCCTCCCAGCCAGGACTCGGGCCAGGACAAAACCAAGTAATCTCATTCCAAGACAAAGACAGAAAGCATGTTGGAAAACAGATATAAGGGGATAGAAGACACAGTATGTACCCCCCTGCCCGCTATGGGAGGGTATAGAACTAACCCTTTCAATTATAACAATGTACACAAGTTAAATGTCTTCATTACATTATCTGACATACACTGACAAAAATACTTATGTTTGTTTTACTTGTACATTATGCCACAAATGTTTGACTTGAAACATCGATCAATTAAGTTGACCCTTAAGATGTCAAAAATTCTTAACCCTGTAACTTTGAAGACAAGTTAAGGGTCATTCATTTCAATCCATCAATTATTCAAGCAAAACATTTCTGGCCAGCATGAAAATTGGAGACGTCAATGAATGACAGAATTCTACAATCTTTGAGTTGGGGTACATATTTGATTAATTTAAAAAAATAAAAAAGCAACAAAATGGATTTAGAGATATCTTCAAATGAATAATCAATGGAAAGAGAGAAGGCACTCACAAAAACTAAAGCTAAAAGAATATGATGACGAGAATATAACATGTTGCCACAAAACGGTATTATGCCGGGGTGAACAAAATGTCTAAAAGTGATTTTAACCTTAAATAACCAGAAATGTGAGATTTTAATACTTGATGTCGTCAATAAATCATTTCAAAGTGATAAATTAGGGAGCAGGCACTGGTGTAAGATACAGATCTGAAATAGTGTGTATGAAACAGTGTCCCCAGACGAAGCAAGAAAATAAATAAAAGAAAATAATAAAAGGTATTGTATTTTTCTTTCTTGCTTTTCCTGGCATTGTTTCAAACACACTTTTTCAGAACATCAATAAAATATCCAAACCTAAACCCAAAATTTATACTCTTTAATCAACCACCTTAATATCATTTTGAGGCAAATGACAAAAAGTTAAAAAAAAAACTACACATGAACAATAAAAGGGGAACAAGGTCGGTCTGATATATTTTCAATTCAAATCTGTAAATTACCAACCCTTTTATGACAGAATCACGACAATGCCAAATCGGTTTTCCTTATAATAAAACAACAATCTTTTGTTTGTTTGTTTGTTGCTTTAGGTCTCTTCCAACACAATTGAGGTTATATGAGAGACCGCTGAAACAAAAAAACAAGCAATCTAACAAAAATAGTACAAATGTAAATCAAAATCATAACCTAAAGATATCATAAGCTAAATTATAAATAACCAAGAACAAACAGGCAGAAGATTTACAGAAAAAAAAAATCCCCTGTCAAAAATACAATCACAAACCAAAGAAGCAGGATAGGCTAGTAAAGAGAAGAAGAAACGACATCACTATCGGATCGTACACCCATGCGAACATCATAGGTATATGATTCAAGGGTGATGCTCCCACTCCCATCCAACCACCCGCAAAACAACAATCTGATTTATTATTTATTAACACTTGGTCAGCTGTATGCACAAGTAGGCCACCCCACATTATAAAAAAAGGTTTAGACAAAGTTTCTTGCATGCCATTTTGTTACTTTAAATATTAATAGACCTAATTTGTTACAGCATCCAGCTTATTTTTAATTTAAAGACTTAAACATGGAACACTGACATTGTGTGCTACACATAACTGTAAAAAAGTAAACACAATTTTAAAGTATTATGGGATTGTCCACTTGCCCTAAATATTGACCACTGTTGTTAAATTGCATGCCTGTTTTGAAATAAGAGCAGATAATTAATATCACCGACATTGTTTTTGTTTGTTTGTTTTTAAGAATTTTATGGCATCTGTGACACATTTAGGCCATTTCAGCGCTAGTAAAAATGAAGAAAATGGGATACCGTCAATTAAGGTTACTTTGCCTCAAGGGAAAACTTTGCCTCTGTAAATTTGGAGCATTTTGAATAAACTAAGCTTTGTTGCAGTTACTGTATCCGTTAAAGGACTTGAATTTTTATCAAAGAAAATAATTGCCATGGAACTAAATAATCTCTTATTGGTCCAAAATTCTGGAGGCAAAGTTTCCCCTTGAGGCAAAGTTACCCCAGTTGATGGTAGAGAAAAAACGTTCTAGTAGATGTACAATTAAAAGCACAGAAGTAAAAGTAAGACAAAGGGGAATGTTTCAAATAGAGAACAGATGTAGATTTCAAGAGCATACCAGTGTACTTAGTTTGAGATCACCTAAGTCTCGTCCAAAGCATAGGACCCCATCAAAAGGAATGCAATCAAAGGTTTACCTTAATATAATCAAAACAAAAAGCATTACAATAAATAAACGGGAGATGATTTACGAGGAAAAAAAAATTCCCCCCCCCCCCCCAAAAAAAAAATAAAAAAATAAATTAACACTATACATTTGACCATTTCCCTCTCAGCCAAAGATTCTGGCAAAGGTCAGGGCAAAACCAAGTGATCCCAAAACGAAGACAGAAAGCAACTCAGAAAACAAATACAGTATAGGGCGATAGAAGACACAGCAAGTGACCTCCTGCCCATCATGGGAGATCTAAAGACCCCACCCAGCCACCATTGCCAAACCAGTAATAAATATAAATAAATTAAAAACAGTATACAAGCGATATGTTATTATAATAATCACACGACGAGCTTGTAAAAAAAACAAAAAAAAAAACAAAACAAAACGGTGGGGTGAAAGCTACAATCTGAAAAAGGGAAAAAATTTATACAAAAGTAAGTAGATTGAAGCATAAACACCTTTAGATTTATTATAAAATACTGTTAATGGCAGGGATGCAAAATGAGTTTTGAAAAAAAAAAAACCCAAAAAAACTACTAAAAATGAGCGGAAACCGCACATCTCACCTAAAACGAACCTTGTAAATGAACAAACAAAAACATCTCTATTAACTCTCCCCTTTCCTTTCCTTTGCAAGTATATGGGGCTTTCGTGGCATCAATTCAACTATTATTTCTGTCTTGAAAAGAAGAACCTTCAGTGGCCTTCTTGTTAGAGGCAGGAAAAGCTGCTGAGGTATGAAGAAAATAAAATCCTGAAAAAATTGGGGGAAAAAAACCCCCAGACATTTGACATCCCTGTAAATATAATGTAATTAATATAGGATATACTGCTTCTCAAAAGTAGCATGTGGATCTATTGTGGTAAATAAATCTAATATTATAAATATTGTGATACAATTCACAAATGTCACCTATAGCCTCAATTCAGTATCATGCCAGGGTGAACCAGTTGTCGAAAAAAAATTATGAATTAACTCTCTCCTTACCAGCCATTTTTTTTTTAGATATTGCCCTGAAACTTCACACCCAGCCAACACAAAAACATATATTTTTTTATCATATTGAAAAGCAACGATTACATTCTATAACATAATGCTATTCAGTAAAACTGAGTAGTACAACAAGGTGCTCAATTTTTATAGTTAAATAACAAAAAAATTTGCCTTAAATTTTGCGATGAACAAAAGAAATCAGAATAAAAGATTGTTGGTTTCATCATAACGAATGCGACAATCTTACTGTGGTTGGTAAGGAGAGGGTTAAAATGATCCAATAGATTAAATCAATATTTTCTGCAAGTTACAAAACTCAATTCAATGTGTAACCAAATAAACCAAACCAAATCTATATTTTTGATTTTAAATTCACTTTTCAGTAAATCAACCAATCCAACATTTTACTGTTTGAGGCCAAGGCTCACAAATGATAATAGGATAATACATAAATGACAAACAAAACACGAACATTCTCTTGAACACCTACTACTATATTGGGAACACATGGTTTTGCATTTTTTTGCTTTGTTTTTTAAAAAAGGGATGAGGAAATCACCATAATATAAACCGGCTCACCATTGCCATAGTACATCTAGTACATTCATGTATAAATATAGACTAAGCAACACTCAATGTAAGTAATTGAGACAATAAAACACTGAATGCGGATTGTCTACTGGCAAATTAAGGTCTGGACAAGGGGTAGACATACCTGCCACAAGCAATGCATTAGATAAAATCTGTTTCTTCTTTGAAGAAATTAAAAGAAAAAAGTAGTCCTTCAGAACCACCAGGCTCATGAAGCTGGAGTTTATCCCAGTTTATATGGTGTGAAATGGACAATAGCAATTGCTTGCAATCCTTTTGATAAGACATTAGTCTATTGCAAAGTATTTTCCATCAGATCTTAGTCTCAGCCAACCAATCAGTGCTGAGTGGAAAAAAAAATCTTAACTTCCACAAGGATCGATCTTGGTCCCTTTACGTGCGAAGCGAGTGCTCTACCAACTGAGCTATCAGGACCCCTTTTATCAAAAAAGTACAATTTTAAATGGAAAGGCTTTATCTATAAAGAATATACTATAGTTTAGGTTTTATAAACGGACCTACTTGTGAGCTTGATTTGTTTTACTCCGGAAAAGCTACTTTCTCAAAACTTCCTTTCGAATATGAAAATCATAACCTTGAGAAAAGAAACATAATTAACATAAATCAGAGCTTTGAAAACTAAAAATGCACTGTACAAGAGGCAGCGAGTGAACATCCGTTTAATCACATAAACCGAAAACCCTTTAAATCATACATCTATTTCAACTGTTATTTCCACCAAGGGAGCACTAACTGCAATTTGTCCAGACTTGCCACAGCCAACAAACAAAATTATTTGGATAGTCTATGTTAAAATTCACAATTTCTACTTTAAAAATCTGTATGAATCCGAAATGAGCGATCTCTGCCCTTATTCATTTGTTATATCATTTTAAAATGATAAAGCATCATTCACTTTCTTTGTTCATCACTAAGTAAAATGGTATTTTTATCAATTATCCTCTAAAATTTTGGTTTAAAAAATCCGAATCTGGAGGTAAGAAATCCTAATTTGGCCAAAACAAAATTGGCCCTAAAAATAATCTGCATTTACCCATTATATCTGCATAAGTAACAGATATGTCACTTAGGGATGATTGTGGCCAGAGTCGCATCAGTCTTGGTGAAAAGGATAAGATATGACAACAGTAAGGGTTAATCAAAACCTTGTCCGATTAGACTTAATGTAAATGATAATGACTGTTCAGAACAACGACTGGGCAGCCTCTTAAATTCTAGTTAATTCTAATTAAAAAAAAGAAATTCTAGTAGTATTTAGTCTTTCCAATTATTCATACAAAAATCATCAAATATACCAATCCAATATCATTAAGATAATTTACTATCACAGGCACGAAAATTAAACAAAAACAGAAGAAAAAAACACACACACATGCACAAAATACCCCCCCCCCCCCCCCCCCCAATGAACAAAGCAAATGAAAATTGTTAATCATAAATACAAAGAACAATTTTTTCAAATAATATCAAATAATTACATGCATTCTAAACAAAATAAAAACAGCATGAATCAACAAACAAAAAACAAAAAAAAAAATTTTTTTAAAGAATGAAAAAATCCAGAAAATTCTAAGAGTATTACAAGCATAAAATAAAAATTCATTTTCTCATTTAACTATAAGCAACCATGTACACATGTGAAAATATGAGAAATTCTCAACATACGAAGCCAACATTACATAGCTATTTACAACAAAAAAACCACGAATGACACAAAGTCGAAACCCAGTATTTCCTTTATCCCAATAACAAACAACCTGAATCCCATCCACAGACCCTCCAAGACAGGAATAACTGAGAACAACAAACTATTAAAATCTGTTATTTTTATACACTTGGTCTATGGTGATCTGTAAAAAAAAGTAAAAAAAGAATAATGACAATGCTGCTTCAAATCAAGGGCTTTTAACTAATTTTTTTTCTGTTACAACCCTTTTCTCAAAGTGATTATAAGCTGTGGACTGTAAAAAACAATAAACAAATATGAATATAACAGCTTCAAAAAAGAACAAAATACAAAACACGGAACGTTTTTGGGTTTTAAAAAAACCCTACTTCAGCCAACAACAAAAAACAATAAAAACCAGATCTGGTTTTTAAGTAATATATTTATGTTTTTGTTGCTGGGTGAAGAAGGGCTTTGAGCCCAAAACTTTCCGTGTTTTATATTTGTTCATTTTTTCCTTTAAAGCTGTTGTATTCATATTTGTTAATTACTTTTTACAACCCATTTCTCAAAAAACCTGGTAAATAGTTGATATTACACTAACGGCAGCTTTCGGCCAGATACTCATTCATATCCTAATTGAATGGCCCTTCAATGGCAAACACAAAGACAAGGGAGAATTTGATCACTGATTTCAAAAAAAAAAAAATTAAATTAAAAAGCCCCCTTGTTGAATAGTGCTGCCTATGTATATGTACAAAACACTTTCCACTATTCCTCTTTAATACGTCAATATTATTTATATGCATCAGGCACACATCCACAAAAAATATTTACATGAAATGATAAAAATAAATATTGTAACCAGTTTGTCACAAAGCAATATTATATGTTGGGATTAATCATAATGTGAATGATGGACTTTCAAGCTTAATCTATAAAACTTGAGTTAAAATTGATTGCCTTAAATCAGACCTGCCTGTTGTTACGAAAAATTCTTAGAATTACAAAATTTCGGCTCCAATTTCTAAACTTCATGAGCATCTCTAAATCATCAAAACTTATTGAAAATGAAAGTTGATGCCAGAAAATATTATTTTAAGGGTTTTGAAATGCTATTCATTTCTTTTGAGGGTAAATTGCTGATTTTTAAAGTTGACTATATAGTGACGACAATATTTGACTCCTAAATATTACGAATTTTCAAATTGGCGGGTTTGCTTAAATGATGAGAGCAAGATTTGCTTTTGAAGTATAAACGAACTTGACATGTCCTAATTCTGATCATTTTCTTCATCGAGTTCATTACAACACAATACCAGATTGACAAGTTGGGTCACATTTATGAACATTTCCTTGAACAATCAACCGACCGAATAACATTTCCAGTCCTTATGAACATTTCGTTGAACAATCAACCAACCGAATAACATTTCCAGTCCAAACCTCAAACTGGAAAAAAATTAACAAGCCTCTCTACAATTTAACTCTCATAGCAAATAGAAAATGCACTAGAAATAGCATTAGATAATGTTAAACTGAAAAAAAATTATAGGAAAATGTTTCACAATAAAAAAAAATCTGAGGCCTAAAGTCAGTGGCAGTATTTAGTAAGCAGAGGTCATCATATTAAGGCCGCATGCATATTGCCAAAAAAAAAAAAAATAATACATAAACATTTTAAATATTAAAAATGAATGAAAAAAGAAATGTATTAGTAGAATTTGTGGTTATTGTCAATGTGGACTAAGACGAGTTAGTGAAAGACCATGACAATGCTCTACCAAAATAATGAATGAATTCTATAGCCCAAACATATTATTGAATATTCAAATCATCACTCTGTCAATGACCAATGACCAAAGAAAACAAAAACAAACAAAAAAAAACCCAAAAAAAACAAATTAAAAAAAAAAAAGAATACATATATATATATATGCTCAGTACAAAAAAATATATCCAGAACTTTAAAATACTTCTAAAGAGTAGGAGGAGGGGGGGGGGGGTATGGGAGGGAATAAATTTAAGCTTATTTCTGTCCTTAATTCATAGTGTCGAGATTTACACAAAGAAAAGAGTCATTCTCAGCATGCCAAAGAAATTGAGGAAGTTCCATACAACACACATGCATTTATATTGAAAAGGTCATTCTCAACAAACAAAAATGTTTATACATTAAAAACAAGGAACAAGAACTAATGGATTATAAATAGGCAATATGAGGAGCAATAAGAGTATGAAATAGGACATGCTTTGAAATCATTTCAAGTGTGTTTCAGACTGGATTTTAAAAGTGAAACCTTAACCTACCCCTTAACGATAGATGTGCTAAGACAAACTTAGCAATTAATAATTGTCTCTGATTGATAAAAAGCTTTATCATTACGACTGTGAGATATTTGAAAAAAATAAAATAAAAATAAAATTGCGACTCCCACTTCATGGACTCCAGCTCGAAGCATGAGGGTGTTGAAATCTAAGCCACATCTCTATTACTGCTCTCTTTTGCAAAAACGACATAACGTCACAGCAGTTAAGAATGAAATTAAACCCTACCTGTAGAGGTTTATGGGCCCAGATGTGATCTGTATCTAATAATTATTTCAAATTCTTGGTTAATGTAAATATTAGCCACAAGATAGAAATCCTGTAATAATTGAAAACCAATTATAACAATATGATTATTTGTCAACTGTCAAATTGAATAAGTTAATCCTTCAAAGGCAACTGCGACTATGATTTGATAAATCACAAAATTCAGCTTTGGCAGGCGATAATTTTTTAAAAGGCTTGAGCACAGCGGCTAATGTTTTAAAGGGCTAAACTGGGACACCTTTATGTACAATACCGTCATGACACAAAACAGCAGACTGTTTGGATTATTATATAATATGATCTAGATTTAGAGCTTTTTCTTTTTCTTACTTTAATTTGCTAGTCATAAACTGTATAAACGCAAAGTAAAGCCGCGATTTCTCGGCAAGAATTTAGTTGCCGGCTACATGGATGAATATTACATACTAGTAACTTTTACCATAAATTTGACATCAGTCACCGACAACAAATACCGGGTCTGTAATATTCAATACCAGCTCAAAATTATTCAAACAAGTAGTATTCACACGAGATAAGAAAGATCAATCTTTTTTCACCTCGATTTATGTTAGATTGACGTTTAATATTCCATTGATCAAAATGATGTACATAGTGTTTTCTTCATGTTTAATGGTGATATTTGATTTCTATGAAATTATTATTGTAGCTAAGACTCTTTTATGGTATATTTACTAAATAATTACAAATGTGTTACTTTTTGATTATTGTACCCTTCAAATATAAAAATATTAGGTCTTGGTCTATTTACTAAAATAATTCATGAATACTTTTGATCCGGGATGCAGTCTGTTGACTACTACTATTCACTGCTTGTAATCAATAGACCCGGGATTAATTCACTTATTCATCCAACCCTAACACAAGGATCATTTCTATACACATAAACAGTCCAATGGGTCTTTTTTCTTAAAATTTTTTCTAGATTGCCAAATTGGGACAGTGCGATATTATCAGGTCAGTTGGCCACTATGATTGAGTGAGGGAGACGCGGTGCAACCTATATCTTGGTGGGTGATAACAGAATGGTTGGAAATTATTGACAAACTATAAGCCATAAGGCAAGAGACCTGGACAGTGGTATGGTGCAATCAATTGATGTAAAAATAGAATAGCTGGTACAATGGTGTAGCTTAGAAGGTTTAAAAATGTACAAGAAGTTGAGAACAAAGCACATTAGTCATAAACAAATTTGAATATTTGTCCTATGGAGTTGTGAAAAAACATTTTAACTCTTTATTTTACAACCAAACAATTTGGGCATTATCATACTTTCAAAATTCCTTTGTATCTAAATTTGTTTGTCCTTTGATACTACTAACTATCTTTCTTTGCTTCAAATGTTTGTTTTTTTTTAGATACTAGAAATCAAAAGCTCTGAGAAAAAAAAACCCCAACCCCCCCAATGGGATTCCACAGCCATTCCATTCATGTGCCTATTTGGATATTGCCTAAAAGTCCCATCCAGGCACAAGCAAAGGATCCTGCAGGATACACTCAAATGTTTACAAAGTACAATAAATTAAAAACTTAAGACTATAAAATTTCATATCAGAGATATCATTAACAAGGAAAAATATCATCTCTTGAAAACGAACTATACATTTGACTGCTTCCCTCTCAGTTAAGAGAGGAAAAAAACCCCAAACAATCTCAATCCAGCACAAAGACAGAGAGCAACATGGAAAGGGAAGACAGATCTAAGCGGATTGAAGACACAGCAAAAACAAGACCCTACCAAGGAAAATGACTTTGTTTTATGGGAAAAAAAACAGATACAAAGTATAATAGGGAGATAACATAACCCCCCAGAAATTAAGAAACTGTTCGTTAAAGGCAAGGATTTGTAAAATTGGAG
This sequence comes from Berghia stephanieae, assembly GCF_034508935.2. Lineage (NCBI taxonomy): Eukaryota > Metazoa > Mollusca > Gastropoda > Nudibranchia > Aeolidiidae > Berghia > Berghia stephanieae. The sequence continues at coordinate 28,866,519 of NC_088365.1, forward strand.
TGTGTTATTTACGAATTGGAGTGTAGTTAGTTTCACATCCAGAAAACCAACTCACCTGCTAAACAACTTCAGATCTATTCTATCGACATAAATCCCAAATCATCCACTCCTCCCTTTTCAAGAAAACCGAAGCGATTGCAATAACTGAAAAATGAAACGTGCAACATCAGATGAAAAAAAAAAGAAAAAAATTAAATTTACAATTGGAACATTTGAATACATTTTGAAGCTAAAAAATTGCAAGGAAGGTTAGGATTAGGATGATGATGATGATGATGATGATGCAATGCAATCTCACCACTTTACGATATAAAAACTTTAACATCACTTGAAGCATAATGTGGTTGCTCTTTGGCCTATAGGTGAAAAAGACAATTGAAGAGATATACAAATGTGGTGGAAAATAGCAAATTGAATTAGGTGACAACTTCAACTTATTGCAAAAACATGGGAATATCTGATATCTGAGCAATCAGTGTGTCATCGTCATCGAATTATTCTTTATAATCATTGCATACAAAGGGAGGGGGAGGTGGGAAGGGTGCAGATGATAAAAAAAGACAAAAGCTATAGGAACGTCTTTATCATTTGTGTATTATAACGTGGATTTACCATGACCTTCTTAGAAGCCCTCCCCCCACCCCCCTTTTTTGTTTTTTAATAAATAAAATGAGAACAATGATATATCCCTAAGTTTCAATAGCTATTGTTAAAATATACAAGTAAAACAATTCAAATGCATTAAAACATTTACAGATTTTTAGTTAAGTCTATTTTGAATACTGTTTGCATTTGTGCTGGGTATTACCAAACTATCAAAATTCGTTTGTATCTAAAACAAAATAAATAAATAAATAAATAGAGATCCGAGGATACAAATTGAACTTGAGCTGGTTTCCTCTTAAATAAATTAGTATCATATGGCTTTAATCAGTAAATTGCCGTACTTTGGTGAAACTCATGTTTAAAAATTTGGCCAGAAAACCTGTCCTTCTAAGATATGAGATTTTCAGAAATTATTGCAGGTAGATATCTCAAAACGAATTTCGAGCAAGACCAACCCCCAACCAATCACAAACACAAAATTGGAATGAACTGAATTTATCTGTATACATGGCAGGTCTAAATATAATGTGATTTCATCTGTCCAATTTAATGATTCAAGTCTATATGATGAAAAAAAAAATAAATAAAACCCCCAAAAAACTGCTGTGTGATTTAATGAACCCAAATTTTCCCTTTGAAATTGATATAAATTTCTAGCTTTGGTATGATAGTTTCAAAGCAGAAAACCTTTATAAAATACATGCCATTGCATAAATCAAAAGGCCAAGACATGCAATAAAATGATCATTTCTCAGACTTTTACCTGAAATGTTATAAGGAAATAACTGTCCAGGGTATTTTGTCCCCTTTCAATAACGGAAAATTAGGAGATTATGTGTGCAGCAAAACGTGCAAGATCTTTCAAAATTAAGAGAAAAGAAGAAATACATAAAATTTAAGGACAGAAACAATCTTGCTGTAAAATGCACTTGTGATGAGAAAGGCTTGGAATACCTACTAATCAAAAGAATCCTTGTTACACCAACTCCTGTAAAGACTGAAGTGAGATACCATTGGTCAAATGAACTGTTGGGTAATTTTCCTCCTTTGTTTCTTTTTAATTTTGACACCAAAGGCAATTTTACTCTTGAAAACACATTTTTAAAACCCAACAACTAAAAAAAAAGCAAGCAAAACAGACATAAACAAAAACAGAACAAATTTAAAAAAAAAAAGAAAATTGACTGACATATCCCTTGTCTAGCCAGCTCATCACACGTACACACAAAAAAAAATATATATATATAAAAATATAATAAATCTGGCTCTGATTTGATTCCAACGTAATAAAGCATATTTCTCTTCCTTGGTCAGAGTTTTTCCTTCATGTCCAGCATCATTTGGTCTGCACATTTTTGTTTATTTTTTCTACATTAAGAACAGTTGTGCTCCTTTGATAAATATTTCCCCCCCCCCCCCCCCCAAGATATTAGCTAACAACAGTACAAATTACTCTTATATGTCGAGTATAACCCATATGCAAGAAGAATTTACCCCGATTAAAATAAAATATTCCTCCATAGAGTTATAATAATATAGATATTAAGGATAATAGTAATGTGTAAGATGCTGAGAGTAAGAAAGATAAGACCGAATAAATGATAATAAGAAAACAGACCTGCCAACCCATCACATTCCAAAAGTGGAATCAGAATGGCTGAAATTAGGAATTTGAGACAAAAAATAGGAATTTCACTTTTTTAACAACCCCCCCCCCCCCCCTGCTCTTTTTTTATTCGTACCATTATCATCATTTTTTGAAAATCACAATTTTAGAGACAATAGCGGAATAGTACAAAATTGAAGAGTGAAAAAAGGAATGATTCCACCAAAAGCAGAAGGATTGGCAGGTATGAGAAAATGACCATCTGTAGTCCAACCATAGTCCAACTAGTTTCAAATGTTTCCATGCTGAAATGCAGCCAGATCATAACAAAACATTACTCTGTATGACAGATTATTTGGAAAAATTATGATTTATTACAATACGGCTAAAAAGATTCCTGTTGCTCTCAAAATCACACGACTAAATGACAACCTATGTGCATTTTTATGCTAGAGCCAGGTATAGGACAAGAGCTAAGATATCAAAACAAATTGGGATCTATTTTCCCTGCATTGGATAAACTCCAATTTATGTTTACTTGATACTTGATGAATATAAAGATAGATATTAGATATAAATTATCATCTTGTGCTCCTAATTACAATCTAAAAATTTTCAAAACCACAAAAAACACAACACAACTTACCTAACTTTGGCCCCAATGTTGATATAATTGTATCAGAGATGATACACAGCGTATCTTTTATATTATATAATTCTTTTCATGTAACAGGAGAAAAAAAATGAATTTCAAACAAAATCCAGAATATTATGCAATGACTTAGAGACAAAATGAACTGGAGCATCATCATCCTCTTCAATACAAAATAAAAACAAAAATAATAAGGCAACAAAAAAACAAGCCCCTTAGACTCCCTCAATATAATCTACAGTGTTCTTGTTGACCTTTGAATAAATGTAAGCTGCCCGATATGTAGCCACAGCCCCCATGATGGCCAGGCCCACAATGAAGTAGAACATTCCAGACCATCCAAACTGTTCTGTGATGACTCCAACCACAGGACCCTCAATACAAGCACCAATACTACCAAAGCCTGTGATTGGGAGACAAAGAAAAAACTAAATTGAAGTTGAATTGGATCATTCAGAACGAAATTGAAGAAATCGGTTTCCGTGTTTAAAAAATCTAAAATTCTATGTCAGTTTCTTTTATTTAGCTCATTAACTACAGGCTGATTTTCTGTGCAGTCATAATACTACACAGTGTACAGACACAGCCGATTGAGTTCAACTCATTCTGGTTCTGCTCCATATGTAAAATAATTGTTAACTTCAGTCACTGTTTAGGTCCACAATTTTGCTGTTGTCAGTAAGTTGTAATGACACCGATCTACTTCAACTTGTGCTTCCATAACAGTTTAAAAAGGTTTTGTTAAAAATAAAGAAAATAAAGGAGGGAAGTATAACATACTATAAGAATTAAGGGTTAAATAGACCAATTGGCCTACACCCTGTAAAGATACATTAAGTCTAGCAGCGCACAGGTCCAATATTGAGGACAAGCATAACTGAGTCAGTGGGGCGACGGTCCAGTATTGAGTACGAGTTGACTTTGACATCGAGCGCGCCAGTCCATTATTGAGGACAAGATCAACCCTGTTTATGAATGGCGTTGTTAACCTTTCTATATTTAGAAATGCAGTAAAAATTTAATTGATTCTGATTGGTCAATAGTTTAGCTATGTCCTTCAACTTGTTGAAGGCAAGTTAGTGGCCTTTCAAGTCATAAACGAAGCCAACAAAGAGTCCCCCCCCCCCCTTGCCCACCCCCATGCCCCTACCACGCTGTTTTGCATGCTCTGGTCATCTGTTACATCTCAAACAAAGGACACAAAGAAATAATGTTACCCACGTGTGTGTGTTTGTAGAAAATTCCTTTATTACATGTGTGCATCTGTACGTGGGCTCTTTGTGTGTATATGCATGTGTTAGATGAAAACTAGGCTAATGTGTGTAGCAATAAGGTGTAAAGCCTTGCTCCCTCTCATCTATTCGAAATAGAAAGATGACTGTTACAGGTTTCATAAATTCTTACTAAGTTTGCTCTCTCTCAATAAATATCTTATTTCCCTTCAAGAAAATGTAAAGGTTGTACCATAAATTATTGTTATTAGCTCAAAAAAGTATATTTTCTGGGATGGGTGTAAATATTGAAAAACTGCTAGGCGAGCTGCCATTGTTTCAACTGATCAGCTGTAGCAACTAGGCACTGTCCAGTGTAACTTCCGGAATGCAAGGTATCACTTGAGTTAAATCGACATGTTAAAAAACATGAATCGGAAGCATAATGTTGAATGAGATAGAGATGGATGAAATTATATGATTAGAAATGGAGAAAAATCTAAATTTAAACAACAAAAAAAAGAAAGAAAAGATTTCATCAATCATGATGACACACACTGACATATGAACCATCATAACAAATTATCTTCAGCATCAAAATCATATTTTATCATACACACGAGAATCTTTTTGTCTTTTACTTATGACATAGGTCTTTTTAAGTCATAAAGAGAAGAGATTACAAATTTTACAGGGATTATGACATTTCCATTGCCAATACTAAATCTGGATCTTGGGTTGTGAGTAGATCGTGCTTCAATGTCTTTCTTACATTTTCAATTTTAACCTACATAATAGTAATTTTTTTTTCAGATTAGTGGTAGTATAGAGATAAGCACTTTTGGATTAAAGAATTTCTTAACAATAAGAGAGAGAGAAAAAAACAAACTCTTTTTTCATTGAATTCATTTTTTTTTTTGGTTTGTTGAAAAACTACATTAGGTTCAACTCGTTACTTAATGAGTAAGGGTAATTTAATGAGAAGAAACTCATGAAATCTATTACCGTTGACCAAAGCTATTGTGGCAATCTGTACACTTTTACTGTGATTTTGCACCAAGTCTGCAGGAACAGTTCCGCCTGTGTGATGAAAAGACAATGAATATGAAAATGTTCAAAAAACCAAACTAACTTTGAAATTATGGTCTGTCTTTATAACTCTAATAATAAAGATTATCCATAGCAAACACCATACTCTTAAGCAAGAAAAAAAATTTGGCTGATGATTTAAAACATACATTTGGCAGACACTGCCACCTTGAAATAGGGTTTCCTACCAATTTAATGTCCCTCTTTAACTGGAGGAAAATGTGTGCGAAATGTTAATAGCATGTCATTGAGTTATCTGATCATCAGCTCACACTCTTGGACCAAATGTTATCAGTCACACACACACACACACACACACACACACACACACACACACACACACACACACACACACATATATATTCCTTATCATGTTTAAAAAAAAAAAAAATCAAATTTGAACACTGAAACAGCTCATCTCAACGGATTCACTATGCTCAATGCACTTCATTTTTTAAATCCATTTATTCCCCCAGCAAGACCATATGAAACCATATTTCAATTTCATATAGTAAAAGTCTGTTAGGCATCCTTTTTGCACTACCACTCTTACAGTATCCTACGCTGCCTATAGCCAGGTACTCATTCACCCCTGAGTCAAGTTTTGTAGTAACAATAGTGCCTACTTCTTCAATTTTCAAATTGTTGATAAAACTATGATTAGATATATGTCTTGAAATGAAGTTCATTTAAATGAAATGAATAATAATTAATAAGAATGATCATTCTTCTCAACATTGGTGGACAAAAGAGCAGTAAAAAAACAAGTAAATCATACTTACATAGTAGGATGTCTGGACCAGAGTTAAAAGCCCCAGCAATAAATAAACAGATGCAGTTGATGACAACGCCCATATGGCTAGTGAAAATGAAAGCAATCAAACCTCCAGCTGAAATGAGGCAGAACAGGGCGATGCCTCGAATAGTTTGGCCTTTGTAATATCTGAAAACAAATAGAGATGAATGCTTAGCTTCTGTGATCTTCACCTTTCATTATTCATTCATAAAGACAAGAAAGAATATTAATGTTTTAAAAGGATTAGCTTATCAGTAAATATGTCATCATCTGTCCATCATTTGTTTATGAGAAGAAAAAAAAATGCATAAATCCAATTATTAATAGCATATTTGCCTATCTTACACTCTTTTATCAGGTGAGTCTAGTGAGACGTGGTAAGACGAAAAGACAAAGATACATTGTTAATCTATGTTTAAGCAAATCAGTGAAAATTTATTTAAACTCTGTTTTGTTTTTAAAAAAAAAAAAGATTTTGTGATATATAAACAAAGGAGGCAAGTAGCCAAACCATTCTACCTTGAACACAAAATTGTGGATTACACTTTGAAAATTAATTTATCATCTACCAATGTTTCATGTAAATTGCTTTATTTCAAGACTTCAAAAATATGATTCCCAAAGACAGAACTTTTAAACTGAGTCTTAAGAATTTCTTTGATCGCACTCATAATTCAAGTAAAATCAAGTCACAAAATCCTTCAAACACTAACTTGTCTAATACAAATCCTATCAGAGCACTCCCTAGAACACCACCAACTTCAAAAATAGTGGAGAAAACGCCAGCATTCTCTTGGGAATATTGAAGCTGTTGAAAAAAAGGAAAAAAACATTAGATGACAAATTTCCTTTCTTTTATCATTACTTGTTGAGAACCTGCAAAAAATATTTGCAGGAAAATAAAGGTTATCACAAACAGGCATTAATCTAAGTTTAATTATTAAACTAAATTATCGTGAAAATTAACATAGATCGAGATCAAAATCGGTCCAGTAATTAAAGTCAGGAGGTGCAAGCAACTGAATTTGGCAAAAGGTCGGCCAGATGATGATCGCAAACATCAAAGGATCGATCATTATGTACTATCAGATTTTATAAATAATTATTTGAGGTAACATATGATAGAATAACCCTTAATTTAAAAAAAGGTTTGGAAGTTTCTTGTTATAATTTTTTTAAAGATTTAAAATAGGTATATAAATCCGTAAAAAAAAGTTTAAAATAATTTTTAGAATTGCCTGTAATTCTGTGCTAGTTGGCAAACATTTAACATGAGTTCAATGGGATAACTTTAACCCCCATCCCTACTTTTTAAAAATCTGATGGGGAGCTGTTAGGATGTATTGATGATGACTTTTTATCCAAGGCACATTATTGTAGTGCATCAGTAAGATTTATAATTGAACAATTTGTTAATACACTTTGCATATTGGACTGGTAAGGAAGTTTTTACAGATATAACACTGGGCAAAAATTGTGATATGACATCCCACTACATTTATCTCAATTATCAAAATCGGTACCTATATAAAAAATATCGGTAGCATCTATCCTGTCACCTAACCAATTCGTTGTGTGCCCCACTTTGTAGAGTAAACAAGGGCTGATTCTTTTTGTTTAATTTCATCATTATTCTATTTTCAACAACGTTCTTATTGTCCCCAGATTGGAATTGCAAGGATTGGTTCTGACTTCAATCTATAGCCTGGTACAATATGTTCCATTTATTTATGTCCTGCATATTTTTCATTTTCAATGCGGCAAATTGCATTTTCTTAATGCAGAAACACCAATTTAAAACTTGGCTCACAGGAATTTCAGACACCACTCGGAGAAATTTCAATGCTGTTTTGTTTTTATTGTTTTTAAGGGTTTTATGGTGCTTGCAACACATTAAGGTCATATCAGCGCCAGTAAAAAGGAAGAAAATGGGATAGTAAAAACTTCTAGAATTACAATTATAGCACCCAAGAAAAGGTAAGACAAAGGGATATTGGTTCAAATAGGAAACAGATGTAGATTCCAAGAGCACACTATCAAAGTACTTAGTTTGAGATCATCTAAAAGTCTCATTCAGACACAAGCACAGGTCCCCATCTAAGAGGGATACACTCAATTGTTTACAAGTCATATATAATATGTAAACATAACATAATACAGTGCAAAACAGAGATGATTTACAAGGAAAAAAATATCATCTCCCAAAATTCTAACAATACATTTGACTGTTTTCCTCACAGCTAGGATATCTGGCCAGGGCCAGGACGAAACCAAGTAATCTCATTCCAAGACGAAGAAAGAAAGCAAGTTGTAAAACAGATATAAGGGGATAGAAGACACAGTAAGTACTTCCCTGCCCACTATGGGAGGTCAGGAACCCCACCCAGAATTTCAATGCCGAAAGAGGAATTTCTGCAAACAAGAAAAGTGTGGCATTGTGTTTATATATCCTATAATTCTAAACTGATAGCTGATTAGAACTATACAAGAAGTAAACACAATGCCAAATACCATCCCATCCGAAGTCCCTTTATTTCAAATGAAGTAAAGCTCCAAAACCTAATGGTGGTGGTTGTAGTAGTGGTGGTAGTGATAATGATACATGGGTAGTGGTAATAGTAGTATTGGCAGTGATGATGATGTGGTGGTGGTGGTGGTTGTAGTAGTTGAGGTAGTGATGATGATGAAGTGGTGGTTTTAGTCTGTAGAATAAGTGGTGGTGATGGTGTGGTGGTTGTAGCAGAAGTGGTAGTGGTGATGTGATTGTGGTGGTTGTAGTAGTAGTAGTGAGGATGATGTGTTGGTTGTTGTTGCAGTAGTCGTAGAGATGATGTTGGATGTTGTACTGGGAGCGATGATGTGGTAGTAGTGGTTGTTGTAGAAATGTTAGTGATGATGCTGTGGTGGTGGTGGTGGTTGTTGTAGTCATGTTAGTGATGATGATGTGGTGGTGGTTGTTGTAGTAGTAGAGTTTGTAGTGATGATGTGGTGGTGGTGGTTGTTACAGTATTGGTAGTGATAATGATGTGGTTGTGGTGGTTGAAATAGTAGTGGTAGTGATGATGTGGTGGTGGTGGTTGTAGTAGTGGCAGTGATGATGATGTGGTGTTGGAGGTGTTGGGAGGGAAGGGGGCACCCTTGGAGCAATACGACCTCACCAGAATTTGACATAAGTTGCCCGTAACCCAGAATTGTTTGCTTTTTAATCTACATATTTTTTTATTAGTGTTATGTGCAGTGTTTTAACAAGTTTACAATATAATACCTTACAAACTGTGAGTGATCCTCGACAATATTGGAGGTTTCCACTAGAATAATAATAACAATAATAATAATAATAATAATATAATAATAATAATAATAATAATAATAATAATAATAATAATAATAATAATAATAATAATAATAATAATAATAAAAATAATAATAATAAGAATAATAATAGTATTAGTAAAAAAAAATAAATGAAATAAAATAAAATGTTACAATAATGAAGATAAAACGTTTTGAGAAATTGTTCAGGTGAATAAAGGTTAAGTACAAGAACTTACTGCTTTGAGAAGGTACATTGGGAGCCACATGTACATACAGTAACGCACAACTTTGAGACAAAACACAGCCACTGCTACTTCTGCTACAGTTCTGTATTGTGGTCAAAGGAAAAGAAAAACAAAAATATGTGTGGAAAAAAATAAAAAGGTAAAAAAGAGTGTGAAACCAAAAAAAAAATCAATATAGAATGAATTGGTCAATATCCATGTTTCTGAGCCATACAGACAGACTGCTTTTACGTTAGTGTTGTAGATTCTGAATTTGTTTTTCAGTGACAGATTTGTTGATTTCCATATTGGTCCGAGGGTGATAAATGCATGTCATGCTTTTCCTATTATAGCCTCTATGTCTTCATATGGTCCTCCAGATGTTGAAAAAATGCTACCCTAATATGTAAATTTGTCTCTGCCCTTCAGATTGTTTCCATTTACTGAGATGGGTGTTGTGTTGTAGTTTAGTAATCTCCTTACCTCTGTTTTCATTGTGATTATTCTTAAACCAGTCTGTGCTGCTTCCTTGACAAGTCTGTCTGATTTTCATTGTAAATGGTGATGGGATTGTAACAATAAACAAATATAATCGAAAGTCAAGGTCTACAAGGTATAGAGTAAGGTTCCATTTTATTCCAGTCTTTTTATCCCCCACAGTTCTGCGCATTATCCAGTCAATTACTGTTAAGGATATTATTGGCGAAACAAGACATCCCAGCTTCACTCTAGTTTTAACCTCAAAGGAATCTGAAAGTTTACCGTTATGGATTACTTGGCAGCTTGCTTCATCATATAGTTGTTTAATAAGAAGTCATGGGTAATCAGAAAATCATGAAACCTGGATATAGTTATATGATTGTTAAGCAACAAAGCATTATACTTACGGGACTTTCCAAAGTTGCCACATGCTAGGTTTTTCTAATGGGGTATTACTGTCTGTTGACTCTTTTGGTACTTCTGTGATAACAAAAGTAATAATCTATTAAGCACATAAGTAAATAAACCCTTTTCCAACAAGTGTGGATTTCTTAACAGTTTTTACTTTCCCATTATTTATATGATTACAACAGCATGCCTAAATGTTTTTACAGAGAGATCATTTATGTGACTTGGCAATGAGATGCATTACTGTTTCTTCTCTCAAGATGAAAATAGTATGATAATATGTCAGATTTCTTTAAAGCCTTTCAAAAAGGATATCCTGATACCTGATAATAATAATAACAACAACAACAAAAACAACAATAATAATAATAATAATAATAATAATAATAATAATAATAATAATAATAATAATAATAATAATAATAATAATAATAATAATAATTTCTATAGCACCCCTTTCCACAAAATGTTCTCGGAAGCACTTATACAACGACAGATATATATATATATATATATATATATAATATATATATATATATATATATATACACATAGCCGCACGTGTAAAATGCATTGAGTATGATAAATACATAATAAGTGTGACCTTCTACTTCGATCTGAAACTACTAACTTAATGCTGAAAATGGAATTACATGTTTTAATGGTCAGGATCACACATTCATTATCCTTATAAAATAAAAAAAGTATATCAATTCTAGATATTCAGAAATTTCCAGTTTTCAATGTCTAGTTCACCACGACGCAATAGCTAATTGAATCAGTGGGTCACAGACAATATACATTTAATATCATGTTAGAAACCTAATTACCTTTTCCAGGCACTGTAATCCCAACTTCTTCAGCTGTTCTAAACATCATGAATATGACAATGCCAGCACAAAACTATAAGGAAATAAAAGAAGAGAAAAAGAAATAAAGATTAAAAAGTAATTTTAAAAATCACTATTAATCAAAGAGATAAAGCAATGAATTTAATCAAAATAGAAAATTAAATAAATAAATAAACAAATGAATAGATAAATGAATAAATTCTCACCACAAAAATGGATGGGATAGTGTAAGTTCCTCTCCATCCATAGTGTGCTTGCAAGAAAACCTGGAGTCACAGAAAGAAAAAGATATGGTAAAATATCAGCCTATTTAATGAATCTGTTTTTTGGGGGTTTTTTAAAATTTATTAAGAATATTTATCATTTGAATTTAAAAAAACCACTGAAATTGATATTCTTATCAATTGAGCAACTGATTTACATGGACCTCAAACGGCCACTTGATTTTTGCACGTGACATGAATTCGCATTTTTCAGTTATGAAAGCTGTACTTTTCGTTGTTGGTTTATTCCATGTCAGAATGGTAAAATTACTATAATCTACCTTAACTTCATGGTTTTTTTAGAGATGTTAAAACTTTAATATTGACATTAAAAAAAAAAATTTTTAATTACTATTTTGCGATTTAAATAAATAGAAACAATCGGAATTTAACAAAAGAATTATGGCATCTGAAACTAAATCAAAAAGGCCACTTCAGACAGATCTTTTTCAATGGCATGCCTTTAATTTTACATACCTTAAAAAAACAAAAACAAATTTGATTATGTTGTGTTCTTAGATCAGTAATAAGATATGCATTTCCAAGAATCAGCAAACCAAATTGTTGCAGTAAAGAACATTTATTAAACAACATTAACATATGATACGTGTGTACAGGATGACAGTTGGATACAGAATGAATCCTAACAAGGTAGATGCTAGAACAGATGCTAGTTGTGAACGACACTTCAAAAAATACAAAGTAATTTATTGGGTGCCACTGACCAAGGCAATGTCTCTATTCTTGCACTGCTCGATCTCAGTGCCGCTTTCGACATGACTGTTCATGCCATTCTTATTGCGCATCTGCATAACAGGCACTGTCCTCGATTGGTTCCAAGTTACATTTTTGAACGATCTCAGTCTGTTCTCATAAAATGAGTTCACTCGAACCATTAGCCATTAAAATTTGGGATCCCTCAGAGATCTGTTTTGGGTTCACAATGCTATATACACAACCATTAAGTGATGTAATCAAAAAGCATAACATAAACTACCATATGTACACTGAAGACACTCAGCTTAATTCTCAGCTGTTTATTGAAAAAAATGGAGAAATGTATTGAAGATGAGGATGTGGATGACTTGCAATAAACTTAAAATGAAGGAAGAGAAAACGGAGGTTCTTTTTATAAAGTCTAGAAAGCATATGCATTCGGCAAATTCGAAATCATTCAACGATCAACATGAAATTATTCCTTCTTCAAACAAAGCCCGTAATCTCGGCATTATTTTTTTTTTTGTAATCTGTCTATGGAAAAAAAAACTTGTATCCTATCTTTGCAAAATTCTTTATCTTGAATTATGCAAAATTGACCAATTGTCAAATATTTAAACCAAAAAGTCCATTCAAACATTCGTCTCTTCTTTCATCTTTTCTAGACTTGACTGTTGTAATCCATCACTTTTTAATCTGCCTGATAATCTTTAAAAGAATCTACAGCTTTTACAAAACCAAGCCGCACAAATTGTTTTAAAGAAGAAAAAAAGAGAACACATAGCCACAATGATTTATGAACTCCACTGGTTGCCTGTTAAAACTAGAATTGATTATAAAATTGCAATGCTATGTTTTAACTCTAAAAACGATCGCTCATCTTTCTATCTGAAGGATTTTATTAATGATTATATCCCATCTTGTAATTTAAGATCGTGTGATCAGCATCTTTTGCGCATCACAAAAAGGGAGAACACAAAATTAAAAGACAGAACCTTATATTGCGCATTATAGTGTGGAATTCTCTGCCATTCAATTTGCATTCTAGCTTTATTTATTCTGAAGCAGTTTTAAAAAGAAATTTAAAAAGTCATCTCTTTATATGTAGAAAGAACCAATTGAGCATTTATCTATTTATTAAAAATAAATTAAAGTTGAAAAGAATGGATAAGCAATCTTCATGATATACCATGGGTTTAATTATATCATTTTTGTAGTGTCACCTCATATAACATTTACCCTAATTTACATTTTTTAAAATAATTCTGTATTCTCATCTTTTAAATGTTGTTGATAATATGATAGTAATTTTAAAAAAATGATATATATATATCCCATTAATTAACTCCTCTTTCTAGTCCAGAGAATCTGAGACCCAGTAACATGCACAATCTAATAACCACATGCTCAACAATTGAAAGTCTTACGGCAAGCATGGTGCCTATGATTCCTCCTCCAAAACAACAAGTACCAAACATGCCAAACATGGAGTTCTTTGTCGAATCCGAGAACCAAGAAAGGAGGCCTTTGGTGCAATTTGGCCAACATTGAGACTGAAAATTTTAAGAAATATAGAAATAAAGGAAAAAAAAAAGTTTTTAAAATATGTTTTTATACATCATATGAAATATTCCACAAAACTAGATGTTAAAAAATATTTTTAGCAACAGCTGTTAAATAAAACCCCTAAAAAAACTTTGCACATACAGATTTAAAGGTCAGTTAAGATTAGCTTAAAGTCTTATCATATATATATATATATATATATATATATATATATATATATATATATATATATATATATATATAATATATGTATATATATATATATATATATATATATATATATGTATATATATATATATTATTTTAATATTTACCACAATCTCAAACATTGTGGTAAATATTAAAATAATAATTCGCTCCATTGCTACATGTCGAGCACTTTCGTACCATATTTGTATCAAACACGATTCAATATATATATATATATATATATATAATATATATATATATATATATATATATATATATATATATATATATATATTATATATATATAATATAATGTATGTATATCACCCCCCCCCCCAATAAATATGTTTTTACCAAAAAAAAACAAACAAACAAACAAACGAGAAAGATAAATACCTGTGCAGTTCCATTTAGGAAAAGAAGGAAGAACAAAGCATAAAAGCTACTGAATTGACCAAATGCAACCTGAAAAAAAAAAGGATGAACATACATGATCAGGTGAAATCTCTAAACATAATATTCTGGTTTAAAATGAGATACAATTTTACAGTTTAAAACAACATGATCATGGCATCAAATCACTAATAATTTACACTTAAAATATGAAAAATATCCACTGAAATATACAGATCAGTGTGAAGTATGATATACTGATTTGTTTGTTAATTTTTAAAGTTTAATAAAGAGCTCCTGCATTTTCCTTCATGTGAGTGGTGCCCAGCCATTGGATGTTTGTCGTTTATTTTTAATGGTTTTACAGCACTTGCGCCGCGTTTAGGTCACTCAGCACCAGTAAAAAGGAAGAAAATGGGATAATTAAAAAAAATTATAAAATTACAATTTTAGCACCAAAGAAAAAGTAAGACAAAGGGGAATGCTTCAAATAAGGAACAGATGTAGAATCCAAGAGCATTCCATCAGTGCACAAAGTTTGAGATCACCAAAAAGTATCATCCAGACATCAGCACAGGATCCCACTAAGAGGAATACACTCAAATGCTTAAAGAATATATCCAAAACAGAAAACATATTTAACAATGCACGACAGAGAGATGATTTACAAGAAAAATAAATCATCTCCCAAACTAATACGGGGGGTCCCGAATGCAGTCGAGATTATTTTTCTCACCCCCCTCAATGGGTAGCTGGGTCTCTGAGACCTGGTGGAGAGTACTTTGCAATAGACTAGCATCCTATCCAAAGGATAGCAAACAATTGCTATTGTCCATTTCACACTATAGAAACTGGGATAAACACTGGCTCCATGGGCCTAATGGTTCTGAAGGACTACTTTTTAAAAACTAATATTAAATATTTGACTGTTTCCCTCTCAGCTTAGGACTCCGGCAAGGGCCAGGGCAAAACCAAGCAATCCCATTCCATACAAAGAAAGAAAGCAACTTGGAAAACAGATGTAAGAGGATATTAGACACAGCAAGTAATCTGCCCACCATGAGACGTCAAAGGACCCCACCCAGTGTTAGATGTTCAATATTGTGACAAAATCAAGGCTGTGTTGGGCATGGTAAAGGCTGTCAAATTCTGCTTTATAAGGGAGCAAATATGAAGCTTTGTGAAGAGATTTAAGCATTAGTAAAACCCACAGAATTGTGCTACATAGATTTGTATGTCCAATTTTGTTAATTATTAAGCACTTGGTAAAAAAGTAGAAAGAAAGTGAATCAACCCTTTAAAATCGCGTGTATAAATTTCTTTCAAATCATAACTTCTCCCGTTATTTATTTGATTGTAACTGAAGATCTAACTGATCTTATCAAAACAGCTGCAGTAACTGTGTGCATAGCAATTATTGCTCTCTAGATGATAATGGAATAATATGATGTAAAGTTACAGTAAAATCAAGCCCTGTTCAGGATCAAGACCAATTGAGAATACCATCCCATTTGGGCTAGAAAATCTGAACAGTCTTGGTCAAGACTGGAGGTCCCGATAGCTCAATTGGTAGAGCACTCGCTTCACAGGGATCAAGATCAATCCTGAGTGAGTAAACTTGAGTTTTGTTTTTTTTTGTTGACCCCCTATCCACAGAGCAGCAATTGGGAAGATGGATCTGTTAGATCTGGTGGAAAGTGCTTAATGATAGGGTAGCAAGCAATTGCTATTGTCCGTTTCACACTGTAGAAACCGGGATAAATCCCCGGCTCCATGAACCTCATAGTTCTGAAGGACTACTACTTGGTCATGGCTGAATAGTTGTCTGTTGAGCAGTCATGATTAATTTTTTACCAAACAACAACATTGACAGATTTAAGATTCTACAGCAATAAACCACTACCAATTGAGGTAAAAAAAAATAAAAAAATTTTAAATAAATTGAGAACACTTAAAATTTCTCACCATTGAAAGAGCAGATAACATCATTGCACCACCGAACACTTGACGGACACCAAACTTCCCACCCAGGTTGCCAAAGATGATCTGGGGATCGAGCAATATTAGATGTCATTCAGTTGACTAAAGGGAGCAAATTTGGTTGATAACAATCATAGAGAAGGGAATTATTTTCTTAAATGCAAGGAAGTTTGAATGTAGGTTGTCAATATTTTCAGCAAAATGCTCATCCACAGAGGCATATGGCTTGTATACAAAATATGTTCTGATTACAAATAATAGTATGCATTGATAAATGTGCTGTGAATAATTATTTATTTCAGAAAATAAGCAAAATATGCATGCAGTACAACTTGTGTAAAGCAGAAAATCTCCATTCCTGATGCGAGTGTCCACCATTCACAAGTTGAATACAATTCAATGAGAAAGGATTTTTATTGGGATTTGAATCATGCAGTTGGTATCTAGAATTGGAATGCCATTGACCCATTAGATTCCTTTTCTTTATTTGTTGTGTTTATTCAAGTGTGACAATCTTGACAGAGACTATAGGCAGACCATGTTTATCTGGAAATGCATAGACAACTTAAAAATTGTCATCAGTTGACTGTTCCCTTTGCAGCATTATGTGTCAACTTCAGACCTGTAGGTTCCAGGGTAAAGTCTCTCTTAGGCAGCGCAAATTTAAGTCATTGGAAAAGGATCTTTACAAACATTTTCTCACTGAACTCAGGTGTAAAACGAGTACTTGTTTGTTTGGTACTTGGTACTCCTTGTCAAAAGCCTTTAGCACACTTCCTGGATAAATGAAAGCTCACTCAAGTTTTTTTAATGTTTTTTTTTCATGGGATTAGGGGTAGACAACTTTTGTTTTGAGAAGAGTTGACAATTTTACCAATCATTGTTGCATTGTCAATGAACTAAACTGTTTACCCTGCACAACTTCAAAAACTGTTGAAGATAAAATGCCCATCCCCATCTGTTTGCAATGTGCAAAGGTCCGTCATACAAAGGAGAAACGTAGAAACATTTTTTTTTTAAACGACCATTGTACCAAAGTCATACACCAGACAATTATTGTTACAGTTGTCCACACCGGTATCTGCCATTGGATTTTGTGTTTCCAAAGTTTTGACTCTTAATGCTCATCTTAGCACAAATTTGGTCATTTAGATGGCATGATTTATATGGAATAAATGTTTTTTTCAGTGGTTCAACTTCCATGACTCATGCAAGTTGTCTTACCTATTACACTACACAATGTTTAATTATACAGTGCAATGCATATTCCTCACCCATATGGTTACTTAGAGCCAATCGCATTGTCCTAACCAGTTTCCTCTACATTGTTAATATGTCTTATGTATTCCTGGTCCCATTTTACAAAATATCTCATCCAGTAAAATAAAAACAAAAGTGAAAAGGCTGCAATGTATAACAATACAAAACCTGCAGTATGCTACCATTCATGTTTCTCATCTTTATTGATAGTTTAAGTCAGATCAAATTAACTTCATCAGGGTTAATTTTAGAAGTGAAATGTCATCACTAGTTGTCAACAGATTTAATTGATTTGAATTCAAGGACACAATTATTTCATGCCCTTCATCTTCAGACAAGTTAATGGAAAAATCCCACTTCAACTCTCATCCACTACTTACTGACTGGTCTGAATACTATCCAAATGCAGAGAGATGAATGTGATGAGAAACATGATATTAGCAATTACAATGTAAACGATAGACAATATTGAATCCTTTCACTCATTACCTCACTCAACTTCAATCCCTTTGATATTCTCCATCAACTTGGTCTGGACCCGTCCCCAGCCCTTTTTATCTATTTACACAAAATCAAACACAACAAAATAAAAAGTAACCCATAAACCCATATAGAGACCTGAATTCTCATCTTTCCTAAACAAGTTACTTTCAAATAATTCATAACCGTTCAGGAAAGGAAGGAAGGGCAGTAGACTAGCATATTATATAGTTTTTCGTCACAGCAGAACGATAAAGAAATCTACATTGTATTTTTAAAATATTTTTAAAAAAAACAAACAAACAAAATCATTTCTCTTTGACAATTTTCACTCACGGACATGACAGCATATGGGAACAAAAGAGCAGTGTCTAGCCATCCTAATTGTGATGTTGTGAAGGCTAAAGACGAGCCCAACTCAGCCTTGATCTGGAAGCATCAAGACAGAAAATAAAAATTAAAAAAAAAAAAAAGAATAAAGACAACAACAACAACAAAAAAGAATAAACACATCAAAAAACAAAAGCAAAAAAAAAAAAAACAAAAAAACCCAACAAACCCGCAAAAGAATTTCTTTTTAAAAAAAATAAAAAAAATCCAATATTATTAAAATTTGAACCAGAGAAAAAAAATAAAAAATAAAAATAATTTAAAAAAAACAAATAAATAAAAAAAACAAATAAAAAAATAAATTTAAAAAAATATATATATTAAAAAAAAAAGAGATAGCTGTATCATGTATCAAACTGTATTATGGAGCTAGGGAGAGAGTGATAAGTGTCAAAGGGCTCCTTATGATTAAAAAAAACAGCTTACAACTAAAACAAGTACTTCAGGGCCTCAAGGCACAGACTTCTGCAGCTTTAAATTGACATAGGCTATTAATTGTCACTAGTCTATCTCAAAATACTTTCTACCAGATCTAACAGATCTTGTTATCCAATCACTGCTGGGTGGACAGGGACTTCACAAAAAATTTCAATTGTACCTTTACTTGTGAATATCATTGAGCTATATATTGGGACCCAACTCTTTTAAAGGTACCTACAAAGTAAATAGCTCAGTTGGTAGAGCATTTGCTTACACGCAAAGGGGCCACGATAGATCCTGGATGCAGTTGAGATTTTTATCCGACCCCCCTGTCCACCAAGCAGTACTTTGTGATAGACTAGCGTTCTATCCAAAGGTTAGTAAGCAATTGCTCTTGTCTGTTAAATGCTATAGAAACCGAGATAAACTCTGGCTCTGTGAGCAAAATGGCTCTGAAGGACTACAAAGTAAATGGTATTTTTACAAACAACCGGGAAGACTTTACATATATATTATTTAATTAGAGATCAAATTTTAATTTAACACCTTGATATATAATCATAATCACAATAACTCTTCCTTTTGCATATCAAATTTAAGACCAGAATATATAAATATTTTTTTTAATGGATTTTTTAAAATAACACAAAATACTCACAACACCAAGAGGTTTACGAAGGAAGTAGGTTGATGCATAACCCATCCATCCTAGACAAAATATTAGTACCTGCCAGAACCTCAACGTCATATTTGTAAATAATTTGATGATTCTTTTATGTGTCAAGATTCTTAAATGTTCAACATAAAACTGAAAAAGGAAAAAAAAGTAATTGCAATGTTAAATCAAATTAGAATAGTGGATTTGTTAAATTCATGAATATTTTTGAAGGGAACGATCAGGGTAAAGGAATTTGAGTTCAACAATCTTTAACACAAGAAAAATTGATAGGGGACCAGAAAATCACAACGAACTGTGTAGATTTAGCAATCAAGTTAAATGATTTCTAATACTTTCTCAGTCACCCTGTATTTTTATAAAGATGACCTGATGCACACAAAACACTTTTCACAACAATTGTTCCAAAAATCATGGGGCCTATATTAACTCTTTCAGCGCCATTGGCTGCACTGTGTGGCCACAAAAGAATCTGTTCTACTGGCCAACGGCTGCACAGTACCCCAAAATAATAATGCAATCCAATCCTACTTTCTACAAAAAATACTATACATTTAACCAATGGTATCATTTCTTTCATCAGAACATTCAATTGCCCTAGGGGGAGTATTTTAATTTAGATTTTGCACCGAATTCAAATATCGCTTTGACTTAGCTGTCATTCTAATGCTGCCTCAATCAGGATCCTAAACAACTTTGATATGGTTATCATCCAAAGAAGTAATGGAGCTGGGAACATCATATTCACCATATTGTGACAAAGGCCTTCAAAACATTACATTTCATCAAGAGAAATCATCAATGCCCCGAAAAGACAAAGGCACAGGCATATATTCAACCTGTAAGAAATATTTTGGAGTATGCTTGCACTGCATGGGATCCCTACAAAATTAAGGACATTAAAGCCATTGAAAACATTCAGAGATCAGCTGTAAGATTTGCCAGCAGCTCTAGACACACTAAGATGGCCAACACTCCAGACTCGTAGAGATAATGAGCGCATACATCTATATTTCACAAAATTCAAAAGCAAACACTCAGCCATAAATATTCCAATCTACATTAACAATGACAAAAAAACAGATAATCGACCAGGCTTCATCACACGAACAATTCCAACAGCCATTTGCAAGAACAAACAAATACAAATACAGTTTTTCCCTTGAACAATATGTGAATGGAACAAACTACCACATGACATTATAGACATCACAGACCCAACATCACTTCAACGCGTTTTGCACATATACAAATACACCGGGAGGATTGATTGAATGACTTCAGTGACAGGATTAGTGTGGTGTGATAGGTAACATTTATCTGTATAAGATTTGCGGTGATGGGCACAGTGTACCTTTTACATCTTATGAACTTGAGCGAAAACATACATCCGACAAAATATTGGACATCTGATAATTCGGGCAGAAAAAAGCCTATGGGTTCTGGACAGAGGATCATTGTTATTCTTGTAGGTGGTGAAGAAACTGGATATTATATTTAAAAAGATGCCATGCCGATTTTTTGGCACTACCGCAAACTCGGGGACCCAAATAATTTTGGGGGTTTGGGAGTGGGGGAAACTTTTTTTTTTTTTTTAAAGTCTAGTAGCCTACTAGAGTAGGGGGTTTGGGAGGGGAGAGACTTTAAGAAAAAAAAAAGTTTCCCCCCTCCCAAACCCCCAAAATTATTTTTTAAAAAAAAGTTTCCCCCTCCCAAAACCCCAAAATTATTTGGGTCCCCGAGTTTGCGGTAGTACCAATTTTTCTTCTCTGCATCATCTGGAAGGTAGAAAATATCATTATGGGGTCAATGCAAAGGTGTTTGTAGACTGGCTAAATGCAGTTTGCTGCCTTCCCTCGAAACACCCAGCTTTATTGGACAACGCTACCATTCGGTGGCCCATGATCACTTCAAGACTTATTTGTTACTGGAAGGTTTAACTTCAGAAAGTTTGATCCATCTATCTAGATTCATATGAATATGAAATTGAAAAGAGATGAATTTTCTGATGTCAATCCGTTACCAACATTACGTCAAATAAATTCAAGTTGATAAAGATTCATCTTTATCCTTTTGATATAATATGATAAGGGAGGACATAATACATGTCCATGGAAAATATTAGGTCCATACTGCATACAATTCAATTCAATAATTTAAATTACAATATTACAATGCGAAATGTATCTAGAGGTCGATGCATTTTTACTCTGATTTGTCAGTCCGTTACCCGTGAAATTTCCCTAACTCTTTTTACTAATAATATCATCATCATCATCAATGTGACAATTATTGCTTTTACTTTAATTTTAATATCTAGATAGATATCTAGTATAACTTCATGGAAATTAGTCCGTCAATTTGAATTGATCTGCTGAATATGACAGATATGTGATATGGAAATGAAATTTGTAAACAGCCACAACTCCTGAAGACTCGGTCTCTCTTGCTTGGACTTGGATAGTAAAATAGCGTAACTGTTACATCAGAACAAGGTAATATCAAAATCATGACCGTCTTTGACTTACGTTAAAAACTTATTGATTCTGCGGCGGCACAGCAAACAACAACAAAGTTTTATTGACCGTTATGTGTGTTGTCGTGTCCCGGACAGTGTCGTGGACAGGGTTGCCAGATAATATTTCATAAATAATCCAAACAATTACGAATAAAAAAATCCAGATTTCAAAAGAGATTGAGCCTTTATATGGGGCAATATCTACTAAACGTGCCCAAAGCGCCTGACCATGGTTCCCTGGCCAACAGCACCACTTAACATGTAGGACGTGACATGACGCGATATTACATTTTTTTTCGGACAAAGACAACGCTGTCAACGGCCAGGTTCTCATTTTACACCTGAATACGATGAGAGAATGTGAGTAAAGAGATATTTTCGAGGACTCAACTATGCGCCGAGCGAGGCACGAACCCAGGACATTCCGATCCGAAAGCGAGTCTCATACCACAAGACGACTCAAGCTTGCCCTTAGAAATAGAGAATTGTCATCACAAGAGTAATGATAATAAGAGAGAGAGAGAGAGAGAGAGAGAGAGAGAGAGAGAGAGAGAGAGAGAGAGAGAGAGAGAGAGAGAGAGAGAAAGTAGGAGTGAAATATCTGTTCAATGTTATAGTTATCATAGAACGTTATAAAAAGTGTAAGTAAATGACAAATTGCCATATTTATGGACAATAAAGATCTATCATTATTATTATTATTATTATTATTATTATTATTATTATTATTATTATTATTATTATTATTATTATTATTATTTGTTATCCAAATTGTGTTATTGTTATTTCATGAAATAATATGTATCTAATTTTGAAAACTTCTTACATAAAATAAATAATTGATAAAATCTCAAATAATCTAAAAATCCAAACTTAAAATGACATCAAAATTTAATCCAAAAATGGGCGATTTGGATTAAATAATCCAACCTGGCAATCCTGGTCGTGGATTTTCTACTGTTTGCCAGATAAATATCGGACAGTGAAGAAAAAAGTATATCCGCACATGGGAAAATTGACTGAACGGGCGGTTTTGAATATATATTTTCACTTGGTAAAAAGGGTCTTTAAAAATATTTTCAAATATCGACTTTATAATAAAAATTAACAATCCTTTGTTCAACATTCCTATTGATGATGAATATTTTCACTTCATAGAAACAGAAATTTTGGTGATATTGGCAAGCTAATCTGGTTAAACTTGGCCGTGCTTTTGAAAGGAGTAAGTAGATTGGAAAAGATAAGCCGAATAGGAAATATATGCGATTACCTATGGGGCGTCGCCCCGTGTGAAATCAGAGGCAAGATAGTGATTATAGCAGAATAGACTTTTCTACTATTATTATATGTGATAATAATAATAATAAATTGCGCTTATATAGAGCATATTCTAGTGAAGGGCTCTATGAGCTCTACAATAAAATCTCGAGAGAAAAAAAGAAACATGAAAAACACAACATTCAAATATTAGCGAGAAGTCTAAACTATGCTAATAAATGAATATATTATATTATTAAAATACACTGAAAAATGTGTCACACGTCTAGTTATAAATAGGGACATAAAAGATACCTTAAAATTGTATAAAAAGTTGAATGTGATCGTTTAACATATAAACAGCATTTCTTGATTTCTAGTTATAAGTATCAAATCTTATGATATTTGTTAAAAAGGTACGTTTTAAAGTTTTTTTTAAAAATAATATTTTGAGTCTAAAAATCGAATGTCCTCGGGCAGGCTGTTGCAAATCTGAGGCCCTGCAAATTAAAAAAAAAAAAATTCACCATGACTTAGATGATCATAAATGGGAGCGATCTATAGTCATGTTTTCGTCCAACCAAGTCATCAATCACATGATTTGTTGCTGTCCAACGATTGGATATTTCTTCTGAAATGTAAACATACTGCTTTGTTTATGAAAGTTGTAAGCATACCTATGTGTCAAGCTGAACAAAATGACCAATCGTGATGTTAGATATTTCAAAAACTGTGAACACTTTTCACTATGTGGGTCACTTTAAGCACATTTTCCAATGTGGCCAATGACCTCGAGCACATGGAAATGTAATATAGATCATGCCCATTGCTGAACAAAATGACCAATCGTGATGTGAGATATTTCAAAAACTGTGAACACTTCTCACTATGTGGGTCACTTTGAGCACATATTCCAATGTGGTCAATGACCTCGAGCACATGGAAATGTAATATAGATCATGCCCATTGCGACCAGGGCCTGTTTCGTGAACGAGGACTAGATTTAGTAATTTACTAGTCTAGTAAATTACTAGCTAGTCTTAATCCCAGGCGAAGCAAGTGTCTAAAAAAATCGGATTTCATGAACACCTTTCTAGTCTCGGACTCAGCTGCCAACATGCACAAATGGGGGCTCCAAGAATCACCAACATGCCCAAAGTGCAACCAAGCACCACAAGATGCAAACCACCTCGCACTAGATTGCCCAGAGACAAAACTTGAAGGGGGATTTGGAACCATCAACAAATGTGATTATGACTTCCGAACCTGGATTGATACCTTGAACATAGAAGTGTAGCCGAACGATACTACTACTACTACTACTAGTCTCGGACTAACTAGTCTCTTGCTTAGAAGTGGGCGTTGTAAGAACGTTGACTAATTCGGCTATTTTGTGCGGGTAACATCACCTCTGTACTACACGAAGGCAGGTAAGATACATCCGCTTTCATACTTACAATGCAAAAGATTTCCAAAGAGAAATCTCCACTGGTGCCCACCTCACATAATCCTGGGTTCACTCACCACTGGTACCTACCTCCCATAGTCTTCAGTTCAATCCCCACTGGTGCCCCAGAGACTATGGGAGGTGGGCACTATTGGTGAGTATACGCGACTATGGGATGTGGGCACTAGTGGGGATTGAACCAAATACTACGGGAGGTGGGCACCATTAGGGAAGGAACCAGATAATATGGGACGTGGACACAATTGGGAAGTGAACCCAGGTTAATGGGAATTGTTATCAGTGGGGAGTGAATCTAAGACTATGGGAGGTGGACACAATTTGGGTGTCACCCGGGAGCATGGGACTATGGGAGATAGACACAATTGGGGAGTGAACCTAGGAGTATGGGAGTTGAACGCAATTGGGGAGTGAACCGGGAGAATGGGAGGTTGATGCCAATGGGGAATGAACCAGGGGCTATGAGAGTGTGACACAATTCCGGGTGGGGGGGGGGGGGGGGGGGGGGGGGGGGGGGGGGGAGGCTGAACTCGGAACTATAGAAGGTAGACACCAATGGAGAGTGAAACCAAGGACACCAAGATGTGGATACCATGAATGGGTAATGAACCTGGGACCGTGGGAGGTGGACACCAAACTGGAATGTACACAAGACTATGAGATGAGATACGAGTGGCGAGTGAACCAGAACTGTGAGAGGTGGACAATACTTGGGAGTGAACCGAAGGCTGAAGAAAGAGACACCCAGTGGAGAGTTACCCCGTAATACCTCGGGTGGACAAAAGTAGGGACTGGATCTGGGACTGTGGGAGGCCGACACCAGAGGTGATTGAACTTGGGACTAGGGGAAGTGGACACAAGTGGAGAGTAAACCTGAGTTTAAAAAAATGGAAAACGGACACAGTGAGGTGCGAACCCGGGACTCGGAGATATGGATACATGTAAATATTGAGTGAACCCGGGGCTATGGCAGGTAGACATCAATGGGGAATCATTCCAAACGCCATCGTATTTATGTTTTTCAAAAAACAACTGTTGCTGCTTGTTGTTCGAAGAAATATATAAATATCATGATAGGCAAACGGAATGAAAGCTTTAATTTCATAAAGAAATACAGATACTGTGGACGTTTCGGGTTTTCCCTTGATCAACAAAACACGTTGAAAGAAACACTTTAGCAATGGATTCCATATCTTTTCATAAAATACACATTAAAGTAATAGGTCTGTAATTTTGAGATTTGTTTTTATTATCTTTCTTTATAAATTGTAGTTACATTGGCTAATTTCCAGTCTTGTAGAATTTTACCTACTGTTAGATTTATGACAGGGGGTGAGCTCTTTGTGTTGAGTTAATGAGAAAAAAGACATTCGAGAACAATGATTTTTGATATCTTAAATGATAACAAATAATGGGAAGGACTCGGTCTAAAACTTTTCGTCAGTGAACGCAAGTATATAGAAATTTAATCATGTACAACAAAAGTCAATCATTTTAATTGTTTGAATTCTTTGCATTATTTATTTTGCTTCCGTGGTTCAGTGAATGTGGTTTCTATTGCAACATAGGCTGCTCTGTTAAATATTTTGCGTGAGTGAACGTAGATGTGGATGGTTCATAACATCACATTGAGAATTGGGGGTGGGGGGGGGGGGGGGGGGGGGGGGGGCTGAAATCTGGACTATGGAAGGTTGACACCGATGAAGAATGAACCCAAGTATAAGGAAGAAGAGTGGGGGGTGAACCTGGAACTATTGGAAGTGGACACCAGTAGGGAACGAACCCAGGACACCGAGTGGTGGATACCATGAAAGGGTAAAATAACCTGGGGCTGTGGGAGGTGGACACCAAACTGGAATGTACACAAGACTATTATAAGATGAGATACAAGTGGCGAGTCCTGGATTGGACAATACTGGGAAGTGAACCGAAGGCTGGAGAAGAAGACATCCAGTGGAGAGTTATCCCGTAATACCTCGGGTTGACAAAAGTGGGGACTGAACTTGGGGCTGAGAGGCCGACACCAAAAGTGATTGAACCTGGGACTAGGGGAGGTACACCAGTGGAGAATAAACCTGTGATCGGAAAATGTAAGACGGATATCAGTGAGGTGCGAACCCGAGGCAGAGATACGGATACAAGTGAATATTGAGGTAGGCATCAATAGGGAGTGAACCCAGAACTGTGCGATGTTGACAGCAGTGGTGAGTGAACCCGGAACAATGAGGCTGGACACCAATGGGGAATGATCAAAGGGCTATAGGATGATATATATATGGCGTGGGACTGCGAGAAGTGGACGCTCCTAAGAAGTGAACCCAAGGCTGAGGGAAAAGACTCAGTGGAAAGTAACCGCAAATCTAAGTGGGATGGTCACAAGTGGGAAGTGAACCTTACTGTGGGAGGTGGGCGCCAATGGGGATTGAACCCGGAACTAAGGGAGGTGGACACACGTGGGAAGTAAACCTTTGACTATGGAAGATGCACACCAGTGAGGAGCAAACCCGATACTTAGAGAGGTGGATAACAGAGGGGAGTGAGTGAATCCAGGGCTATGAGAGGTGGATACCTGTGGGGAGTGAACTCGGTACCAGAGAAGATGGACACAAGTGAGGAATAGACATGGGGCACTGCTGGGGACTGAGCCCAGGGATATGGAAGAATACATTAAGTGGAGTGTTAACCCGGGACTATCTGGTTCACTCCACACTAGTGCCCACCTTACACAGTTCTGTTCACTCCCCAATAGTGCCCACATCCCATAGTCTCTGGTTTGTCTCCACTGGTGCTCACATCCCACAGTCTCTAGTTCACTCTACACTGGTGCCAACCTCCCATATACTCTGGTTCAATTAATTCCCTTATGGTGCCAAACTCACGTAGTTTATGGTTCACTCCCAGTGGTACCCACCTCCCATAGTCTCCTGTTCAAACCCCACCGGTGTCTTGCTCCCATATTATCTGGTTCACTCCCCATTGTTTTCCACCTCCCATTGTCTCTGGTTAACTCCCCACTGGTTTCACCTCCCATAGTCTCTGATTCAATTCCCACCGGTGCTCTCATCCCATGGTTTCTGGTTTAATCCTTACTAGTGCCCACCTCCCACAGTCTGTAGTTCACTCCCCATAGGTGTCCACCTCACATAGTTCTGGGTTCACTCCACACTGGTACCAACCTCCCATAGTTTTCAGTTCAATCCTCAGTAATGTCCTGCTTCCATAGTCTCTGGTTCACTCCCCACTAGTCCACCTCCCATATGTGACCCTATGCCTCGAAGCGGTATTAAGCCGGGATTTGGAAAACGAAGAAAACCGGTTTTAAAGTGGGAATGGTCAAAATGATCAAATTTCAGTTTTTGGTTGTTTCAGAAACTACAATAATTTTTCTACACGAAAACGTAATAATTCAACATAGGTATTGAGGATAAGTTATATAAATTTAATGTTTAAAAAAGCAACTATCAATGACACATTCAAAACGAGGGTTGACTTTCTCTCAGAGAGCAACCATTTCCAAGACTTAGTAATATTAAGTCTTTTCCTCCACCAATACTATGTAAGATACCACAGCAAAGGGCGTGTCTTTATCTATCTCAGAGAAAGCATGACTGTTTCCACAATTTCATGGTTCACCCAGAAATGAACTTTAAAAACTGTAAACAAGTCTAGGCTTGCCCCTGACAACTTTACAAATGAATGATTCTGATTGGCCAACGCTCATCACATGCGCCTGTTGGTAATTTAAATGCCCGGGCAATGTGTCATGACGTCAGCATGCGTGTGTTACATATGTGTGTGTTTGTGCATTTTGATACAAACCACGTGCTATTATTTCTTTGTCAAGCTGCATTGTTTAATGATCGAGGTGAGGGTCCTTGTCCCTCTTTATTCATGAAATTATAGGACATGCTAAGACTTTAATTGGGTGGGGTTCCTGACCTCCCATAGTGGGGAGGTACTTACTGTCTTCTATCTCCCTATATATGTTTTCCAACTAGCGTTCTGTCTTTGTCTTGGAATGAGATAACTTC
This sequence comes from Berghia stephanieae, assembly GCF_034508935.2. Lineage (NCBI taxonomy): Eukaryota > Metazoa > Mollusca > Gastropoda > Nudibranchia > Aeolidiidae > Berghia > Berghia stephanieae. Next base: position 28,895,362 of record NC_088365.1, read on the forward strand.
GTTTTGTCCTGACCCTGACCGGATACCCTTGGTGAGAGGGGAAACAGTCAAATGTATAGTTAGTTTTGGGAGATTATATTTTTTTCCTTGTAAATCATCTTTCTGTTATGTAATGTATTATGTTTTGTTTATATATTATAATATGATTTGTAAACATTTGAGTGTATTCCTCTTAGTGGGGACCTGTGCTTGTGACTGGATAAGACTTTTAGGTGATCTCAAACTAAGAACTTCGATAGTTTGCTCTTGGAATCTACACATGTTCCCTATTTGATCCAATTCTCCTTTGTCTTACTTTTTCTTGGGTGCTTTAATTGTAATTCAGAACTTATTACCATCCCATTTTCTTCCTTTTTACTGGCGCTGATATGACCTTAATGTGTTGAAATCACCGTAAAACCCTTACAAAAAATAAATAAATACAACAGTTGCCTAATCTTACACTTACAGAGATTGTTGTATGATAAACATTTAATTTTAAGTACAAAAGCAGAATAGTAAATAGAGCCTTCAACAATCAATAAACTGCCGATGGAAATACGTGTAACTAAAAAATGAAAAAGGTTAAATGTATGGATAGACAAAGAGAAAGAGAGACAGACCTATTAATTGATAAATAGATAGGTAGATAGGTAGATAAATAAATAAATAAATAAATAAATAAATAAATAATATATAGATAGATAGATTATATATATGTATATATATATATATATATATATATATATATATATATATATATATATATAGATAGATAGATAGATAGATAGATAGATAGATAGATAGATAGATAGATAGATAGATAGATAGATAGATAGATAGATAGATAGATAGATAGATAGATAGATGAAAAGGAGAGAGGGACAACAAGAGAGAGAGAGAGAGAGAGAGAGAGAGGAGAGAGGAGAGAGAGAGAGAGAGGAGAGGAGAGAGAGAGAGAGAGAGAGAGAGAGAGAGAGAGAGAGGAGAGAGAGGAGAGAGAGAGAGAGAAAAGAGAGTGTTCGTTTTGACGTGCTTTCTTTGTATACTGAAAGAAGGGGGGGGGGTCATTTTAGACAATCAACAATGTGGGTGACCGCTAAGAAAAACTTGAGAGATTCAATAACATGTTTTCATGTAAGTCATTGCGCAATAAACCCCAATCCCTCCTCCTCAAAATGGAATCAATGCAATGAATAATTTGACCAGCCCATTTATCTAATTGCAATCTCATTGGTCAGTATGTTTCCAGTTGATTGACTATGACTTACTTTGAAACAAAATGCTTTCTTAAATTATCCCTACAATTCTTTGCTCCGCCTCCATCCCTTTCTTCATGTCTACCTCAGTCTATCCGTCTCCCTTTTGTTTCTTTCACACATACAAACAAACACACACACACACACACACACACACACACACACACACACAAACAAACAGTTATTGGTCAGAATCAGCGTGGGTGCGCAACCGGATGCGCGGGTTGACGGAGGTAGGAAACAATAACAAACCCACATGGTTGCCATTACCTCCACCATCATTCTCGCTCACGGTTTGTGGAAAGCACTTCATTACAGGCACGTAATAGTGAATCTAGTTTTTGTTTTGAACATTTCTATTATTATTCTTTTTAAATTGACCCATATTAAAAGAAACATACAAACAAAACAGGCATGACCAGTCACTAACAATGCCGTGTAGTGTGTAGACAGTAACACAGTACGGTGAACATGACTGACACTGGGATCGGAATGTCGGAACCCATGAGTCGTTCGCAACTCTGCCTCACGTATTCATTTAATCAGTCAATTTAATTTTTATTAAGCTTGCGTAAAACATACAAACAAAAAAGACATGACCAGTCACTAACAATGCAGTGTAGTGTGTAGACAGTAACACGGTACGGTGAACATGAATGACACTGGGATCGGAATGTCGGAACCCAGTAGTCGTTCGCAACTCAGCCTCGCGTACTCATTTAATCAGTCAATTTAAATTTCATTTAGCTTGCCTATTCTTCAAGTTTATGATATATTCACTTTTTCTATTTAAAAAGGGTAATCCAAACAGACCATAAAAACGATTTTATAATAAGCCGACTTCAACTTCCATCACTTACGACACGAACTTATTTTGGGTGGTTTTTTTTTAACAAAACCGTTTGACTCAAACTAAAGCTTCGGCATTGGATAAGGAGCGAGGTCCCTGTTGCCATCTTGCTTAGTTTATACAGAGACTGGGTTGCCAGCTTGGCTGTTCTTGATAAATAGTAGTAAATAGCACAACCTTGTGCAATGAGAGATAGAGAGAGAGAGAGATTTTGAACCAAAAACGATTATCTCTCTCCCTCTCTTACCCTCTCTCTCTCTCTCTCTCTCTCTCTCTCTCTCTCTCTTGCCCTCTCTCTCTTCTCTCTCTCACTCTCTCTCTCTCTCTCTCACTCTCTCTCTCTCTCTCTCTCTCTTTTCTCTCTCCTCTCTCTCTCTCTCTTCCTATTTCATCTGTCACACTGTTTGACAATCTTCTTCACCTGGCTCACTTGTACTTGTAATATCGGGTGTAAGGTAAAATTTTGAACAATTATTATTATTTATAAAATGCAGAAACTTTGCAAATAAACCGATAGACTAGATATTAATTCGATTCGAAAAGTGGAACACAAAAGGAGAATTTGCGAATACCCGGTCCAGACATAAGCGTCATGGTCTTATTTATAAAGTGCAGAATCTTTGCAAATAAACGGATAAAATAGAGATTAATTCGATTCGAAAAGTGGAACACAAAAGCAGAATTTGCGAATGCCCGGTCCAGACATAAGTGTTATGGTCTTATTTATAAAATCTAGAAACTTTGAAAATAAACGGACAAGATAGAGATTCATTCGATTCGAAAAGTGGAACACAAAAGCAGAATTTGCGAATGCCCGGTCCAGACATAAGCGTTATGGTCTTATTTATAAAGTGCAGAAACTTTGCAAATAAACGGATAAGATAGAGATTCATTCGATTCGAAAAGTGGAACACAAAAGCAGAATTTGCGAATGCCCGGTCCAGACATAAGCGTTATGGTCTTATTTATAAAGTGCAGAAACTTTGCAAATAAACGGACAAGATAGAGATTCATTCGATTCGAAAAGTGGAACACAAAAGCAGAATTTGCGAATGCCCGGTCCAGACATAAGCGTTATGGTCTTATTTATAAAGTGCAGAAACTTTGCAAATAAACGGATAAGATAGAGATTCATTCGATTCGAAAAGTGGAACACAAAAGCAGAATTTGCGAATGCCCGGTCCAGACATAAGCGTTATGGTCTTATTTATAAAGTGCAGAAACTTTGCAAATAAACGGATAGATAGAGATTCATTCGATTCGAAAAGTGGAACACAAAAGCAGAATTTGCGAATGCCCGGTCAAGACATAAGCGTATGGTCTTATTTATAAAGTGCAGAACTTTGCAAATAAACGGATAAGATAGAGATTCATTCGATTCGAAAAGTGGAACACAAAAGCAGAATCTGCGAATGCCCGGTCCAGACATAAGCGTTATGGTCTTATTTATAAAGTGCAGAAACTTTGCAAATAAACGGATAGACTAGATGTTATTCGATTCGAAAAGTGGAACACAAAAGGAAATTTGCGAATACCGTCCAGACATAAGCGTTATGTCCTATTTAAAAGTACAGAAACTTTGCAAATAGACGGATAAATAGAGATTAATTCGATTCGAAAAGTGGAACACAAAAGCAGAATTTGCGAATGCCCGGTCCAGACATAAGCGCTATGGTCTTATTTATAAAGTGCAGAAACTTTGCAAATAAACGGAAAAAATACAGATTAATTCTAATCGAACAGTGGAACACAAAGGCAGAATTTGCGAACAACCGGTCCAGACATAAGCGTTATGGTCTTATTTATAAATCTAGAAAACTTTGCAAATAAACGGATAGACTAGATATTAATTCGATTCGAAAAGTGGAACACAAAAGCAGAATTTGCGAATGCCCGGTCCCGACATAAGCGCTATGGTCTTATTTTAAAGTGCAGAAACTTTGCAATTAAACGGAAAAAATAGAATTAATTCTAAATCGAACAAGTGGAACACAAGGCAGAATTTGCGAAAACGGTCCAGACATAAGCGTTATGGTCTATTTATAAAGTGCAGAAAAAATTTGCAAATAAACGGTAAGATAGAGATTAGTTCGATTCGAAAAGTGGAACACAAAAGCAGAATTTGTGAATACCCGGTCCAGGCATAAGCGTCATGGTCTTGTTTAATGAAACAATGCCATTAAAAAAAATATATGGTCAATGAGTAATTAAGCTAAATAGCGGAGTTCAAATAGATAACTTGATCTGTGAATTTTTTTTATAATTAGCTGTTTTTATTCTCCATCATTTAGGTTATGTGATTAAGTTTATAATTGAAATACAAACTTTATCTCACTTATCAATGTTTTGCAATAAAGGAGAGTGTGAGTGAACCTGAGCAAAGGAAATTATTTGAGAGAGTGATATTTATCATGCTTTTCAGTTTGTAGTTGAATTCTAGAATGGATTCTTTATAGTTCTCATTGATTGTATGTCAGTATGTCAGTCTTTAGGACACCGATTACCCTAATGCGGCCACAATTTACAATGTGACGGCCACAAGCCCGTTAAACGCAGAGTGGGGTATTGTTGTTTGCAAGTAATGCTATGGTTTTAATAGGATATCTGTCTCCTATTAAAATACATTCCTGTGTTGGATTTTGGATTAAATTCATGTCTTCTTCGGATTTTGGGATATTTAATTTTCATGGATTGTGATTGTGATTTTCAAGACTATTAATGTAAGTAAATGCCCAAATAGATATTTTTATTCATTTATTCTTTATTTATTTTTTTTAGTTTTGTTTTGTTTTGAAGCATTTATTATAAGAAATATTGTACATATGCACTTATACACCAAAGACTATATCCTTTCAAATGCTTATGATTATTATTATTATTATTATTATTATTATTATTATATTATTATAATTATTATTATTATATTTTTATTATTATTATTATTATTATATATTATTATTATTATTATTATTATTGTTATTGTTATTATTATTATTATATAATAATAATAATAATAATAATAATAATAATAATAATAATAATAATAATAATAATAATAATAATAATAATAATAATAATATAATAATAATAATAAGTGCATTGAGTGAAATCCCAATCATGGTTGCCCAAATAAAACTGGCGCTAGAATCCCGACTACCTGTCTAAACGAATGTTGTTTGTACGATACATACTAACTACACGTTCAATATCGGGGGCAGAAAATATACGTTCGGTTTTATGAAATTAAAACAGTAGTCCCACATTGTTCTTTGATGTTATTTGTGGTTGCATTTGCTTTGAAACTTACACATTATATTGTGTTACATTGTTTACAAAATATTTCTGGTACTCGTATGCATGTGTAGTCAACGGACCACCGGTCAATCGTGTTCTTTATTATTTTAATTTTGGCTTGACATCTTACATATGTGAATTTGACAGGTTGTTATGGATGGTAATTATAACAGTAAGTGATTTTTAAACATTTTTACGGCGTTTTAAATGTCTTTCTTGCATTCATTGTCGAGCACCTCCACTTTTCTGTTACTATTTTAACGATCAGCTGATTTTCTCTTGCCTCCCCTTTAATTTCGCGGACTTTTTTCAGAACGAGGCGTGGGAGTGGCTAATATAGTCAGGTTTCAATCTTTACTCTATTTCCCTCCCGCGCTCTTAATGCGCAAGCAGTCTCTCTCTCTTCCCCCTCTCGCTCATCTTTTTTCTTTATCTCTCTCTCTTTCTCTCTCTCTCTCTCTCTCTCTCTCTCTCTCTCTCTCTCTCTCACGTGTGTGTGTGTGTGTGTGTGTGTGTGTGTGTGTGTGTGTGTATATTTTACTCTCTCATTCTTTCTCTTCCTCTCTCATCCCGTTTCTTGATATTTCTTTCCCTGCCCACCCGACTTCACATAGTTTCCAAAGTGTACTTTGAAATTATAAACCCTTCTCTAACTTTTGGCATTTTGAAATCGTATTTCCTCTAATAAATAAGACAAACATGTCACATTAATAATTCTTATTTCATTGATTCTTTATATAAATATCAAAAATTCTTCAAACATTGAGCAATGTCATAAAATTGTAGGCATTCTTTTTTTTTTTTTTTGGGGGGGGGGGGTGTTTTATTTTTTATTTATTTTAAGGACATCTTACATAATAATGAATAACTACAAAAGTAATGATTGGATTATTTCAAATCAAATGTATATTCTAAGCTCATGCCAAATTCAGTGATGCCAAAACTCCGGTTTCACCGGAAAAAAATCCGGGTTACGGGCAACTTCCGTCAAATTCCGGTGAGGTTAAAATGCTCCAAGGATACCCCCCCCCCCCCCTCTCCAGTCACTACTAATACGAAATTCCTCTGAGTGGTGCCTGAAATTCCTGTTAGTCAAATTGAAAATTGATGTCTCTGCAAATGTTTCTATTCTCGTCAAATTTCTAATGCCCGTATCTAATGAGTTATCTTTGCCCATTGATTTGACTGTGCGTGAAAATGGTGCCTCACATCAAAGTCGATTTTCTCAAAACTTGGTTTTTACACTCTCCCTACTTCAAACGGTCATATCAGAATTTTATAAATTTGGTATCAAATTTTTTAAAGCATAAAATAAGCTATGATTGTGTACCAAAAACCCAAAATTTAAGAATCCGACTTAATACCGTTTCGAGACGGCAGGTCACATATTATCTGGTTTACTCGCCACTGGTGCCCACCTCCCATAGTCTCTGGTTCAATCCCAGCCGGTGTTGGCCATACTCTAACTCTAGATATAAAAATAATTCTGACCGCTGACCCCGATATCGCATTTTCCAGCTAACGATGTATTGGGATGTTCGCTTATATCTTTTGTTTGCATTATGTATCTATCACCCACACACCCACAATACAATATATATATATATATATATATATATATATATATATATATATATATATATATATATATATATATATATATATAAACAACAAAAAATTCCTCTCCATACAATCGTGTGAGTGGGGTAATCCAGTGACTTCTCCGCCCAACGATGGTACACAGTCGCCGGCACTCGTCAATAGATTGTGTGTATCGGGATAGAAGCGTGGATAGAAGGAGTTGTGACAGAAAGGGAGTATGATTAGCATTGTTGGCAAAAGCGGTATATACCATTTCTCAGTTTTATATATTTTTGAAAATGCTGTTATCCATTTTTAAAAGATGGATGCGGTGCCAGGCACCATTTGAACCAATAGAGCCACGCCCCTGCTATTTGGTCACATCTTACGTCGAGAAGATAACATCCCAGCCCAAACTGCAATGACAGAATATTGCCTTCATGGCAACAAATATGTAGGGAGACCACCAACATCAATAGTAACAACCCAGGATCTTTCTACATATCAGACAGTTCTGGATTCAGATGAGGCCGAATTAATCCCCGAAGAACTAAGAAATATTGCCATGCCCTCCGTACTAAAGTCACAACAAGATCTTGACAGCCTCAAAATTCTTGCCCATGACTGTGACCAATGGAAACAATTAACAACATGGATGTAGAGAGCAGATATAGATACTCATCGACTATGACTGAATCACACAATTCTCAGCAAGCGTCATTCGGACTGCGAGGCTTACTACTACTATTACTACTACCACTAGTATTAACATACAAGAATGTAGTTACATTGACAATAATAAAACAAAATCAGATTTCCATTCCAATGTAGTTTTCTAAAGACTGTTATACATAAAAATACATCCAGAACACATGAAGGTAAGATTGTCACCCTTCAAAGTGTATAAATTATAATGTATGTAGAACAAACAGAGCGTAAACTCAAATGAAGACTCGCTCATTCAGCAGTCCAGAGTCGGTGGCCTTATTGGTATATCTATATACAAATAATATACTAAAACCAATGATTCGAAAAACAAACTAACAAACAGATAGATAGATAGATAGATAGATAGATAGATAGATAGATAGAGATAGAGAGAGAGAGAGAGAGAGAGAGAGAGAGAGAGAGAGAGAGAGAGAGAGAGAGAGAGAGAGAGAGAGAGAGAGAGAGAGAGAGAGAGAGAGAGAGAGAGAGAGAGAGAGAGAGAGAGAGAGAGAGAGAGAGAGAGAGAGAACACTTTAAATTAAAAACTAGCCCAACTGTTTTTTGTTTTGGATTTATTATCCAATCATTTCCGTTGTACAAAAAATCTGCTTTACCAAAATACATCCGGGTTTTGTTTTTTTCATCATACAGCGTAAACATTTTTTTTTTTCCAATGAAAAAAAAAAATTTGTCTAAATCGAAAGCAGATATTATAATCATTTTAAATTCTCTGAATTTTGGTCATCGCGTCAAACCAGTTTTCACTTCTGATTTATATTGAGAACAAAAGTCGAGCTGTCATATCGTCCTACCAGTGCCTGTCAACCTTTTAAAATTAAAAAGAAAAAATGTACACGCTTTCAATTTTTAAGTTAAAAGCTTGTAAACCAGTCGTCAAACTTTACTAAAATTGCATCAATCTGAACGGGGAAAAAATTAATATGATATCAAAACCAACGCACGGTGTACCCATGACGGAGATAAAGTTGCTTTAGTAGAGTGACCATATTGTTTTTTGTTTGTTTTTGTTTTGTTTTGTTTGTTTTGTTTTTTTTTTGCTAATACAGTATGTTGTATACCGCCAGTACAACACGAGCAAAGTGTTACAAGAATACACTTTAAAAAATTTGGTAGTTAAACCCTGGAGTGTACAATGCATCCGGTTGAAAAGCACTGAACGGAAAGTCTCTCCTTGTAAAGAATTACTTTACACCGGGTCATGTAATGATATTTCTGTATGCAGGCAGCACCGATATGATACGCTTCGTAGTTAAATCGATAAAGGACCAAAAAGAACGAGTTTGTGTGTGTGTGTGTGTATTTGTGTGTGTATGTACTCGCGTTTGTGTATGTGAGCATGTGTTTTAATCAATGTTATTGCAAATGCAGCACTTTGGAGTCATAATTGTCCCGGAAAAAAAGAGGATAATGGAATGATGAAAACGTTATAATGATACCAAAACTTGAGCCACCCTAGCAAGTACATTAGTTTGCTTTTCACATAAATCAAACTTTTAACAGCCATTGTTTTGTTTGTTAATGGCTCATACTGCGCTCGAGACACTTAATTGGTCATATCAGTGCTAGTAAAAGGGAAAATCAAAATATTACAGATCTGCAGTTAAAGGCGCGTATATGAAAATGGAAGTTAAAGGGGCTCGTGAAACCCAGGAACAGAAGTTTGTAGATTCCAATAGCCATTAAATTTTCTCCTGCCTTCATTGAAACAATATTTAACTCCCACTCATATAAAAGCACAAGATCCCACTCAAATGTTTCTCTATATTCATTGTTCACTAGTCACTATGGAGGACTGATTACACACTTGCAATGAGTTTTGAACCGGAAGAGAGGAATCCGACTAACGACGTTTAATATTTCACACAAATGTATGCGTTGTTATGATTTATATTAAAAAGTCCAAGGAAAAAATAAATTCTCCTTTGATCCGATTCGGACATTCCGAGCAATAAATATTCACACAACAATGGTAGTAATTGCTAAACTAAGCTCACTACGCGGGCTTGACTATTAACAGTTTAAGTAAAATAATCACCAGTTCTTCCAACCAGCCGAATCATAACAACGCATACATTTGTGTGAAATCTTAAACGTCGTTAGTCTGATTGAGAGAATCTAGTAAGAACTGATCACCAACAGGCGTCTAATATCTATTAGACCCATAGAATTAAACGAATGAGAATACGTACGAAGCCTAAAAAGTGTCCACCAATGAAAGCATTCAGCGCCATTTTGTTGTTGGCTGAGAATGTAGTAATTAGCATTCATTCGGTATCTATGTCAACATAACGACACAAGAAAAACAACAAACAATATCAAAATCCACAATAAAATGTTTCAGAACTGTTGCGTATATTTATGGCACAACGAAGCTGTCAAAAATGAAGTTAGAGAATGTGTGTAATCATGTATTATAATAGCCTGTAATGTGTTTTCCAACCACCACATCATCTACTACTACAACCACCACCACAATATCATCACTAACACTACTACTACAACCACCAGCCCCACATCATTATCACTACCACTACTACTACACCACCACCAGCACATCATCATCACTACCACTACTACAATCACCACAACCACATCGTCATCACTACCACTACTACTGCAACCACCACCACCATATCATCATCATTACCACTATTACCACAACCACCACCACCACTACTACTACAACCACCACCACATCACTACCTCAACTACTACAACCACCACCACAATAGCATCACTACCACTACTACTACAACCACCACAACCACATTGTCATCACGACCACTACTACTACAACCACCACCATATCATTACCATTACCACTACTACTACAACCACCACTACCACCATATCATTACCATTACCACTACTACTACAACCACCACAACCACATCGTCATCACTACCACTACTACTGCAACCACCACTACCACCATATCATCACCATTACAACTACTACTACAACCACCACAACCACATCATCATCACTACCACTACTACTACAACCACCACCACATCATCATCACTATCACTACTACTACAACTACAACCACCACCACATTATCATCACTACCACTACTACTACTGCAACCACCACCACCATATCACCATCATTGAAATATTTTTTTTTTTTAATTGAGCTTTATATAGTGCAATATCTACTAATGTGCTCAAAGCGCTTTACAAGGGGTCCCTGGTCAACATTTAACATGTAGGACGGGACATGACGCCTGTTAGGCGATATTACAATTTTTCGGACAAAGACAACTCTGTTAACGGCCAGGTACTCATTTTACACCTGAGTACGGTGAGAGAATGTGAGTAAAGAACCTTTTCCAAGGACTCAACTATGCGCCGAGCGCGAGGCTCGAACCCAGGACTTTCCGATCCGGAAGCGAGTGTCATACTACTAGACCACATAGCCGCATCATTACCACTACTACTACAAACACCACCACCACATCATCATCACGACCACTACTACTACAACCACCACCACCACCATATCATTACCATTACCACTACTACTACAACCACCACCACATCATCATCACTACCACTACTACTACAACTACAATCATCACCACCACCACATCATCATCACTATTACTACTACAACTACAACCACCACCAACACCACATCACCTCACTAACACTCAGTACTACAATCACTGCCATTAGGTTTTGGAGCTTTACTTCATTTGAAATAAGGAAACTTCGGAATTGTATTTGGCATTGTGTTTATATATCATAATATAATTCTAATCAGTTATCTATTTAGAACTAGATACTATACAATATGTATGCCAAATACCACCCCAATTCCCCTTTCTTGTGTGCGGGAATTCCTCTTTCGGCATTGAAATTGAGTGTGAGAGAGTCATCACTACACACATAAACAACAGAAACAATTTAAAAACAAGACTATGACACGCAACCACTCACACACGAGGCTATACTATTTATCCTTTTCTCTATATAGAATAGGACAAGACAAACAATAGCTTGACTCTCGCTACACTTCGCATTGAGGTTTGTCGTCTCACGAGTTCAACTCTCGGTCGACCTGTCAATATTCCTTTTTGCCTCGGACGTAATCATTAATAGAATGTTGTGTGGTTTTGACCGTGAAGAAAACCTTAAGAAGTCACATTTATATCATTTTAGAGAGATCGTTTTGAATAATTTTAAGTTAAACGAGCGAGCAGCAACTTGTTTTCATGAACGGCCGATCAGCGCTTGTTTACTATAGTAACGCGATTCCCAGCCAACATCAAAATGGCGGATATTTTTCTCATCGAGGCCGCTGGTTGGTTAGCCAATAAGAGCACCGTACGGTTTCCGTTGGGTAAATTCCTTGATTAGACCAACAAAGAAAACTGAGGTCAATTTCATTGAACTGATCACCAACAGGCGTCTAATATCTATTAAACCAACAAAGAAAACTGAGGTCAATTTCATTTGTCTATTTATCCCATTGTTTATAAACAACCAGCAAGCTATATTTGTCCGAGTAGGCATGAATGTCAGAAATCTCGTCTTATGATTGGTAAAAAAAAAAAATACTGGTTAATCGAAGAGAAAGTCCTGACGTCACACTTCCTCTTCCGGTTCAAAACTCATTGCAAGTGTGTAATCAGTCCTCCTTAGTGACTAGTGAACAATGAATAGGTTACATAATATTGAATCGTAAAGCGACGTAACTATTTTAGTGTCAGGATGTATCGGTAGATTCTTAGGATTATGGGGGGTCTTTATGGGAGCGATCTATATTCATGTTTTCGTCCAACCAAGTCATCAATCACATGATTTGTTGCTGTCCAACGATTGGATATTTCTTCAGAAATGTAAATACACTGCTTTGTTTATGAAAGTTGTAAGCATACACATGTGTCAAGCTGAACAAAATGACCAATCGTGATGGCATTTTGACGTCATTTTTTGGTCAGTATCAGGCCATAACTTTACGAAGGCCACGCTGATACTGACCAAAAAATGACGTCAAAATGCCAGTCTTTTCCACAAAAGAAAACCAATCGTGAGTTGTATTCAATAGTTTAACCAATGAAATAACTTGTTTCCATGAGCTCTACTAACGACAACTCACAAGGCGGTGCAAAAACCAAATAATGACGTCAAACTGCCAGTCCATTTGGATTTCAGTATCAGGTTATAACATAACGATGGCTACGACTAAACACACTCTACTGGGGTTCGAACTATCTTGCTCTATGATTCTCCCATAAAAAGAAGTAGTTGACCCCCACTCAGCTCTTTGTTTTTGTTTTACGTATTTCCAGATGGCTGATTAGTTCTCATTAAAATGCGACTATGTGGTCTAGTGGTATGACACTCGCTTTCGGATCGGAAGGTTCTGGTTTCGAGCCTCGCTCGGCACATTGTTGCGTCCTTGGAAAAGGCTCTTTACTAAAATTCTCTCATCATACTCATGTGTAAAATGAGTATCTGGCCGTTAACAGCGTTGTCTCTGTCAGAAATAATTGTAATATCACCCAACAGGCGTCATGTCTCGTTCTACATGTTGCGTGTTGCTGTTGGTCGGGGACCCTTTGTAAAGCGATTCGAGCACGTTTAGAGGATAGTGCGGTATATAAAAACTCAAGTTTAGAGTCATCGTAAAGTTATAGCCTGACACTGACCAAAAAATGACGTCAAAAGATAAATCTTTGGCCACAAAAGAAAACAAATCGTGAGCTGTATTCAACAGTTCAACTAATGGGATCTCTTGTTTCCTTGAGCTCTAGTAACGGTAACTCTCTAGACTGTGCACAAAAATAAAAAGAATGACGTCAAACTATAAGTCCGAGAGAGTTCTAGTTTCAGGCTATAAGTTAACGATGGCTACGCACTGGCCCACTAAGACTCATATTTTGACGCCATTTTTGTTTGTGGACCGCCTAGTGAGTTCTCTTTAGTTGTGGTTAAGGAAACAAATTATACCATTGAATGAACAGTTGAATGCAACTCACGATTTGATTTATTTTGTGGCCAAAAACTTGTCTTTTGACGTCATTTGTTGGTCAGTGCGTAGCCATCGTTAACTTATAGCCTGACACTACAACCTATAAAACTTATAGTTTGATGTCATTTTCTTTAGGTTTGTGCAGCGTCTAGTGAGTTGTTGTTAGTAGAGCTCAAGGAAACTAGTGATTCCATTGGTTCAACTATTGAATACAACTCACACTTTGTTTTCTTTTACGGTCAAAGACTTGTCTTTTGACGTCAGGCTATAAGTTAACGATGTCAATGTCAGGCCAACCGGTAATATGTTGGATAGAATCGGATGCTAAAAATTGGAATTTAAAATTATACTGATGACAATATGAACATATAGTTTTACAAAGCGTGTAAAACCATATTTATTGCACCTACTGCTATAAGTTAACGATGTCAGTGTCAGGCCATGAGTTTACAAAGGCCGCGGTCAAACCTGTAATATGTTGGATAGAATCGGATGCTAAAAATTGGAATTAAAAATTATACTGATGACAGTATGAACATATAGTTTTACAAAGTGTGTAAAACTATATTTATTGCACCTACTAAATTAAACAAATAAATTTAACCCGTTCATATGTTTTACTATACTATAAATCTTTGTGAACTTACTAGTACCTACTCAGTTCACGTCGCTATAAATCCAATTTTGAGTAATATCAATATCGACGTGCAAGTGTTAGTCGAACGCAATTGTGAGCTTGATTTAACATTGTTGTAATGGACAGTATTTGCAACAACAAGCTGGGATGTACACGTCTACATAATACCGTTTTGAAACTGGAGGTCACATCTTCACCAAGACACTAAAACGGAACTCTTTTATGTTTTAGCTAGACTTAGACGGTTTTACTTTCTCTTTCACACTTCACACTTCACACCTCCACTTCCTGCTAACTCAGTTTCCTTGTTTATTATTCTTGGAACATTAATCATATTATTCAAGGAATGAATGAAGCCAGAGAACATATCTAGATAAAAGCCCGAGCATTTATAAAGTACAATATCCACTAAACGTGCTCAAAGTGCTATAAAAGTTACACTTAAGTATAAGGTATGTAAGTCCTTTGCCGGAACTGAAAATTTCCAGAACCTGCCCCTCTAAAGGAAGTGTCAATTGCCAAGGAGTGAGTCCTTGGTAGTTGACGGTTCATCAATTGCCAAGGAGTCAAATTGGAACTCTTCAGCCGCATGTGGTGATTTCAGTCGGGCCTCAATCAGCTGCATGTAGTGATTTCAGTCAAGCCTCGATTTGCGCGCATACGAATCTCGAACCCCGTCACTTTCTTTTCTTTGTTGTGGAAAGGATCAAGTCCACACTTGTTGGCATTTGTTTTTAATTTTTATGTCTTTTCACGAATTCCAAGATGATTTAAAATAATATCAAACAAAAATTACTGTTGATTTCGGATTCAGCGGGGGAAAAAAAACAGAAGGACGAGGTGGCAAATCCCTGCCAAGATGTCCTAGATTAAAAAAGAAAAATAAGATTTCCTTTATTTTAAAGGAAATATACTGCACATCGTCTTAATACGGAATAATTAACGTAAAACATTTGTGCAACAAGATCAATCCGTGGCATTAATAGTAAATAGTTGATGATCTACCAACTGGCAAGGTCCGTAACAAAAAGAGGAAATATGAGAGAGAGAGAGAGAGAGAGAGAGAGAGGAGAGAGGAGGGGGGGGGGGGGGGAATGACAGAGAAATACATACACAGAGGAAAAAATGGCAGAGAGGGAAAAGAGAAAATGACAGAGAGAGAGAGAGAGTGTGTGTGTAATAGAGGAAAAAAAGAGAAAATGACACACAGAGAGAAACAAGAGTAAAAGAGAGTATTAATTAATATTAATATTATTAATACATAACATCACTCTGTGGCAATGCATCACTTCGTGACACTAAAGGTACTCCGTGGCAGTTAAAAGTACACATGCGTAGTTGATAAACTGACACGGTCCTTGGCAATTGACGATTTGACAATTGTCAAGGTCCTTGGCAATTGACGCTACCTTTACTTTTACTTTTGATTGTCTGTCATTATCCCCAGACATCTGTCTGGAAGACCTGTAAATTCTCAGTCAATTAACTGAAATCAGTCAATTCGTCAAATTCAAATATTTTTTGAAAGGAAAGAAAGAAATGAAGAAGAAAGAAAGAATTCGTGAATCGTAGTCGAATGACCGTGAAGTGATTAGGAATGTTCCACAGCGCTACGCATCTAGGCTCTACTCTAGGCACTTTGAAACTTGATAAAATTTTCAAACTCAAAATATCTTAATTTGACCCAGTCAGGGGGATGGGTCTTGAAAAAACATAAAATTTGATACCTTATTTGTTTCTCTACGACTTACGGTTCCAGAATTATTTATATTTTTCTGTTGAAATTTTTTGTCAATTTTACAGAGAGAATCTGTGATTTCACTGCTGCCTCAAAACCAGCATCTCGCGGCTATCGGGAAATTTTGAGTTTTGCAGTCAACATGGCCCACTGATTGTTTTCAGTAATTTTGTTTCAATTAAAAAATAAATGGCAAGTGTTAGGTATCATTTTAAAGGTCATAAAATAAGCTTTATTTTCATATAAATCATTTTCATGTATGAAAAGTATGGAAAAAATTAAGGATAATGAAAATGGAAAAAAAGATGAGGTTTTTGTCCAAAAAAGTGGGGTTGATGGCGGGTAAAATAAAATAATGAACGAGTGTATCAATTTTGATGAAATTCGGCAGAGATGTTTTTCAATTATTGTCTATCGATGTATGAAGTTTAATTAAAATGTATCCATAATTTAAAAAGTTCTTATAATTCAAAAATTGATAAATTTTTATTTCATTAGTTTTTTGAGAGATACAATCAGGAATTAAGAATGAAATACACCGTTAGAAAGCTTGTTTTGTGCCCTTTAAAATGATACCAAAATTAGTCACATAAGTTCACAAATAACGCCATGGTGACTAAAACAGTTAAGGGCCAAATATAATAGCTCAAGGCCAAGGGCCGTTTATATTTGCGATGGATATATTGCCAAGGCTAAGCGATGCTTCTTAGAATTGCAGTGTCTGAACACACCCCCAATGTATTTTCACACAGCCTTCGTGAAATTATCTTTTCACTTTCCAAACCTGTCGTGATCCCAATGATAGCTAATTTTAACTGAGCCGCCGAGCGATAAATTTCCCTGTTTTGTCTTAGCCAAAATTGACCACATTTACTTGGTAGAACCTAAAAGTATGAAAAAGTTTAATGCGAAAGCCGGAAGTGCGTTATGAAGAAACCTTCAATGGAAAGTTAATTGCTACAAGCACATCTCGATTGCCTGACGTTGTAAACAAACTGGTTGACCATTTCTTCACTGATGCGGGTACCTAATTATAAGAAACAATTGTAAGTAGCCTAATTAATTCCCACGTAAATTAGTTTTCTGCCATTGTTTTGCTCAAGTGAGCTTGCTGTTTACTATTCATCTCGATTCTTTGGATTTTTCTGATACGATACGAAGAGTTTCAGTGAGGTTCAGTTTCAGTCTCAGTCAATTTTTATAGAGCTCATTTACAGGTCTAGTCTGGGGATAACGAAAATTCGTTATTCCCAGACACATTTGAAACTCCGTTCTTATAAACAATTATCCACATTCCAGAATATGGAATGTTTCCAAATGCACATAGAAATAAGGAAAGTTAATAAAATATCTATAAAAACATAGAATTAACCAACATTAAATCAGTTGTTACTACATATACACAATATGCGTCGACTTCGAAGTGGGTGTCATGGCCGAATGGTTTAGTCGTCTGCCCTGGAAGTTTTACCAGAATCAACATTGTGGGTTCAAATCCTGGTTCCGCCACTTTTAAAAATTAAAACAAAAAAATTCCATCATCTTTTTACAGAACGTTGCAAGGGATAAATGTCCCATCCATCCTCCCCCCACCTCTTTTTTTTTTAAGCTCACTCTCTCTCTCTCTCTCTCTCTCTCTCTCTCTCTCTCTCTCTCTCTCTCTCTCTCTCTCTCTCTCTCTCTCTCTCTCTTTGGTTCCTTTCTAGTTTCTAGCAAATTCTCATATTCGTCCCCACTCCGATCTCAAAAGTGTCTAAAAAGAATAAATAATTAAAAAGCAAACAAACAGAAATATTCAGAGAGTGACCAAATGGTCAGATAGAGGAGAAAAAAACAAACAATAATTTTTTTTCAATATAAAAACAATTTTAAGACATTCATGCTCAGAAACGGAAGAAAAGGCCAAACAAAAAGGAGAAAAGAATAGACTCGCTCAAAAAAAAAAAAAAAGAGGTGGGGGGAGGATGGATGGGACATTTATCCCTTGCAACTTTCTGTAAAAAGAAGACGGAATTTTTAAAAAATATTTTAAAAAATGTGGCGGAACCAGGATTGGAACCCACAACGTCGATTCTGGTAAAACTTCCAGGGCAGACGACTAAACCATTTGGCCATGAAACCTACTTCGAAGTCGACGCATATTGTGTATATGTAGTAACAACTGATTTAATGTTGGTTAATTTTATGTTTTTATAGATATTTTATTAACTTTCCTCATTTCTATGTGCATTTGGAAACATTCCATATTCTGAAATGTGGATAATTGTTTAAAAGAGCGGAGTTTCAAATATGTGTCTGGGCACTGGGAATAACGAATTTTCATTATCCCCAGACAGGTGTCTGGGGATAATCACAGCGTTTACTTTTACTTTTAAATTTAAACATTTCAATTGGAAGGGCTTTCCACTGTCGTTTTTGCCCGACATTGCATGTCTGAGTCTGCCAATAATGAAGAACAATTATTGACTGTCTGGCAATAATAAAAGGCCAGGCTTTTGATTATTGAAAAAAAACCCAAAATAATCTGAAAAGGTAGAGGTTAGGGAGACCAAGATTTTGGTCTCCCTAGCCCTAGCCAAAATTGTCCAGAAAAGTGCCAGGAGACAATAGAGAATAAAAATTTTGTGGCAATGGGGCTCGAACCCACAACCTTACTGACTGATACGACAACTCTGCCTGGCTGTGAGAGGGATGCTATGCTGTCGATGCCATCCACCACTCCATTAAAGTTACCAGAGCTGCCAACCTACAGCAAAAATTGCAGAATTGTACGCATTTTCAGCGATTGTACGCTTGTACGCATTTCCCCCAAGATTGTACTCATTTTCAATGTACGATGTTATTCATATTATTACTAGCCTATTGAGAAACCTTGGTGACCAAGTGGATATTCATATATTTTTTGACCAATTATGATTTTCATGCTGGGAGGTAGAATTCTGAAAGGATTGGATTATAGTCTTGGGAACATCATTGTTGCTGCAATTGAGCTTGTGCGGTGTCACTTTATGAAAGTATACCTTACTCTTACTTTCACAATGGTTAGTTTCCGTCGATATTAGGATTGTACCCATTTTTATGAAATCTCTCCCATTTTGAGGTCCCATTGTACACATTCTAATCAGATAGGGTTGGCAGCTCTGAGTTACATCCGCCCTTACCCTTGTTTGAATTTAAATTAATCTTGATAAGTAGAGTCCTTTCCTCTTGTCTTGTGAATAATATGACAGAGACTTGATTTAAAAAAAAAAAATGACTTGTTCAACTCTCTCATTTGTCTCACAACTTAATTAGGCTTGGGTATTAGACTCACAATTCACTCTTCTGATTCTTGTTTATAGTACTAATTTACTAGATATTTCTACTTTCCATTACTTTACTTTAATCATCCCTTAGGTATCAAAGATGTCTGGCCTGGGTGCAGTAGGAGGATTTCAGGCTGGGGGTGCTGCCATTCCTTCATCCAAAGTAGAAATTAGCATCAGTTGCCGGCGAGTATACTTAACTTATTTTTTTATTTATTTATTTAGGGGTAGTGTCTTCCAAGTGAACAGTTGGCTAATGTCAATAATGCACTGAATGACAAATAATAAACAAAATTGAGCCAATACATCACATTATCCACTAAATATGCTTTAAGTGCTTTACTAGGTGTCTGCAGCCAATATCAATGCGTCACATGTAGATGAGAAATAATGCCTGTGGTTATCAAAATGTCCTTTTAATTTTGCAATATATTTTTTTTCGACAAGGACAGCACTTTTACCGGACAGGTATTCATTTTACAACTGAGTAAATTGCGAGAAATTAAGTAGAAAGCCTGTTCCAAGCACTTAACTGCTCAGTCCATAGCATGACCTGAACTAGGGACCTATTAAGATCCAAAGGCTAGTCATACTGCAATGACCTTAAAGCCACTATAATTTATCTTTGTTGCCTTTCATTACTTTTCATTATTTTCAAATTTGCAGAAAGATGTTTACCAATTGAAGTCAATCTTATATACATTATTATGGCAAACTACAAGATTTTTATTTTTTATTCAAATAAATGACTTCCAATACAATTTTTTTTTTTTTAGTTCATAACATTACTAGTATTATTTATAAGTAGAAGTGGACGTGAAGTGAAAAAAAATTATAGATAAATAGATAGCCAAATACAATAAATATTAAGATTAAAGTTTAACTATCTTCCAATGCAAGAAAAAAACAAACTTGTCAGGTTTGTTTTATTAAATTATTTCCTCTGTCATATTTTTAAGGAGGTTTAATGTAAAATCTGAGAAAAGTTATCAGTTTGTCTCAAATTTGCTGACAAGAATCTGATATATTGTTTAATTTAAAATCCCCTTTTGGGTTTCAACCAATATATATATAAATATTTCAAGTATAATTAGGAGATGAGAGTGAATGCTCGCAACAGTATTCGTAGAAGTTGAGCATAATTATACTTGAAATATTTTATAAATAGCTCCTTTTATAAAAAAAGTTTAGCACTATTATTTCATGATTTTTGTTTTTATAATTTATATATGTATATATCTATTACATACCGAGGACACAATAATAAGACTGGCTTTCAAATTTTATTTCACAAGACTAAAATGGCAGTTGATAAAAATTTTACATTAACATTTTATCCTACTTTGATAAATAATAAATCAACAAAGAGGCCTTTACCCCTTGACCTAAGTTCTGACTATTACTTTTGTTATTATTTTCTTCTTATTTTAGGATTTCAGGTTTT
The DNA here is from genome assembly GCF_034508935.2 of Berghia stephanieae. Taxonomy (NCBI): domain Eukaryota; kingdom Metazoa; phylum Mollusca; class Gastropoda; order Nudibranchia; family Aeolidiidae; genus Berghia; species Berghia stephanieae. The sequence continues at coordinate 28,916,160 of NC_088365.1, forward strand.
GGGCGAGAATAAAATAGGAGTAAAAGAGTAGCAATGTAAAAAAATCTTCTTTTGCATTATCTAGCTAAGCAAAGATGTATTTGAAATTGTTTGTATTTTTGCCAATTGCTTGTAGTTTATTAATTATAGATTAAAGGTTCATTTATCCATATGTTATCATATATTAAAGATGTCTTGACTACTCTCTAACTGTTGTTCACAGGAATCTTCGTAACATGGATTACATGTCCAAGTCTGACCCAATGTGTGTCATGTATTCAAAAGATATTAAGACAAACAAATTTATGGAGGTTTGTTATCTTTATATTTACTTATTTACTGATAGAAAAACTGTATCAATGTTATTGTAATTTTCAACATGTCATTTCCAAATCGCCAGTTAAGCACTTGACTGACCCAAAAAAAATGCTGTTAACGGCCAGGTACTCATTTTACACCTTAGTGCGGTGAGAGAATGTGAGTAAAGAGCCTTCTCCAAGGACTCAACTGTGCGCCGAGTGAGGCTCAAACCCAGGACCTTCCAATCCGAAAGCGAGTGTCAATCTAACAATTGTCATTAAATCTAAAGTCATCTTTTCCAGAAATTTTTATCCTTGGCATTTTCTTATTGATGAGTAAATTATACATTTTATTTTTTGATTCCATTTTGTTGACTGTCAATTTCATTTTGTAAAACTTGCATAGTTAGTGTGTGCGACTGTTATGTGTCTGTCTGTTTGGCTTGGTACGAGTGTGTTTATGGTTTGATAATTATATTGTAAAGTGCTTTGAGGCTTAAGCGTTTAGCGCTATATAAGAACACTTTATTATTATTATTATTATTATTATTATTATTATTATTATTATTATTATTATTATTATTATTATTATTATTATTATTATTATTATTATTATTAACATGACTTCATTCGCCAAATTCATATTATAAGTCATGAACTCCTTGCCAATGGCATTTAAAATTTTAAAAAATCTCTTATTAGGTAAATTTGGATCCCTGATATCCCTGGGCCTGTTATGTGTGGTTTCCACTGCACAAATATCAAATAAGAGTGAGGCAAATGAAGATAACAAGCCACTTATCATTTATTGTTTAAAAGACATAAAAGCTTCCATTATAACTTTTTTAAAAATTGCTTATTTTTTAGTTCGGTAGGACTGAAACTATTCAAGATAATTTGAATCCGGACTTTACTACCAAGTTTGTCATCGATTACTTCTTTGAGGAATCTCAAAAGCTAAAGTTTGAAGTGTAAGTAATTTTGCTATTATTTGTTAACTGTAAAAAAATTGTTCACAATGAAACAAACTGTTATTACAGACACCCTCATTGATGCCAGGTCTCTAGAATAATTTGGATTTTCAGTTTTTGGTTTTAAAAAAGTATTATCAGATTTTGATATTTATGGCAAACGATGTTAAGAATTTTCTACCAACTTTTGAACATTTCTTAAGTTCGTGGTCTTTGTTGTATTTCTCCCATTTTTCACTCCTAATCTTTATTAATGCTTATATTTGCAATTTGCATATGAGCAGTCAGAGCAAAATTATTTTTCTGACTCAGTGATTTTTCAATATTCATTGTACTCAAAGTGTTTGAAGATCATGTTAAAAATGAATCTCCAACCTTGTCAAAAGGGCATTTAATATGGTCTGAATCTTTTAGTTAAAAAATGCAAATTAAAAAAAAAAAAAATTACGTTATTATTAATGCATTTTTTATCCTCAGTTGTAATGTTAGATTAGAAATAGTTTAGATAAGTATTTGGCAGGGCAATGACCTTATTTCTGTGCTTATACTGTCGTACAGCGAAATAATATTGTTTTGTTTTATTTTTTACAGATACGATGTAGACTCTCGGAGCAGGAACTTAGCTGAGCATGTGAGTTTGAAAGAATGTTGTTATCAGCGGCATTGTCAATGACATCATCATCATTATCATCATCACATCATCATCATCATCATCATCATCATCATCATCATATCATCATCATCATCATCATCATCAGCAGCAGCAGAAACAATAGCAGCTTCAACACCACCCACCATTATTGGTTTTCATAATCATATTAAACACATTTTGTGTTGTTTTTCACAAACCTCTATTTTTTTTACTCTGTCTCTTATTTATTCATGCAGGATTTTATTGGATCCGTCGAGTTGACCTTAGGGGAAATTGTTGGTTCACCCGGAAGCTGCTTTGTCAGAAGTTTACAGTAAGATTTATAATACAATGCAAAATCTATTTGATTCTTGATATCTCAGTTTGCAATCTGCTCACATTGTATTTTAAAAAAAATAATTTCAATCTGATTTAATTGTGATGTAGTTTTGACTTAAATACATAATAAAAAAAAAAAAACCTTGTATTTTAGAAATACATGGCATTTATATAGTGGAATAAGTGTTTTATGATAAAATTTTAATAGTTTTGATACTGTCCATATATTGATAAGATGAAATTTTGTTCTGTACTCCAACAAAACACATTTATATCGTTTTGGTCAGGAAACTTTTAATTCAAATCTACATCGATTAAAATAATCTGCAGCTCGTGAAAAAGTCTCAAACCTGAAACTTGAAAAGTAGTTTTAAACTTTGCGTTGATTTGTATTCATCAATTGTTTATTTCAATCCAGGAATGGAAATCAAGGCACACAAGGGAATGGGCAGATTTCATGTAAGACTTTTCTTTCTTTTTAAAAAAGATATGAAATTGTATAATATTATGTATGATATGATGTCTTATGCTTGGGCATATATGCCCATCTTCAAAGGATAAATGATTAACTAATTTGAATAAATCCGCTTAGAGAGAATTGATCAAGTATGTATTGATAATGCATAATTAGCATAAAACAAATAACCTTTCATGTGGTTTGTATAGTAGGTTTTTGGTTCAAGTCCTGCTATGAATGGTGCCAAGTTGATTCTTTATTTGCATTTCCTCACCATCTGTTAAAAAAACTGTAATAGTCCTTATAAGTATCAATGACTCATCCCTACATGTTGAGTTTTGCATTTGACTTTCGGCTCCATTCAGGAGTTTTGCTTCTTAATCTTCATGTGAAGTGATCAACTCGTTAAATTTAGTATAACTTTTTATGTACATTAAAGATATGAATGAGAAACAAATAGGTGGGAAAAAAGTTGCATTGTTGTAATTCAATTTTTTATTTTAAAGAATTTTTAAAAAATGTTCTGACCGCATTAGAAAATAGAAAATAGTTATTTATCCACATCCAATTTTGAAAAAGTATATTTTCATGTCAATCAACTTTACTTGTAAGATCTTTTCATGAAATATATGACTCAAAATTTATTGAAATTCTCACTTATTTCATTTTTATTTTCATTTTTTTTCCAATGCAGTACGAGCAGAAGAGCTGTCATCATCAAAGGTAATATGATTGTAGAAGTTTTATTGAGCTGTAAGGCACATGGAGCTAGAAGTAATTCTGTTTTTGCTGCCTAAACGAACATTATCAAATGCACTCTACCCTTTGTATAGGATGCAAGTCTATGTCAAAGTACGATCTATGAGATCTAACAGGTCCAGCTACATAATCACTGCTGGGGGTACAGAGAGGACAGAAAGACGCTGGACTTTAATCCAGGATTGAAACTGGTTCCATTGCTTTTGAGGCAATCTTTCTACCAATTGAGCTATATTGACCTCATTATTATTATTGTGGATGGATGCAATTCCAATTGATCAGTGAGTAGCCAACTTGGTTTTGTATTATATGACAAGATTTTGAAGCATGGCTCTGCAAATATAAAGTGAAAAAAAAACAATTGATTTTGCACTTTTATGCAGAATTGGTAAAGTAAATAGATACTCCAGTAAACCCAGGTCGAGTATTAATAGGAATCTGATTATTGCATCTTGTCCAAGGGAGCAATAGAAGTTAATAGAGTTACCCAGCGGAACAAAAATGAAAGGCCTGGTGTGGGTTGGGATCCACTTTCCATCTTTCCCCCCCCCCCCCCCCCCTTCCCCTCTGTCTCTTCAGCTATACAGTCTAATGTATTATTACCTCTTTCCTCCCCTCCCTCCCCTAGATTTTTAGAACAATGTGAAATCAATGCATTGAAATCATATAATAGTTAAATGTATCAAATTCTGAAAACTGATTATTTTTTGAATATACTGCGATAGGCTTATGCACTTATTATATTTAGTATTATATTTATTGTTATATTATTATATTTAGATCTACTTATTTTCTTTATCATTTTTTGTTGTTGTGTGTTTTTCTTTTCACTTTTGTAGGAAATTGTCACATTTCAATTCCAAGGCAAGAATCTGGATCAGAAAAATTGGTTCTGGGGAAAATCCGACCCATTTCTTACATTTTACAGAGCAAATGAAGACAACAGGTATGCTCTATACCATGTCATTGAATGGTGTTCTGTCTTTTCTGTATCTCCATGTCTCACTGTATCTGTTTATACTCCAAAGTTTCATCTCGTAATAGTCAAGTGATATTAAGCATTGTTTGTGACCAAATGGGCTATAATGATAGCAAAACTATTGCCCCAAAAACGTGAAAACTTGAGCATTGATATTACACAATATCCATTAATCATGCTCAAAGCACTTTACAAGGGGTGCCTAGTCAACAGCAACATATAGGACGAGACATGACGCCTATTAGGTGATATTAACATTTTTTTTTCCAACAGAGAGATAGCTGTTAACAGCCAGGTACTCATTTTACACCTGAGTACGGGTAGAAAATGTGAGAAAAGAGCCTTTTTCAAGGACTTTACAAACTGCTGCTGAGAGTGGGTGTCATACCCTAGACCTTCCACTTCCAGTCGGAAGGCAATTGTCACACCACAAGACCACATAGCTGCATGCCCTTTTATTGTGTCCTTGGATAATGCACTTTACAGTCTATAAGTCTAAGATGTGATGGATGTTGTTAGAGTGCGAATACAAAAAATGTGCAAACTGGTGAATTGTACTGTTTGAACTAGAACAATGATTTTGTATGGTCTGCTGGTAGGAATGTAGATGGGGGAAGGGGAATAAATGATATATAGTGAAGAGAATAAGCAATATAGGTGGATATATTTATTTGTTTTATAGACCCTATTAAGATTAGATATTGTTGCACAATGAAGAATTATTTAACCTATTTTCTAATTTATCGTTTTATGAGGAGAAAGAATTGTTGGACAGTGTATATTTATAATTAGGTAATCATTTAAACCCTTGTTTAATTAGACATGTTTTGTAATATGTGTTGGAATTCTTACTGATAAAGTATGTCCAGTACAACATATTATTTTCATTCCTCTTTGTTTTATTCATTGATTATAATTACAGGTCAAATTGCCAGATTGGGAGTGTCACAAGAAATTAAAAGATCATTTTGCACATTTATCTGTACCTGATGTGCACTCATTTGCAGGTCTGATATCCAAATGCAATTATGTGGTTGGTTTAACATTGTTGTAGTGGACAATATTTTGTGTAGGTTTGAGAGTATTTTCATTACATTAATCAGTCCATAACAATTTTGGTTATCAGACCTGCAGATAAGTGCATGTCGTCTTGACCCCATCAGTCATCAACCAACTTTACTCCTTTGTATTCCTTCCGTCTTTAACACCAAACTTCAAAATTAGTTAAATCTGTTCGATTTGTTTAAGAGTGGAGAGCATAATATAGTCACGACAAAGTACAATGAAGAAAGAGCGACCATTTTGCCTGAGAAGACTCACTAAAGTCGAAGCTCTATGGATCTCAACATGAGCTTGGGAAGACCACAGCATTCCTGCATCTTGCTGATCTTCGGCTATATAGACATCATAAGGGGAAAGAAGAAAGAAGAATATAGACACGCTTCTTTTTATTTTGTTTTTGTTTTCCTCTAGCTACACAGCTGTGCATCGTACAGAGGTAATAAAGAACACATTGAATCCAAACTGGAAAGCCTTCATTATTCCTATGAGGAAGTTGTGCAATGGAGACTATGACAGGTAAGAATATTGGTAAAAAAAAAAAGGTCTTAAATGTTAAACTCCCTTTTCAACAAATTTTAGTCTATTGAAAGAAAGTTAGCACCGTCTTTTAGGATTTTATAGAATGACACCGCCACTTGAGATAATATCAGTGGCAGCTCATTGATTCAAATCTTTCCTGATACAAAAAGTCAATGTCTTACCACTACACCACCTGCTTGCCGTGTTGGGTAATGTAACTTTGCACATGTTCACCTGTTGGCAATGTCAGAGTCAACTCCAGTACTATCGGGTGTGTCCTAAGGTACCGTTCTGGGTCCCCTCTTGTTCCTCATCTACATCAATGATTTGCCTGAAAGATTGTCACAGAACTCAACTGAGACTATTTTGTACAGAGCAATAAGTCAGAAGGAAGATCTTGATAACCTACAGTTATGGGAAAATGACAATTTCATGTAATTTCACACACAAAAATGCTAAGTCCTGAAAACTACCAACAAAAGGAAAATAATACCTTCAAAATATACAATACACAATATCACACTAGAAGACGTCACCAAAGCAAAATATCTGGGAGTAACGATAAATAATCGCCTGACCTGGAAAGACCACATTACAAACATATGCAGAAAGGCAAACTCACCCTGGGATTCTTGAGAAGAAACCTCTTTGACTGCAAATAAAACTTAAAAGAGAAATGCTATAAACTTATGTTAGACCAACACTCGAATATAACAGTACGGTAGGGGATCCCTATTACTCCTCCGAAATTAAGGAAAGAGAATCCATCCAACAGAGCTATAAAATTTGTTCAACAAAATCCTAGAAACGAATCAAAGCCATATATGTCACCCCATTTGGAACCATTGAAGGAAAGGGGAGAGAAGAATAAACTGAATGTATTTTACAAATGCCAGAAAGAACAGGTGAGGTTGCCATTACAGGGCCTCCAACTGAACAAGAGGAAACCTGGCAACTTTATGTTGCCACAATCTAGAGTGGACTGCCATCTTTACTCGTTTCTGCCCTCAACTATATGATTGAGTACTGGAACAACTTGGATAGCTCTTTATAAAACAATTGTGAATGCTGAGCTGATGAATCTTCCACGAGGAAGTTTCAGCTTGAAGAGGAAGAAGTAGAAGAGGAAGTGTGTACTGTGACATTCTCCTTTGGTTGGAGATGATATAGGTTTGAATCCAGATCCAGGTGGATCTTCTTATTCCCCCCCCCCCCCCCCCCCCCCAGTGATCTTAGATTTTTTAAAGATTTATCTATACATGTTTCAACCTTTTGGTTTTGGATTTCTCAAACTGAATTGAAGATAGTTCTAGTAGTTATTGGGTATCTGGGACTGTTAGACCTGGTGGAGTGTACTTTGTCACAGACTGACGACCTAACCAAAGGGTAGCAAGCAATTGTTACTCTGTTTAAAACTACAGAAACTGGAGTAAACTGTGGCTCCACGGTTATTTAGAACTACTTTATTTATGTGGGCCTAATGGTTCTGAAGTACTTTTATTTTTTTTGGTAACATGCTCTCACCATCTCTCTTACTTCATCTTTTGATGAAATAGATGTAATTAGAGGTTATACTTAAGCCTCGTTTGTAAAGGGTTAATAGTATATTATTTTTAATAATATTTTACTTATTTCCACAGATCCATCAAAGTTGAATGCCATGATTGGGAATCCAGTGGCGAGTAAGTGTGCTGTCTGAGTTGAGTCTCAATAGTGTTTCAGTGATATAAACAACAAAATTGTTTTATTTGTTTGTCAGAGCATCTTAAAACATTATATTCAAATAATTGAGTAATGTAAATGTTGCTGCTCGAAGCTCGAAGAAATAAATAACAATGTGAAATTGAATGTAAGCTTCAATTTAATAAACGAAAACTGATAAAAATAAAATGGATGTTTCAAGTTTCCCCTTTATCAACAAAACAGGATGAATGAAACATGACAGACTAATGAGATAATGTGGTAGTGGCGTTGTTAAGATGAATAAACAAAAACATTGATGGACATTATCACATTATCTCATTTGTCTGTAGTATTCCATTCATCCTGTTTTGTTGATAAAGGGGAAACCCGTAACATCCATTTTATCTGTTTTCATCTATTAAATTGAATCTTACATTCAATTTCACATTGTTATTTATCTAAATAATAAAACATTGATAGTAACTTGAGTAGAGGTCAGTGTGCTTTCAAAAAAACAAAACAAAAAACAAGTGATAAGAAATTCGAAATCTTTTGCCTTCTCCCAGCTACATTTATTATTGTTTATCATCATCATCATCCTCGTTGTCATCGTCGTCGTATCATCATCATTATCATCACCAGGATCATTAAATATCATTTTCATCATGTTTTGGTTTTACAGCCATATTCCTATTGGAGAATTTACAACAAATGTTAGGGAGCTGAGCTCTGGATCCAACAAAGTGTTTGAGGTATGTATGGTCCGTTGTATTTAAGATCATTTAGATAGTGAAACGTTTCAGTACAAATCTTTTTTTAATTTTTTTTTTGTCAACAGCAGTTGACGACTACTAATTGTCATTGAATACCTAGCTGTCAGCATAATGTAATTTTTTTTCTTTCTTTATTGAAATGTTTTAAAAAGTTATGATTTATTTTTAAAATTTTTTGGCGATGATTTATTATTTTCTTTGTGAATTTAGCATTATAAAATCACATGTGAGATCATTGAATTTTGAAGGGATAGTTTATAAAAAAGAATATATTCTATTTTTAAACATTTCCTCGCCACTCCCGATATTATTGCTGCTTTGAAAAAAACAAAATGATTTGATTGCAAAGTAAAATTCACGTGATCTTTCTTCGAAACAGATTTTCAATCCAAAAAAGAAAAAGAAGAAAGCGGGAGAGGTATGTGATTACTTTTTTTTTTTTTTCCCACTTGATATTTAGAACAATGAAATTCAAAATGAATTGAACAAGTTTGTTCACTATCGGATAACTGTATTTTTAAAATAAGGTAGAAAAACCAAACAAACAAATGCACATCATGTTCAGTTGAATTGTCACAATTCTAGGAATTCACTTACAAATTGAAATAACCTGCAAATGTGTGTGTAACTTTAACCTTAACTGCTATAAGAATGAGATTAGAACTATCCATCTTTCTGGTTAGATAAAATTGACAACAACCTGTCGTTTGAATTCATTTACATTCTTAGTGTAGGGGAGAACATAAACAACAATCTTTTTGACAAGTGCTGCAATAACCCAAGTGTTGTAATTGTCAGAAAACTTGTGAAGACATACAAATCAAGAGTAGTGCGATGATTTATCATTGATTTCCTATGTTTTATTCCCCACAAGATCCATTTGATGAGATGCCACATAGAAGAAGAGGCAAGTTTTCTTGATTATATCAAGGGCGGGTAAGTAATGAATAATTTATGATATTCTGCAATTTTGTTCCCACTATTTTTTACAAGAAATGATACATCATATTTGTAAAATCCCTTAGAAACATCTACCTGAATAGAAAATTGCATTACTTTATTCTCAACTAATAGTCAGTATCTTTTTAAATAGTAGCTGTCAAGATCGTTCGAGCCTATAGATTTTCTTCTTGACTGGTAAGTGCAAAACGTGTATCATTGCAGATTCGGGAGGTGCATTTATCGTAAAATCAAAGCAAAATCATTAGCCTGTTAGACTTGTACTCGACTTGGTGGAGTCATGCTAATAAAATTGTTGCATGCAAACAGTTTGCCTCATTTTATAAGTTTTTAATCTAAGTGAGTATTTTTCTATGAGAATAAAGAAATGAATATCTGCCGCAACTCTATAAAAAAGATGATGATTATGATTTCAAATTTCATTTTCTCATCCCGTTACTCAGTATGCAGATGAATTTCACTGTGGCCATAGACTTCACAGCTTCCAACGGGAATCCCCAAAACCCATCCTCACTGCATTACTACAATCCTTACCAGATGAACCAATACGCCTCTGCTATCACCAGTGTGGGAGAAATTATCCAAGATTATGACAGGTGAGTTGGGGAATTTATATAAAAAAGGTGTGTGGCTATGTGGTCTAGTGGTATGACACTCCCTTTCGGAACGGAAGGTCCTGGATTTGAGCCTTGCTCGGCACATAGTTGAGTCTTTGGAGAAGGCTCTTTACTCACATTCTCTCACCGTACTCGGCTGTAAAATGAGTACCTGGCTGTTAAAAGTGTTGTCTCTGTCCGAAAAAAATTGTAATATCGCCTAACAGACGTCATGTCTCGTACTAAGTGTTAAGTGTTGCTGTTGGCTAGGGACCCCTTTTAAAATGCTTTGAGCACGTTTAGTGGATATTGTGCTATATAAAAGCTCAATTTAAAAAAAAAGAAATTGATTGACAAAGAATTGATATCATTAAGATATGAATTTGCTTAATGTCAATGTTTGTCATAATCAAAAACAAATGTGATATATTGATTTATTAAGATTTGTTCAATGTTATGTCTGTATAAAGAATTGGAAGGATATTATCCTGGTTAGCCTTTAAGAAGATAAAGTAAGAAAAGATAAGAAATAATTTATCTTCATCTTTATGTTAAGGCAGCCAATTCTGTCTTGCCTGTGGTTATTGCTGCTCTTAGCTGTATAACCTAATAATGGTTTTGAATGCATCTTAGCTTGGGATTAGATACAATCTTGCCAGGGTTATTCTCTTAGGAAAAGATGTCGTCTATCTGTCTATGTCTTTGATGAGAGGATAATCTGGCCTAAAGAAGAACAACTCGATTAAGTGTATTGTGATGTCCCTGTAATATCCCTGATCTCCCTACTTTCTAGTTATTTTTCTGATTTTTGTTAATTTTACACAATAAAAATTATTATCTTGGTCGTCGTTGTCATCATCATGCTCATCATCATCATCCATTTGCTTTATTCCTTTTGCTAGTGACAAAATGTACCCTGCCTTGGGTTTTGGTGCCAGAATGCCCGATGGAACTGTTTCACATGAGTTTGCTTTGGTGAGTTGCACAAAAATGGAATTAAAAAATGTTTTTAATTCAATTCTCTCAATTTAAAGCATGTTCATGTATCACAAGGTACAAGATACATTTGATTCTTAGGCAAAATTTTCTGACTATAAATTTCGACAACTCAAACATTGACATTTAAAGCTTTGCTTTCACAACAATTGAATGATATTATTTACTTTGCGCATTCTGAATGAAATCCAAAATAAAATAATTTCAGCAATTGTTTGTAAAGTTAAAGGAAAAAGAGCATTTTGATGCTGCTTTGCCAACAAGGTAAAAGGAAATTAAGGAGGACAAAACACAAACAATGAAACAATCAACTGACCCATCTGCCATTTCTTAGCATGCCTGTTTAACAATGGTAACCGCATTCATTGTCGGTTTTTGTCCTTTAAAAAATGTTTTTATTCAAGCCTGTTGATTTTTTAAGAAGTGTCACTATAGAAAAAGCAAAAAAACAAAAACAAAAACAAACAAAAACAACAAACAAACAATCTTATAACCAATGATATTAAAAGATTATATTTTGTGTATTTTCCAATCCAGAATTTTCAGCCCACCAATCCTTTCTGCTCGGGTATAGATGGCATTCTCGCTGCTTATTATCATTCAATTCAGTGTGTGCAATTGTATGGCCCGACAAACTTTAGTCCTGTCATTAGACACGTGTCCAGGTGAGGTATCAATTTTAATTTTAATGAGAGTCGGCAGAAGGCAAATTTATGAGCCTTATTTTGATTGAATGAGGAGCGAGGATGATTGTCTTACTGGTCATGGTATTAGAACGTTGGATTTGTAGAGATATCCTAATTATGATGATTCAGAGATATTCAAATTTGCATTGTTCTTTCTATGTATAATGGTATGTTAATGTCTTTATTTTTAGTTGTTAAGATTGGCAATAAATTGAGTTTGTCTATATCGGTAAGAGAGGAGGAGGTGAGGTTAGTTTTATTTTGATTTGGTTTCTAAAGAAATGTGTTGATGTCATAACAGAAAAACGATAGGGAATGAAAAGAGAGAGAAAAAAAAAAGGAAATTGATGTAAAAGTATATTAACTATATATACTATGAGCACCATAATTCTTATGCCATGTTTAAAGAGTCTCGATTAAAATTTTTAATCACATTGGATTTTGTATTGTTGATTATCTTTTTTTTTTTTTTTTTTTCTTCTTCAGGTTTGCTCAGCAAGTACGGGATGGGTCTGAATATTTTGTCTTGTTGATAATCACAGATGGAATCATCACCGACATGCAAGAAACCAAAACAGCCATTGTAGATGTGAGGGTTTTTTTTCGTTTGTTTTGGTTGCATTCCTTGTAATTTGTTAAGTTTGTTCCACACAGGATTTGTATCAAACTTAAGTAAAGGGACTTCGTTTTCTAAGTCAGTTAAGACATTTAAAAAAAAATCAAAGTAACTAGAAATGAGAACAAAATCAAGGATTCATATCCATTCAACAATTACAGTTGTCTATCATTACTGGGTTGCCTTCCTTGTGCCATCAAGTTAAAAGGTGACACTTTGCTATGGAAAATCGCTGCACAATTAAATGTATGTAGTAATCACTAACTAAATATAGATAGAATGCGCTTGGCCAAGGAGTTCACAACATTGCCATCCGGAAGTATAACGGACCAACACACAAACTCTGTGTAACCATGAACTTTTATAGTCTGGTTAATACAGTTTAGTGAGAACAACTCACAAATGCGGATGGCAAAAACAATAACAAAGGCCTGAGTGACGTCATCGGCATACTATCTATAGAGTTACTTGGGCTTCCAGGGATTACTTGGGCCACTTTTCTTGAAAAAGATGAGTGCACTCAAAGACTTATCATCAAATTCTAACTATTTTTAGTAATATTTTCACTCTTATAAGATTTTGACAAAAACAAAACAGTTTTTGGGTACGCTAATCATTTTCAAGTAAAGTGGTCCAAGTAATTCCATAATATGATATGCAAAATGTTTGTTTGAGATGAATATGCCGAAGATATGCAAACCTTTTTTTATAAACAAACACAGTAAAAGGGGCAGCATGGTTCAGCAGTATGGTATTTGCTTTGTACCCGAAAGATACTGAGTTATAATTACCTGCTTTGCTGTTTGACCTTGCACAAGTCACCTCATGTAGCTGTGCTGTGGCTTCTGCCTGGGTTATTCCAATCTCCCCTTGGAACAGAATACACATTTTTCCATGAATGAAGGGAACTTTATTTATTTTTATATTATATTTTAAAATTGGTTACTTATTTACATTTCTGATAACCCAAATTATTATGGGCTCATCATTGTTGTAATGGAAATACTCTCAAACCAACACAAAATATTGTCCATTACAACAATGTTAAAAACAAGCCAATAATTACGTTCAGTTATCAGACCTGCTAGTATTTGCATGAAGAGTTAAAAACATCAAATTATCGAACAGTATAAGCAAATATCAAAGATATCTCTCTTTTTCCCATTTATATCCCCAGGCATCTACTTTACCAATGTCAATCATTATAGTTGGAGTTGGAACTGCCGATTTTGCAGGTTAGTGGATGATCAACAAATTAGGGAGCGGGTACCAGTGTAAGACAAAGTTCTGAAAAGTGTATATGAAACAGTGTCAGACAAAGCAAGAGAGAAAAATTCAGGGAAAAAAACCATCCCCAAAAAATAAGGCTTACTCGACTAAACTAGATTCTGAATAAAAATGTATATGAAACAGCGCCGAAGCAAGAAAGAAAAATACAGGGGAAAAAAACATTCCAAAAAAATCAGGCTTCCTCGACTAAAATAAGTTCTGAAAATGTGTGTATGAAACAGCGTCAAAGCAAGAAAGAAAAATACAGCAAAAAGAAAACCATCCCAAAGAATCACCTTCCTCTTTGTCTGGCACTGTCTCATACAGACTTCTTCAGATTAGTGTACGAGATATGACTGAGGACTGCTTTCACATTAGTTTTTTAAGATTGCTAAATATAATGAATAAAACCATATTTTTGTAGATTGTACAGTTTTTAATGTGCACATCATTACTCAGCAGGCTATTAATGTGACTCACTGTCCAGCTGTGGTGTACACTTTTCTAAAAGTTGAATTTTTAGTCTCAATTGGATAGTAATATCATTATGGACATTTATTCACTGGACTTTCCCAAAACATTTTGAACTCATTTGTTCACTTATTATCACTTTTATAAAAAAGTCCAAGCTAAGTTTTGTTCAGTTGGCAACGTCACTGTTTTATGTTAAACCTCATAATCTTATAAATTGAATGGTCTTTAAAGAAAAAAAAAGTCACTGAATTCTAATTTGGGGGTTTCGATAGCTCAGTTTGTTGAGTGCTAGCTTCACATGCAAAGGGACTGAGATCAATCCCGGGTGAAGTTGAATTTTTATCGGACCCCCCCCCCCCCACTGACCACATAGCAGTGATTGGTAGCTAGGTCTGTAAGATTTGATGGAAATACTACTTTGCAATAGACTAGTGTCCTGTTCAAATGGTAGCAAGCAATTGCTATTGTTCGTTTCATACTGTAGAACCTGGGATATACTCAGGCTCAATGGGCCTAATGGGTCTAAAGTGCTATCCTTTTTCTTTTACTTAATATATAATGTCAATAAGATAATGTCAAAACATTTTAACAATGCAGGATAACTTACATATCCTTAAAACGACCACTTATGAAATTTGATGTCATTAAGAAAAATATAAAATCCCATGCTTTTGTTTGTGAATGTAATTTTCATAGCTGTAATAATTTTGACTCTAAATAAATTAGACAAAATACTAAGATACTATGCATATCTATGAAATTGTGTTGCCCCAAAGTGTGCAATTGGGATTAAGTCTCTTGATCAAGTAAAAAAAAAAAAAAGGTGTTGACAGCCTTGCTTTAATCGGGTCTCCCTAGTTTATTCATGGGCCATCCACCAAAAAATGTCAATGTTATTGATGATAATGATGAAGGTGGTAGTTTTAATGATGATGGTAATGATGTCAATGATGATAATGGTTATCCTTTTTGCATTTCAGCAATGGATGAATTGGATGGTGATGAGGAAAGGTTGTCAAGTCGTGGCCGTTATGCTGAGCGGGACATTGTACAGGTGAATTGAATATTAAAATGAAACAGTAAAATATATGGCTGATGCTATGCACCAAGTATTAGAGGCCTCAATAGCTCAATATGTCGAGCACTATTTTCACAAGCAAAGGTTACCAGTCAAGTAGCAATCAAGTTTTTAAATGCTTTTTTTTTTCTCCTTTGCTCCTTTTTGTATTTATTATAGTTATTTTTGTACAATACGTTTTAGATAGAAAAAAGTGTTCTAACAGGCTAACTAGATCTAAGTAGACGTGAATAACCTGGTGTATCACCCCCCCCCCCTCCCCCAACTGATTTCTGACTGCTAACATTGAATATGTAGGTCAGTTTAACTTTGCAATATGGTGGAATATAGCAGCAACGTATTCACAGGTTAACAAATAAGTGTTAGTATTCATACCTCTGAATCCAGGGAACCACAGGCTCCGTAGACATTTGCGAGATTAAACCTTTACTGGCAGCAGGGTTTAAGAATACCTATTGTAACATCGGATCAGATCTTACTGATTTTTTTCGAGGTATTAGCAATAGTGAATCGGTTTTTGCAGCTTAGGTTGTATCGTTGTAATTGCAGTCTTGGTGAAAATGATTTGGTCAGTTGTTGTATCGGGTAAATAATGAGAGAAGTTCAACTACTTAAAAGTAGAATAAAAATTAAATTCCCTTTATCCATCCCTTTGGGAAAATTTTTCTTAAGAGTCAAAGAAATACTGAAACAGCCGGAAAATAAGCTAGGGCGAGGTGACTTGCTTATGGTCACAGAGTGCAATGGATTAGTTAACCCTAGGATATGAAGGGGAGACCATCCATCTGAGCCACCCTGCCCCTAATATTTTGAATAGTCTCTTTGTCTTTGTCTAAGGGTTAAAGACTAATACACGTCATTATTCTTATTCCACAGTTTGTTCCATACAACAAGTTTCTATCTGCCAACATGCAAGTTGCTCAAGCATACCTGGCTAAAGAGGTTTTAGCGGAGGTACCTGACCAAGTCATGGCCTACATGAAACGATATGGCATCAAACCTAGACCCCCAGCTGCTGCCAATATTATGCCACCACGACCACCAACATCACAACATGCCAATAATTCTACTGCACATCATATCCCACCACAGCCTCACGCAACTGCCCCTCCCCCACCATACAGCAAGGCACCATATCCCACGCAGTGAAAGTTAGATTGTGGCAAATATTTTTTTGTTTTGTTTTTCATTATTTAGTTTCTAGGAATGTAAAATTGTAAAGACTGAAAATGTATATCGATTATTACAGAGGATAAAGTCTTTTTTTTTTAGAAATTCAGTCAAAATATAGTTTTACCTTCCCTACAGTATTTGATATTTAAGCCAGTTGTCAGAAATCCACCCATACCAAGACAAACAAACCATGGATACATTTTATGATGGTTTTTAATTAGGGAATGCAAACGGCACTAATTTTTGTTGATTTGGAAAACTGCTGAAATTTTATATTTTAAAGAGTAAATTGATGATTGTATCCAAATCTGGCCCTTGTAATTTAGTTTTATAATTTTAAAAGTATGGATTTTTAGTAAAAAGTCTGGTTAAAATTCATGTCAATTTCTGATTTATTTATATATTTTTAAAATTATTTATTTTCCTTTGAAGGTAGGTGCTAAATCTCTAATTCACCCCACGGTTAATTTGCTCAAGAGGATTTTCTCCAACAGGCTTTAAACTTGCATCATCAGAACAGCAACACTGTTGTCACGCCTAAGATGCGAATTATGTTTTCTATTCTCTGGAGAAAGGGATTGTAACCTTGCTCATAAAAAAAAATATAACTGAGAAGAAAAGAAAGGGATTTACCATTGATTTCATTTTAATTTATTTCATCTAGCATTGGTAATGTGGTCAGGTGTTCCACTTTCGCTCTGAAATTTGACAACAATTTGACACAGATAGTGAAACTTTTTAAAAGTCTCTCCTCTGTTTTGCCAATGCCTCAATTTGTTGCAAACATACATGAGAAAATCCCATAGTGGGCAGAGAGAAACATACTTTGTTTTCCATCCCCCTATATCTGTTTTCCAAATTGCTTTCTGTCTTTGTCTTGGAATGAGATTACTTGGTTTTGTCCGGGCCCTGGCCAGATGCATTTGCTGAGAGTAAAACAGTCAAGTATATAGATATATTTAGGAGATGATATTATTTTCCTTGTAAATCATCTCTCTGTAATGCACTGTATTATGTTTTATTTACATATTATATATTATATAACATTTGAGTATTCCTCTTAGTTTAATAGGGACCTGTGCTTGGTTCTGGATGAGACTTTTTGGTACATTGATAGGGTGCTCTTGGAATCTACATGTTTCCTATTTGAACCAATTCCCCTTTGTCTTACATTTTCTTGGATGCTTAAATTGTAATGCTAGAACTTATTACTATTCCACTTTCTTCCTTTTTACCGGTTGTGATATGACCGTAATGTGTTGCAAGCGCCGTAAAACCCTTAAAAACAAACAATACATGAGAAAAAGTCAAGTTTTCATATAATATGTGAAAAGTATTTCCATGAATATAAGTGAGAGTGAGAGAGATTAACCTTCATACTTTTCCATTAAATTACATCAAACTGATAAAAAAATGAAACTACACATTTTACTGCTCTAAGATGCATTGTGTTGATTTAAATTATCAAAAATTTGTTGATTACGTTTTCTCATTCTCAAGCATTATTTTGTTCCTTGAATAAATCTCTTATAATGTAATTGAATTTTAAAATGTTAGTTGTTGATCACCACCAGCGATTACTGAATATAAATATTGAAAGTGTTATGAAAAAATAATAATTTAATGACACTGCATTGGTAGCGCATTTCATGATTTAGGATTTAGAATGCTACTCTTCTGTGTTCAAGCCAGAGACTGCCCAGGATGTTATTTATTGAGTTGTGTCAGTTTTAAAATATATAAAAATATGTTGTATTTAGGCTATAAAGATAGAAATAGCAGGTATTGGTATCAGCATACAGAAAGAAAAGATCAAGAGAATGTTGTCGGAAATTCAAGGCACTTGTTTCATATGAAAGGGACTAGTATTGATCATGGGTGCAGCTGGGATTTTTTCAGCAGAGATTAGGTAGTTGAATATGGCAGTTCTTGTGGAAAGTAATTGTGATAGAGTAGCATCCTATATATAAAGGGTAGCAAGCAATTTGTTATGTCTATTTAACTCTACAGAAATGGGGATAAACTCTTATACTAAAGGCATTATGGCTCTGAGGGATTATAGAATTAGAGCCCACATCAGGGAAAGAGAAACAAAGTTTGAATAGCTGATATCAGAAATGCTGCTATAACAATGATTGATTTTATAATTATTTTGCAGGTTGTGATGTTAGAATGTGAGTTTTCTTATTGAAGCGATAATGTCTGAAAAGCTTCCTTTATATGAAAATGTATTAAAATTGCATTTGTTCAATGCTTATCCCTTGTTTTATTACTTATAATCACTTAGGAATATTGATTCCTCCTTGTGGGCAGCATACATTTTGGATTGTGGTAAGGATAAAAAGGCTATCCCATGATTTTTTGAAACTCATAGGTTCATTTTCTCTCATCATTTTCAAAGCTGTCCAAGCCAAGTTTCATTCTGCTTACAGTGTCAGTATCTCATGTTAACCACTGTCATCTTAAAAAATGAGTGAGCCTGACCTCCCAAGGTAGTCAGAGAGGTCACGTTGTGTCTTCTTTCCCGTATATTTGTTTTCCCTTTCCAATATTGCTCTCAGTCTTTGTTCTGGGTTGAGATTGCTCAGTTTTCTTCCTGGTCCTGGTGGGGATGCATAGCTGAGAGGGAGGCAGTTAAATGTCTGCTTCTTTTTTGAGATGGTCTTTTTTCCCTGTAAATCATCTCTCCGTAATGTACTTTTAAAATTAATAGTTTTCAATGAATTGTAGTTTGTAAACATTTGAGTGTATCCTTCATAGCGGCAGGGACGGCTGGTAATATTGGGCAGGGTGGGCAAATACCAGCCTGTTTTTTTCAAGTTATAAGCTGTATTACCAGGTCCGAAATAATCTAATTTAAATTAGATAATTTTAAAAGTTAGTACTTAAACTTGATACTTCGTACTGAAATCAATTTGTATGTATTTTTGATAGATTGCGAATCACCATGCACCCCGTAATGCATAAACCAGGATCCGCTCCTGTTCTTTTTTATCACCCCCCCCACCCTTTCCCAACCACTCCACTCCGCTCACATCGTCATCTCATCGTCACGTCGCCTGACGGTGATTTTGCTGTCTGGCCTCTCTAGTTCTAGGTCGGGCTAATTCAAATGAGCCCACCTTATAAACCAGTGAGCACTAAATAGAGCTTTTGGCAAACGAACTTTTTTTTATTTATTGCCTTACTTGTGCTGGTACCATTGATGTAATAACATTGAGAAGGTTCCAGTATTGAATTAAATGTATCAATTTACTAATATTATATCAAGTTAGTATTAACTTGTGTTGTTTTAATATATTTGTTTATCCATTTAAATTATCTCTTTTTTTCTCGTTTTCTTTAGTGCTTCTCAAAATTCATTTATTTAAATTGTTGTCTTATTTGTTTTTTGTTTTGTTTTTTTTGTTTTGTTTTTTTAAACAAATTAATTTGTTCCTTTTTTAAAAAAAATTCTTAAAGTAATTACCGCTGTATTTTTATTGCCAGACTAAATATTTTTGCAAAACAATGTATTTTCTATTGCATTCCCTCTAATAAAACACTTTTATTCAGAAGTCACGACTAAATAATTATATAAAATACAACCCCCACCATTTTGGTTTACTCAAAAATTGAATTAGTATACGAGAAATACTCTTCTGAGAAAGGAGAGAGTTGAATTCTAAGTTATAGAGGAAATAAAGACGTTTAAAGGAAGGGTGGGCAGATTCCGTACTTGCCCGTCCTGAAGCTAATACATACATAATAGTTCGCGATGAAGAATCGGGAAGCTAGGGGTTGGTTGGGTAAGGAGTAAAGATAACACGGTCGTTATTGTTATAGTCTAACGAATGCATGAGGAGAGATTGGTAGCATTATTTAATCGGAGTGGCTATTCGTCAGTACTGACCCCCAGGCGCTGGCACCTGCGGGTCAGTACTGACGAACAGGCACCGGCGTCTGGGGGTCAGTACTGACTAATACTATTACTATTACTAGTACTGATGCCAATTGGTCAGTTCTGACCTGGCCACGGGCGTTGACGGTACCAAAATTATGGAAAAATGCCATTTTTAAAAATAACTTGCTCTAACGACAAATAAATCAGCATTTCCTGTCCCATACTAGTCGCAGGGAAGCCCTTGTTTTCACTAAATCTTTTTGTCGGTTTACGTGAGATTTGTTTAATAAATATATCAATTAATTAAACAAGTGAAATTGTCCAATCCTGAGAAAAAGACCAAATTTGGTGTTGAAACGCCAAATTGGAAGCCCTATATTTCGGTTCATCCAACGCGCATGCTCACTGCACTGATGCGTGGCGCTAGAACTGGAAGTGAAAGCTCTTTCATTGTCTCGTTTTTCTTCATTCCTGTCATTTGAAATTCGGCTTGCTCGCATCTTACTGAGACAGGAAAAGTAGAAAACGGTAAGGGCTGCCTGAAGCCGGTGATCGTAAAATACTAACGAAAGAGTGAAAATGAAAGGCTTCGTATGGGAACAAAACAGACAATGGACGTTTCGGGTACAAACCCTTCATTAACACAACAATACACAAATAAACTGGAAAACAAATAAAATATAATGAAAAATAACTTTGTCGTCTGTACTCAATGGTGGTTGAGGTTGCAGTATGAATGAAATGTCAGCGTGGGTAGAGGATAGGTGCCCCAGGGGGTGATCTGATTGATAAGAAAAGGTCAGCGTCAGGAGCAGAATCTTCCAGAAAATAATGGAAGATAAAAGACATATAAGTAGTAGTAGTAGCAGTATAGTAGTAGCAGTAGTGGTAGTAGTGGTAGTAGTAGTGAGTGGTAGTAGTATAATAGAATGGACAAAGTATTATAAAAGAATCGTAACAGGAAATATTAGAACACATTTTCCTCTATTTTTCTTTAAATAAAGCTATAACGAAAATATACGGGGAAAAAAAACAATAAAAACAAAATAACCCAAAGAAATAGAATGGACAACATAAAATAAAATAGAATCTTACGGTGGCTTGAAATAACGAGTCATATCGTTGCCCCAACGGCATCTAACGCGTTAGAAATCAAACTTATCTAGGTGACCAAGTGTTACTGTGTGCCATCGGATAAGTTGGCCTGAGAGCCTGGAATTTTAATTGTTTTTTTTTTTTTTAATGGTATACTTTTGGAAGTGACGAATAAGTGCGAAGAGGTCTTTGCACTGACGAACAGGTCCGATGTTCGTCAGTGCTGATCAATGGTGGGCGGTGGCACAGACCGAAGAGAGGTTGTCTGTGGGCGGTGGCACCTGTTGTTCAATACTGACCAATAGACACCAGGTTATTGGTCAGTACTGACCTCCAGGCACTGGCGTCTGTTCGTCAGTACTGACCCGCATGTGCTAGCGCCTGGGAGTCAGTACTGACCAATAGCCCTAGGCTTATTTAATTTGTCTTAATTGTATTGTATGAATTATTGGCGAAAGCCTAAGATTAAGTAAACTTTGTTTTTAATTTGTCTTTTTTTGACTATGGAACTGATACTTGTCATAGCAGACCTGCCTACTTGAAATAGGAAAATAAAAATCGTAGTTTTCAGGGTTAATAAAATGGTAGATATTTTAACTATCCTTTAAAAAAATCACCGGAATTTTCGTCTATTAAGGTATCAAATTTTTAAAAAACGAGAAAAACGGATTGGAAACGTAATAATGATGGTGATGGTGGTGGTGGTAATAGTGATGGTGGTGGTAGTAATGATGATGGTAATATTATTATTATTATTATTATTATTATTATTATTATTATTATTATTATTATTATTATTATTATTATTATTTTTATTATTATTATTATTATTATTATTATTATTATTATTATTATTATATTATTGTACGTATTGGTGGTATTACGATTGTTGTATTTTTTGTGGTTATTAATGGTAACAATTTATTGTTTGGTTCCATTTACCATTTTTTTCCACTTTCATGTATGTTGTCATCAAAGTGTATGATTTAATGGCGAAAGCCTAAGATTGAATAAACTTTGTAATATCGTACGGTAATCATCATTGTCGACGACATCGTCGTTGCCATCATTATCATCATCATTAACAACAACAACAACATTAACAACAAATACTACAATAGCAATAAAAACAATATCAACATCATCATATAATTTTCGTCATCGTCTCCACAACTATCATTCTAACCAACAGCACCACCAAAACCACTACCATAATTACATCCTCCCTCACCGTCTCCTCTTCCTCCTCCTCCTCCTCCACCACCACCACCATCGCTACCATTATTCCAACTGCTACCACCACCGGCACAATCATTCTAACCACCAAGAGAGCAGTAAAAATGATGCAATTTGAGCTCTGAATGAAACTCGAGTCATATCGCGGTTGTTGCTTCTCGATGAAAAATTTAAAGTTACTACGTACTTCTGAAAATGTAACAGAAATATCAATCTCGCCGTTGAGGGATTAAAGCATCTCTTTAATTTTTCGAGTGAACGAAATGGACTTGTATTGTCAAGGTGTTGTCGCATTTTGTCTCGTCGCTTTATTTTTTTGTTGTATTCTCTTTCGTGATTCCTTTTTGATTACGTTTGGAATAATTAAAATCTACTGGTATTGTCCTTTCATTGTGAATGTGATTATTTGTGGTTGAAATATTTTATTTTTTTAAAGTTGAAATATATATAATATATATATATATATTATATATATATATATATATATATATATATATATATATATATATATATATATATATATATATATATTATATATATATATATATATATATATATATATATATATATATATATATATGTATATATATATTATATATATATATATATATATATATATATATGACCGAATCATCTTTGCCCCACCACTATAAATAGGCTAGAACCGCCACTGCATAGCGGGATCTTTCCTTATGCCTGGATGAAGTTGTTAGGTAATGTCAAAATAGGCACATCGATGGATTAATCTTGGATAAATATCTACATTATCTTCCTTTTTACAGGTGCTGAAATGGCCTAATAGTGTCACAAACGCCGTAAAATTCCTAAAAACATAAACATAAAATAACAAGAAGATGTTTGATATAATAAAAAATAACGTCTTAGTAACTATAATAAAGACTTTTTACAATTTGGAATAGCGCACTGGTCTTTAAAGCCAATCATTTGCCATGTTGGACAATGCATGCAACCTTTGTCCCTATTTGTGCAATATTTTATTTTTTTGGTGTTCCAATAACTCAATTCATAGAGTATTTTCCTCACACTTGAAAGGATTGTTTTCAACTTCAGTTGAGTCTAGATTTTTTTTCTGATCCATTTTTTAAATACAACAATGATTGAAAAGCTGGGTCTTTACACCTGGTAGAAAGTACTTTGTGAAAAACTAACACTAGCATCTTATCTAAAGGTAGAAAGCAAATGTTATTGCCTGTTAGATGCAACAGATACTAGGATAACTCTAGTGGCATGGGTCCATTGACAGACTACGTTTGTGTGCATTATTTTTGGGAAAAAGAGTTTTTCTTTCACGTTTGTCCCTGTTAAATTTGAGTGTCCTATCTTGTGGTGAATATAAGGGGGGGACACAAACACAAACAGACACACACACTAAAAGTACATTATCACCATAATTGGACATAAATCAGGCTACGACGGAAGCACTATTTTGTTTTAATAACTTAATCTATTTACATATGTCTAGCAACCCCCCCCCCCCCCCCCACCCCCCGCCAGTCAACCACTCATATGTATATTACCTTTTTGAGAGATGATATTTATTTTCCTTGTAAATTGTCTCTCTTTTACTGTTATGTTTTTATTATAATTATTAGTTTTGAATAATGTATATTGTATATTGTACTTTGTAACACTTGGTGCATCCTTCAATGCGGGATCCTTTGCTTGGGCCTGGATGGGACTTTAAGTTAAATGTCAAATTTTGCACTTGGATGGATTGCTTGTGAAATCTTCCATCCTCTATTTGATCCAGTCCCCTTTGTCTTCCTTTTTCTTCAGTGCTTTAAACCTCATATCTACAACTTTCCTATATCATCTTTCTTTTTACGGTGGTGGACTGACCTAATAGTGTCACAAACACCGTAAATCCCCTAAAAGCAAAACAAACAAACAATATTCGTCTGCTGCATAACTTGAGAATATTAAATTTTGTTGTTAATGTTGAATTGATTATTGATTGTCATTTTATCTGTCCCATACACTTCACATTGTACAACTAATATTTATGTTCGTCATTTATATTTTGATTTTTAATTTATATTACCTGTGATAACATTAAATATAAAAAAAATCGTCGCTTTATTTTTTTGTTGTATTCTCTTTCGTGATTCCTTTTTGATTACGTTTGGAATAATTAAAATCTACTGGTATTGTCCTTTCATTGTGAATGTGATTATTTGTGGTTGAAATATTTTATTTTTTTAAAGTTGAAATATATAATATATATTATATATATATATATATATATATATATATATATATATATAGTATAATATATATATATATATATATATAATATATATATATATATATATATATATATATATATATATATAATATATATATATATATATATATATATATATGACCGAATCATCTTTGCCCCACCACTATAAATAGGCTAGAACCGCCACTGCATAGCGGGATCTTTCCTTATGCCTGGATGAAGTTGTTAGGTAATGTCAAAATAGGCACATCGATGGATTAATCTTGGATAAATATCTACATTATCTTCCTTTTTACAGGTGCTGAATGGCCTAATAGTGTCACAAACGCCGTAAAATTCCTAAAAACATAAACATAAAATAACAAGAAGATGTTTGATATAATAAAAAATAACGTCTTAGTAACTATAATAAAGACTTTTTACAATTTGGAATAGCGCACTGGTCTTTAAAGCCAATCATTTGCCATGTTGGACAATGCATGCAACCTTTGTCCCTATTTGTGCAATATTTTATTTTTTTGGTGTTCCAATAACTCAATTCATAGAGTATTTTCCTCACACTTGAAAGGATTGTTTTCAACTTCAGTTGAGTCTAGATTTTTTTTCTGATCCATTTTTTAAATACAACAATGATTGAAAAGCTGGGTCTTTACACCTGGTAGAAAGTACTTTGTGAAAAACTAACACTAGCATCTTATCTAAAGGGTAGAAAGCAAATGTTATTGCCTGTTAGATGCAACAGATACTAGGATAACTCTAGTGGCATGGGTCCATTGACAGACTACGTTTGTGTGCATTATTTTTGGGAAAAAAGAGTTTTTCTTTCACGTTTGTCCCTGTTAAATTTGAGTGTCCTATCTTGTGGTGAATATAAGCGGGGGACACAAACACAAACAGACACACACACTAAAAGTACATTATCACCATAATTGGACATAAATCAGGCTACGACGGAAGCACTATTTTGTTTTAATAACTTAATCTATTTACATATGTCTAGCAACCCCCCCCCCCACCCCCCGCCAGTCAACCACTCATATGTATATTACCTTTTTTGAGAGATGATATTTATTTTCCTTGTAAATTGTCTCTCTTTTACTGTTATGTTTTATTATAATTATTAGTTTTGAATAATGTATATTGTATATTGTACTTTGTAACACTTGGTGCATCCTTCAATGCGGGATCCTTTGCTTGGGCCTGGATGGGACTTTAAGTTAAATGTCAAATTTTGCACTTGGATGGATTGCTTGTGAAATCTTCCATCCTCTATTTGATCCAGTCCCCTTTGTCTTCCTTTTTTCTTCAGTGCTTTAAACCTCATATCTACAACTTTCCTATATCATCTTTCTTTTTACGGTGGTGGACTGACCTAATAGTGTCACAAACACCGTAAATCCCCTAAAAGCAAAACAAACAAACAATATTCGTCTGCTGCATAACTTGAGAATATTAAATTTTGTTGTTAATGTTGAATTGATTATTGATTGTCATTTTATCTGTCCCATACACTTCACATTGTACAACTATATATATTTTATGTTCGTCATTTATATTTTGATTTTTAATTTATATTACCTGTGATAACATTAAATATAAAAAAAAAACAACAATAAAAAACTAAACAAAACAAACAAAACAACTCCCCCTCCCCCCAAAAAAAGCAAAAAAAAAAAAAAAAAGAAAGAAAAAGAAACAGAAAAAAAA
Organism: Berghia stephanieae; assembly: GCF_034508935.2. Lineage (NCBI taxonomy): Eukaryota > Metazoa > Mollusca > Gastropoda > Nudibranchia > Aeolidiidae > Berghia > Berghia stephanieae. The sequence continues at coordinate 28,942,625 of NC_088365.1, forward strand.
AACATTATGTATCAATAACTTACACAAATACTGATATAAATATTATTGCTTGGTAGTCTTCCTCATGCCAGTTTTGAGATATATTTTTATGAATTTGAATAACAAGATAGGAAAAGTAGAATGTATAGTAGATAATTAATGAGTGCCTTTTGTTATGGCTTTTATTTCATGAGTTTTATTAAAACCTGCATTGATGCAAGTTTTAACATCTATACAAGGTTTTAATATAACGAGTATTTGCTTTATCACATTTTTAATGTTGAAATTGTAGGTGAAAAATAGAGAAAAGACATTTTTATGTTGTCACAATCTCTGACATTTAGAGCTGCTTTGCGGTTTAAAAAAAAAACAAAACAAAAAAAAAATACTACCATTGTAATATAGTCCTAGTTGTGATTTTTATACTTAAAATTCTCTTATCAAGTGTAATAGGACCACATTCATTGTCTTCAATTCTTGTAAAGTTTCGATACAATAATGCCAAATGACTGAATCTTCACTAGAATGAGATTCTCACACCCATCCAATCTGGCACATACACATCGCTATTTAAAGCTACCTTTTATTTATGATTCATTGTCATCTCAAAATCTTAATAATTATAACATTCTTTTTCAGGAATTCGGTTTTATTTAACAAAATTGAGAAAAAAGACAGAATGCAATGTGGATTTTTTTATGTACACATCGGTTCAAGTTTAAGTTTTTTTTTCTTCGCAAAAAGTTTTACTTTTTAAAAATAAAATTTTGGGATCCTCGTTTTTGTCTTTTTATCCAATTGAAAAACGTCAAAAATCTCAACTTATGAATATTTGTTGGTTAAGAAAAATGTTATTTCATATGATCTTTACTCAACACCTATTTTCCCTCTTTATCTCATTGAGTGGTATGGGATAAAAATAAATGATTTACATATAAATAAAGCGAATTTATAGTTTGGTTTTTGACTTTATGCTACAAAATGGCTATCTTGGATTTCTCTTAGAAGATGGTGCAAATAGGGCCTAACTTTATTACAGACTTGTGATAGGTTCATTATTGTCATGGAATAAATACTCTCAAAGCAACACGAAATATTGTCCATTACAACAATGGGAAATCAAGCCCATAATTGCATTCCATTATCAAATTGCAAATAAGTGTACGTCGGGTAAAGATAAATGTTCTAGACTGAGATTGCTCGTTTTGTTATTATTATTGTCAAGGATTCTTTGATGAGAAAATGACAGTAAAATGTTTAGCTCCTATTTTTTTTGAGAGAGAGAATATTATTTTTTCCTTGTAAATCATCTCCCTGTTATTTATCTCCCAAAAATGTCAAGAGGGTTGTTAAATTTCTTAAACTAATCAAGACCTGTATTCTCACAAGGAGTGGGACTTGAGAATGGTCTTTTCAATGAATTTCCTGTCACGCCTTCTGCCCACTTTTTGGATTGCGGCAGGGATCTTTCTTTCTCCACCCACCTTCTCCATCAAACCAGAGCTGGCTGCTCGTGGACAGAGAAAGAAAAGGGTTTCTGAATAAGTTCGATCTTCCTATCTCCTATAGTAATAATATTTCCTTAATCATTTTTTTTAATATCCACCTTTTCAGGTTGACTCAGATGGCTTGATTTTGCTTGAACCGTTGCCAGGATACAGTTTATAGGTTTTTAAAAAAAGGAAAATAAAAATTGTACTTATCTCATACCTCATGAACCATCTTTGTCCTCTTCATTGTTGGTTACCTGGAATGGTTTTATCTGTGCCATGATTGTGTTCTTGAGACAGAGAGACTGTCAGATTTGGATGGATGTGTCTTATGAGAGATGGTTTATATATAATAAGACAGATTCATCTGTCTCCCTATTTCAAGAATACAATCATGGCACACGTTTAACCATTCCAGGACAAAGATAGGTAACCACATGGAAGAGAGCGCAGGTGATTTACAGTTGAATCCGCATAAAGTCTCTTACAGTCAACTTCTGCTTAAAGTCAACACCTTTTGTTGCTCCTAAATTTTCTGTACTTTATCTAAGTGTGTTCTATTGATTATGGATAAAGTCGACCTTGTTTTAAATCAACCAATCTTTCTTGCCCAGCAGTGTTGACTTCATCAGAATTCCACTGTATCGGGTACGAGAGAAGAAAATAAAACAGGATTATTTCGATGTAATCATTTGGATTTTACGTTCAATCAGTTGCAATCCAAAGCCTCAAAATGATACATGTTATGCTGATGTAGACTGGATGAATGCTGAAATTTGAATCCACAATCCAGACTATTCACTATGAAAATTGGCTCCACTAGTTTTTATTTATTGGTGAGAATTGACGCGCACATAGTTGCAGGTCTTATTGCCCAAAGCAATAATTATTGGTTTTGATTTAACATTGTTTATAACAGAGAATATTTTCTTTGATTTGAGAGTATTTCCATTACAACTGAACCCATTCCTTTGGGAAAAGAGACCTGGAAATAAGGGTACTTCGGTGAGAATCAATGTAGTTTCCTAAGCTGAAAAATACAGACATTTCGTTTTTTTGTTTGTTTTTGTTTTAATTTTCCCTTTTTGACCATCTGGTTTCATCAAATGTTCGTATAAAACCAGGAGGAGGAGGGGAGGTCAAAGTTGTCAATTGATGATTTGAAATGAAGCCTGCATCTTATTTCATCTCACTCACTCACTCAATCCTCCCCGGGCCTGCTGGCACTTGAGGCGATGCAAGGGATCTCTACCTGATCCTGTAGCAGCTATTGAGGCCATCTCAGTCTCAGGGACAGACCTCTCTGCTTTAGGTCCCTCTTCACGGTACGTCTCCAGGTCTCCTTGGGGCAATCTCGCTTCATCTTTCCTTGGGGTGTCCTTCGCAGAGCCTTCCTTGTCAGTGTTTCTTCAGATCTGCTACACACATGCCTCAACAATTGTCATATTTTCCTTTTAATGAGACTTTCCAGAGACTCACCGCCACTCTAGCTTTCAGGTTCTCATTTGAGATGGTCTTTGACCAGAATATCTTGAAGATTCGACGTAAACAGCTGTTTTGGAATACTTCCAAGTTTTTGGATGATATTTTCTGTGATCTTCCAACACTCTGATCCATAGAGCAAAATTCCCAGGGCATTACTTTAAAAAAATCTTGATAGTGGCTCTCCAAATTTGTTGAAGGGAAGCAAATGTCTGGTTTGTCTTATAGTCTGGTTTTAATATCTTCGTTGTAGGCTGTTGTCAGTTTACTGCCTAAGTACGTGAATTCTTGAATATCTTCCAGAGGATTTACATCAATAAGCACTGGATCTTTGTTTGATGTGTTGGTTCTCATGACTTGAGTCTTCTTATTGTTTACTTTTAGTCCAATTGAACTTGCTGTCATGTGCAAACTTTCAGTCTTCTGGCATATATCCTGAAATATATGGCAGAGTCTTCCAATGTCATCTGCGTAGTCTAAGTCCTCACGTGTTGATGTTCATCTCAATGTCTTCTGCCTTCAACAGCTTTCCCATTCTTCAATTATTTTTTTTTTTTTGCTTCTCTAATTTCTCCAACTGTAATGTCACCCATGTCAACTTTAAGGTCGTCATCTGCCTCGTTGATGTTGGGGAAGGTTCTCGGGTCTGGTCTGTCAAGGATTTTCTGGAAATGCTCTTTCCATCTTTCTACTTTGCAGTGTTCTTCTGTAATCAATGGGCCATATTCAGCCAATACGAGTACATCGTGGTTAGTACCCCTGTCTCCTCGAAATATCTTGGCTATCGTGTAGACTGTTTTCATGTCTTCCTGATCTGCTGTTGCCTATGCCTTCTCTGCAAGTCGATCCACGTATTTCCGTTTGTTCTTTCTCACTGATCTTTTTACATCTCTTGTCTTTTTCTTTGTATTGCATTGAGTACATGTCTTTGATACTTGGTGATTTGGTGCATAATATTTTCTTCCTTATTTGCTTCCTGTCATCAATTGCTGACCATGTCTCAGCCGTTATCCATTCTTATCTGACATTTAAAAACCCCCAATGATTTCTTTGCCTGTCTCCTTTAAGGCTTGATTAAATGTATCAATGGTCATAATTCCCTCATCCTGTAATGTGCTGAATCTGTTCTTTAAGGACATTTTGAAAGATTGTTTCGTAACTGGGTCTTTTAGTTTCCCTACATCAAAGCGTTTGTTTGTGCTGGTCCCTATTTTTGCTTTTCTCAACGTGAGTGTCAGTTTGGCTATTAGGAGGTTGTGGTCACTTCCTATGTCTGCACCTCTTGCGACACGAACATTCAGCAGCGAGTGTCGCCATTTGTTGTTGATGATTATGTGATCAATTTGACTTTGGGTCCTTCCATCATTTGAGATCTATGTCACCTTGTGAATGTCATTGTGCGTGAACAGTGTTCCTCCTATCACGAGATTGTTCTCTTCACAAATATTGATCAGCCGTTCTCCATTATCAGTAGGGACGTTTCGTTGTCCATGTTTTCCTATGATCCTTTCTCTATTTTCATTGTTACATCCACCCTTGCGTTGAAGTCTCTTAACATGAGAAGAACATCATGATTGGGATATTGTCAATCGTTTCCTGAAGTGAGCTGTAAGACTGGTTTTTCATCTCATCTGTTGCAACATCTGTCGGACCTTATGCAATTATGATTGAGGTTTTGCGTACATGGAATTGAACCTCACATACAGCAGTCGTTCGCTGATTGGGTTCCATTGGAGTATGGCATTAGCGTGCTTCTTGTGAATACGGAAGGCAACCCCTTGCTGGTAGTTGTCATCCTCTCTGCCTGACCAGACGATTGTGTTTCCTGTACTTAGCCTCAGCTCTCTACCCTTTGTGTGTTGGTCCGTTATACTTACGGATGGCAATGTTATGAGCTTCTTAGCCAAGCGCATACTATCTATAGGGGGAATATAAGACAGACACCGTGAATTTCCTACCCACAATGAGAGGTCAAATAATGACCCCACCAAGATTTGTGAACTATTAACAAAATGGTGTAACAGTACATATTTGTATGGTTTTTATATCAACAAGTCATATCACAATCTTTAAAATGAGAAATATCAGTGCCTATAATATATATATATGTACCAACGTGCACATATTTACAGGTCTGATAACCGAACGCAATTATGAGCTTGCTTTAATATTGTTGTAATGGACATATAGTTTGCGTTGATTTGAGAGATATCAGACGTGCAATAAATAAGAACACGTCAATATGTACGATATAATATAAAGTCGAATTTAGTTGTAAGGACAATCGGGCTTTCTGGCATTTTAAAAAAAAAAAAGGTTTTGACAACTTTACTACATGGACACCCTATGTTGTGGGGTAATGGGGATGGGGGGGTTGGCATTGGGTTTTTCTTTTGTCTTCGAACTATCCAATATCACAATTGGCCATTATGTTCAGCTTGACACACTTGAATGTTTACAACTTTCCTAAACAAAGCAGCGAGTTTACATTTGTTAAGAAATGTCAAATCCTTAGACAGCAACATATGTTATTGATGAATTGGTCGGACGAAAACCTGAATATAGATCACTCCCATTTAGACGATATATGAAAAAAGATTAACGTTGACTATCTGGGTGGGGTTCCTGACCTCCCATAGTGGGCAGGAAGGTACATACTGTGTCTTCTATCCCCTTATATCTGTTTTCCAACATGCTTTCTGTCTTTGTCTTAGAATGAGATTACTTGGTTTCGTCCTGGCATTGGCCGGAGTCCTGGCTGGGAGGGAAACAGTCAAATGCATAGTTATTGTTTTGAGAGATGATATTTTTTTCCTTGTAAATCATCTCTCTGTTATGTATTATTATATCTGTTATTTTGAACGTATAATGTAAGCATTTGGGCGTATTCCTCTTTGTTGGATTTTGTGCTTATGTCCGGATGAGACTTATAGGTGATCTCAAACTAAGTACAATGGTGGTATGCTCTTGAAATCTACATCTGATCCCTATTTGTTCCCAGTTCCCCTTTGTCTTACTTTCTCTTGGATGCTTTAATTGTAATTCTAGAACTTTTTACCATCCCATTTTCTTCCTTTTTACTGGCGCTGATATAACCTAAATGTGTTGCAAGCGCCGTAAAACCCTTAAACACAAACAAAACAAACGTTGACTATACACACACGCACACACACACACACACACACACACACACACACACACACATATATATATATATATATATATATATTTACTTATAACATTTTACAACAATATATATCTTCTTGTTTGTAAAATGTTACAAGTATGACCTCAGGGTATTGTAGTAGGCCATAGATTTTTTTATTGGATTCAAATATAGAGTCTTACCGGTTCATTCAAAACATTAAAAATGGCTGTCTTTGAGAAATTCTTTCATATTTGTATGCCATGGGGCCATGTCTGGCTGGAACACATCAGAATTGTCTGCGTAAAGCGTTATTATATTAGGGACAACTCAGAAATGTATATCTCATCTCTCATCTCAATCCTCTCCTGGCACTTGAGGCGATGCACGAAATCTCCGCCTGGTCCTATCACCTGTTATTCTTGGGGCGGCCTCGAGGGACAGACTTTTCCACTCTAGGTCACTCTCCACGGTACGTCTCCGTGTCTTCTTGGGGCGGCCTCGCTTCTTCTTTCCTTGGTGTGTCCATCGCAGAGACTCCCTTGTCAATGTTTTGGCAGGCCTGCGACAGCTATGTCCCAACCATTTCATCTTCTCCTTTTAATGAGACTTTCTAGAGACTCCACCGCCGCTTTAACTCCCATGTCCTCATTTGAGATTGTATTCGGCCAGAAGATCTTGAAATTCTTCGTAAACATTTACACTTTTGGCATACCTCAAGTTCCAACATTCAAATCCATAGAGCAAAACGTTCAGGACATTACTCTTTAAAACATTGATGTTGGTGCTAGAATACAATTTCGTAGCTTCCAAATATTTTTAAGAGAAGCAAATTGCAGGTTTGCCTTACTAGTTTTAGTTTTGATATCTTCGTTGCAGTCACCGTCTGCTCTCAGTTTGCTGCCCAAGTAAGTGAAATTTTGCCTTTGGATATTGTCATTGGTTTTCTGAAGTGTGCTTTAGACTTGGTCTTTCATTCCATCCATTACAACGTCTGTCAGAGCGTATGCAGCTGTCTTTTAATTGTTTAACAACATCAGCATTTGTAAACGTTGGGATTTCAAGGGCATTGGCAATGGTTTTATGTCTTGTAGATTTTTGTTGTTTCTTAATTCTAATAAAGCCTTCTAGCCCTTCATATTTGACGTGGCAATTGTCATTGTATTTATGCATTTATCAAGCAAGATAAATTAATCGAAACTGTTGCAGTTGTTTAGGATTGTTTGGGTCTGAACAAAAAAAAATCGAACTTCTCCATTATAAACAAGATAATAGGTCCATTCAATTAAACTGTTGATATTTCCACATTTATTTGAACACTCAATTATCAGCTTGAAAACGTACTACTGAACTACAAATTATGCTATTCATTCATCTTAACCTTCAAGACAGCCATTAGTGCTATTTTTAAATCGAGATCGCGCTAACCCGATTCGTATGCATACGTGTTTATTGATTTGACCCGACGTGTACATATATGCAGGTCTGACATCCGAACCCACTTATGGGCCCAGTTTAACATTGTTGTAATGGAAAATATTTTGCGTCATTTTCTGAGATTTCCATGACAACAATGAGCCCATAAGGATTTGGTTATCGGAACCTGCAAATAAGGGAACGTCGATTTGACCGATGCTAATGTTATTATTATCCATCTAATTATTATTATTTAAAATTTGCAGCGCCCCCCCCCCCCCAATTCCCTTCCTTCCGAATATTTTGAGTAAGAGATTTAACGCACGTTGTGAAACAGATGGGTGGAAGATTAAAGCTATTAAATTTCTGTGTTATTGTTTTGTGTGTGGTTTACACGCTGTACTAATAGCATTAAGATACTGACTTTTAATCAAACTTTCCCCTCCAGCATTACTGATGGTATTGAACACTCTACATTAAATCATTGATTTATTGACTATATTAATTGAAAGATTTTAATGGATAACAAGGCTATCCGACGTATACTATTCTCAGGTCTGATAATCCAAAGTGTTGTCGGCTCACATTGTTGTAATGGAAATACTCTCAAACTAACGCAAAATATTGTTCTTTACAAATATGTTAAAACAGGACCAAATTGCGTTCGGTTGTAAGACCTGAAAATATGTTGCACCTACTAGCTAGATGTAATTTTTCATAACTCATAAAACAATGTGGTCACTTTTGCTCGCTTTTTAAATAAAGTCTAGGCGAATTGTCTTTCACAACAATATGTCACTCATGCCGTAGTCTGAAAAATACAAATTTGTTTGAGAGTTTTTTTAAAAACCCAAGATGAGGGTCATTTTAATCGATTGATATTTGAAGGGCGAGTATTCTTGCCAAAATTTTAAATATCTATTTTATCAGAGTGGGGCTGAGTAGTTAATGTTAAAGCTTAAATTCTTTTAAAAAAAAAACAAAAAAAAAAAAACCACACCCACAAAAGAGTAAACTTTAAATAAAGGGAGTCTTAACAACTTAAAGAAACAAAAACAAAACAAAACCCCAAACAAACAAAATACAAAGAAACGAATTAAAAAACAAACAAACAAACAAAAAGAAATACCAAAAAAAAAAAAAAAAACATACAAAAAGAATAAGACAAACCAAACAAACAAACAAGCAAAAAAATAAATACCACCCCATTCCCACAAAACTAAACAAAAAGCAAAGAAAAAAACCCAAAGAATTAAAAAAAACAAAAACAAAAAAAAAAAAAAAAAACCCAACAAACCCAACGTCGATTTGACAGATGCTAATGTTCTTATTATCCATCTAATTATTATTATTTAAAATTTGCAGCCACCCCCTCCCCCCCCCCCTCCCCCCCAATGCCCTTCCTTCCGAATATTTTGAGTAAAAGATTTAACGCACGTTGTGAAACAGATGGGTGGAAGATTAAAGATATTAAATTTCTGTGTTATTGTTTTGTGTGTGGTTTACACGCTGTACTAATAGCATTAAGATATTGACTTTTAATCAAACTTTCCCCTCCAGCATTACTGATGGTATTGAACACTCTACATTAAATCATTGATTTATTGACTATATTAATTGAAAGATTTTAATGGATAACAAGGCTATCCGACGTATACTTATTCTCAGGTCTGATAATCCAAAGTGTTGCCGGCTCACATTGTTGTAATGGAAATACTCTCAAACTAACGCAAAATATTGTTCTTTACAATTATGTTAAAACAGGACCAAATTGCGTTCGGTTGTAAGACCTGAAAATATTTTGCACCTACTAGCTAGATGTAATTTTTCATAACTCATAAAACAATGTGGTCACTTTTGCTCGCTTTTTAAATAAAGTCTAGGCGAATTGTCTTTCATAACAATATGTCACTCATGCCGTAGTCTGAAAAATACAAATTTGTTTGAGAGTTTTTTTTAAAACCCAAGATGAGGGTCATTTTAATCGATTGATATTTGAAGGGCGAGTATTCTTGCCAAAATTTGAAATATCTATTTTATCAGAATGGGGCTGAGTAGTTAATGTTAAATCTTAAATTCTTTTTTTAAAAAAAAACAAAAAAAAAAACCACACCCACAAAAGAGTAAACTTTAAATAAAGGGAGTCTTAACAACTTAAAGAAACAAAAACAAAACAAAACCCCAAACAAACAAAATACAAAGAAACGAATTAAAAAACAAACAAACAAACAAACAGAAAGAAATACCAAAAAAAAACATACAAAAAGAATAAGACAAACCAAACAAACAAACAAACAATACCACCCCATTCCCACAAAACTAAACAAAAAGCAAAGAAAAAAACCCCCAAAGAATAAAAAAAAAAACAAAAACAAAAGAAAAACCCAATGCCAACCCCCCCATCCCCATTACCCCACAACATAGGGTGTCCATGTAGTAAAGTTGTCAAAACCTTTTTTTTTTTTTAAATGCCAGAAAGCCCGATTGTCCTTACAACTAAATTCGACTTTATATTATATCGTACATATTGACGTGTTCTTATTTATTGCACGTCTGATATCTCTCAAATCAACGCAAACTATATGTCCATTACAACAATATTAAAGCAAGCTCATAATTGCGTTCGGTTATCAGACCTGTAAATATGTGCACGTTGGTACATATATATATATTATAGGCACTGATATTTCTCATTTTAAAGATTGTGATATGACTTGTTGATATAAAAACCATACAAATATGTACTGTTACACCATTTTGTTAATAGTTCACAAATCTTGGTGGGGTCATTATTTGACCTCTCATTGTGGGTAGGAAATTCACGGTGTCTGTCTTATATTCCCCCTATAGATAGTATGCGCTTGGCTAAGAAGCTCATACCATTGCCATCCGGAAGTATAACGGACCAACACACAAAACTGTGTGTATCCATGAACGTGTATAGTCAGGTTAATACAGTTCAGCGAGCATTACTCATAAACGCGGATGGCAAAAAACAACAACAAAGACCTGAGTGACGTCATCTTCGAACTATCTATATTTCCTTTTCCAGATTGCTATTGTCATAGTCTCGTTATGAGATTACTTGATTTTGTCCTTGGCTGAGGGGGAAACTGACAAAAGTACAGTACAGTACTCGCTGGATTCCAGCATGCTCTCGGGATAAGCCAAAAAGCGTGCTAGAATCCGAGCTTGCTGAAATTCGATGCTAATGGGAGGTTGTGATCATAGACATTCGGTCACCCAGCTTCAACGTGCCGTGTGCAGAACGTGCTGGTAATTGGATTCAACAGTCTGACGTCACGTCGCCCACAAACGGCGGCCATCGTGGTTCTTAACAAAGAAAATTGGTTCTTTTTACTCTTCATGCTGGCTGAACTTTTCATATGTCTTGTGTTCAGAATGTGTAAAAGTCAAAACATGATTAGATTTATAATGTTTATTTTTTTTCCTCTGGCTACGCTTTTATGCTCGTCGGAGAAAGATTTCATAAGGGCGTCCGCCATTGTTCCGATAGTTTAGAGCCAGTTACGGGGGAAGTGACGTTACGACTGTTGAAGCGTATTCGGGGTGCTATAATCCAACGAGGTATGTATAAGTTTTCGGAGATGATATTGTTTTCCCCTTGTTAATCATATCTCTGTTTTGTAATTAGTTTTTGTTTTTTGTTTTGAATATATTTTCGTAAACCTTGGAGTATATTCCACTCTGTGGAATCTTGTGCTTCTGTCTGGATGAGACTTTTAGGTGATCTCAAACTAAATACTCTGATAGTGTGCTCTTGGAATCTAGGTACTATTTGAACTAGTCCCCTTTATTTTACCTTTTCTTGGGTGCATTTAATTATAAATCTATACTTTTTAAATATGTAACCCATAATTTCTTTCTTGTTACACGCTCTGATATGACCTAAAAGTGTCTCAAACAAGCGCCGTATAACTATTAAAAACAACAAAACAAATATTCTCATTATGTAATTATCATGAACTCATTTATACTTAAGTCGAGTGGGGCACTGTGTGCAAAGCGCCTTACTCGCTGACAAAAACGACTAGAAGGAGGGTAAGGGGGGGGGGGGGGGGGGGGGGGGGGGGGCGGGGGGGGGGGCGTTTTTGTGCGGTCTTTGTGAATTTTTTTTGGTCATGGACCGCACTCAGTACGAGTAACTGATTCAGTACGTGGCACCTTGCCGCTCAGTCCAAAAATAACCCCAAAGTAAAATAATACAAAACAAAACAAAGTATCGTTATCAATCGAATGATTTTCGTTATTTTATACTCGTTAACCCCAGAACTGAACTCATTTGGTAAATGGAATGATTATTCGTATTTCGTTTAAAACGATAATCATCATTTTACACTCTCTCCCTGATTTATTCATAATCCACGCCAACAAAGCTTTAATAACAATGAAGCTTAGGGAAACATGAAACCACCCCCAGTGCAAACACATAATTCTCATCCCGTTTTGCTACGGGCTCGTGAGCATAACGTTTCATTCATGCTTTTTCCTTTATTTTTTTTTTTTTTAAATCAATGTTATTTACTACGAATATCATTAGTAGGATATTTATATATATTATGTTTGAATATTTACCGATCACTCCTTATTCTTACCCTTAGTGTTCAGCTATAATTTCAAATTTTGTAATCTATGTGCTTGTGTGTGTGGTTAATATAAAAGTGTGTGTGTGTGAGTGGGGTGGTGGGGGAGGGGGGCTAAAGCTGCTGCTGTGCTTCTTCTTCTTCTTCTTCTTCTTCTTCTTCTTCTTCTTCTTCTTCTTCTTCTTCTTCTTCTTCTTCGTCTTCTTCTTCTTCTTCTTCTTCTTCTTCTTCTTCTTCTTCTTCTTCTTCTTCTTCTTCCCCCTCCTCCACCACCATCCTACCAACACCACCTCCTCCTCCCGCTCCAATGTTAAATGAAATAATACCTCGTCAGGGGGAGGAGGAGGAGGAGGAGAAGAAGAAGAAGAAGAAGAAAAAGAAGAAGAAGAAGAAGAAGAAGAAGAAGAAGAAGAAGAAGAAGAAGAAGAAGAAGAAGAAGAAGAAGAGAGAAGAAGAAGAAGAAGAGGAAGAACGAGAAGAAGAGGAAGAGAGGGAGAGAAGAGGAGAGAGAGGAAGAAGAAAGAAGAAGAAGAAGAAGAAGAAGAAGAAGAAGAAGAAGAAGAAGAAGAAGAAGAAGAAGAAGAAGAAGAAGAAGAAGAAGAAGAAGAAGAAGAAGAAGAAACAAATAAACAAAAAAACAAAAAAAAAAAAAAAAAAAAGGAAACAAAAACGAATACAAAAATCTGTTCATCTTGTTTAGACAATCACAGATTAAACAAAACCCCATTCTCCCAGCACGATTGGTATTTACTGACTCAACCATACAGATCGTATTTTTTTACATAACAAAAAATCTATACTACTACTACCCATGACTACAAACAATGTTCAGGCTTTTTCTTCATCTTAGTTCATGATACGTCGGTTTTGTTTTTTTTTCGCTTTGGAGTAACGAGGTCTTATTTCAACGAACATAATAATCTTGATTATTGTCATTATCATATCGGAGGAATAATTATTCGGATTTTTCTTTATAATCAGTATTGACTAGTGCGGGGCGGTCCTTGGCAAGCTTAAGGACCACGGTCCTACGGTCCTTGGGAAATGAAGACCGCAAGGACCGGTCTCTAGACCGGTCCGTTCATTCTTGAACCGTTAAAGACCGCTACACGATGAAAACCGTGGCCTACAGGAGTAAAACACACGGAGTAGTCACACTAATTTCAAATTGTAACCTAATTAGAGAAGAGGGGTGATGCCTTCTTTATTTGCTCATCGTACTTCATTGTTACTTCGATAATTTAATAAAATTTGAAATTTATCCCCATTAACGGAGATAATGGCATCGCCCAAGGCGTTGATCGAGTTGTTCGTGGCGTTGATACACACACGCAACTCCTACCCCCCCCCCCCTCCCCCCCCCCCCCACACACACACATTAGAGGGCAGCGAGCATTGAAGAGTAAGAGAGAGACGTGAAGTTATAATAAGAGGGGGTGGATGAGGTGATAAGAGGGTCGATGGTGACTTTTCGCCAGATCTAACAAACTCAGCTACCCATTCATTGCTGAGTAGACAGGGATTCAGAAAAAAATCGACTGCACCCGGGATCGATCTCTGGCCCTTTGCGTATAAAGAGAGTGCTCTATCAACTGAGCTATCGGGGTCCCCAAATATTCTATTGGACCTTTTAAAAATACAGACGTTATAACTGTTTTTTTTTTGGACGGAAGAAACTAATGAAACTCATATTACTTGATTAGTTAAAACACCAAACGAAATTTTAATATTATTGTATTATTTTAAATGACAACAATGCGATAGAAAGGAGTGGCGACAAGAGATGGACAAAAGAAAACAAAAAATCAGACTTGCAACTTGCTAGGTTCGACACACACACACACACACACACACACACACACACACACACACACACATCTTTAGTAGTCACATACATTTCAAACAATAACCCATTAGAGAAGAGGGGTCATGCCTTCATCATAGATCATTGTCATTGCGATCATTATGGTGTAGTAAATTTTGAAATTTACCCCGTATAATGGAATCGTCCAAGGCGTGCGCCTCCTGTTCCCCCATCTCACACACGAAAGGGCGGTTTGCGGAGTGAAGGGAGGTGGTCGTCTGCCTCTATGGTCGTCTGTGTCGTTTAGTGTATGGCAAAGGGGGGTGGGTGCGATTAATTAAGTGGGATGGGTGGTGATTGGTGGAAGATAGGCAAAGGACCGAGGCAACGAATCGCTGGGGAAGTAGTATGGCGCCAGACCGTTGAAAGGTGATAAGAAGTGAGGACCGCCGGCGGTCTTCCTCTTTGGGACTGGACCACGGTTCACAGCTAAAAGACCGTGGGACCGGTCCTCGGTCCGGTCCTCAGCGCGGCACTAGTATTGACCGACCAAAATTATGCTGTATTTAATGCTGGCTCTATCCACTTTTTTCATTATCTATCCCCACATTTAATTTTCTTGTTTGGTTTAATCTGACTCCGGATTAGTCAACCTGCCATCATTGTCTTTGTGCGTGAGGGGTTATTCAGTGTGATTGAGTAATAAATGCATGAAGCGCAGCGTAGTGGGAATAATGCGATAAACAAGCTTGGGGTTTCCCGATCCTGTAAGGTGAACTAGGTGCAGTCAGTAGCGGAAATGCGTAACGCCATGATATCGGTTGCTGGTGTTGCGATATGGAAATAGGTGTGGGGTTGACATTGAAAACAATTAATTATGATATATACAATGTTCATTTCCGCTTGGTGTCGGCTTACATTGCTTCTGGGATAAAGAACACTGTAGCCATAACAACTATGAAACTATAATATGATGACGATGATGATGATGATGGTGGTGGTGACGATGATTATAATGATGATCATGATGGTGTCGACTACTTCTACTGATACTACTACTACTACTACTACTACTACTACTACTACTACTACTACTACTACTACTACTACTACTACTACTACTACTACTATTTCTTCCTCTCCTTCTTCCACCTTTCACTTAAATACTCTTGCCTTGTTCTTTCTCTCTCTCTCTCTCTCTCTCTCTCTCTCTCTCTCTCTCTCTCTCTCTCTCTCTCTATCTATCTATCTTTATCTCACTCTTTCTCGCTCTCTCTGCTCACTTTCTTCCCAGCTCCTTTTCACTATCTTCCATTAATCACTATCATCTGATCATTGAGGCATAACTAATTAGACCTTTATCTCGACATGTATGGTATCAGGTCTGTGATCTAGCGGTCATGTCCTGCATTTCACATACACACGCACTCACACACGCGAGACACACATACACACACACAGACACACACACAGACACACACACACACACACACACACACACACAGAGCAATTGAAAAGAAACAAACAAAAAAAAAAAAAGAGCAAACCAAACAAAACAAATAAAGAGAATGAAAATTAAAAAAAGAACATAAAACATTTAATTGTTTATTGTTTAAAAGACAACAACAAACAAACCCAATCCCCCCACCCCCACCCTCCCCTTTCCATGATAACCTTACCCGGATACATTTAACCGTTTCACTCTCGGTGAATGACCTCAGACAGTCTCCGAGCAAAAGTGCATTATTTCTTGCTACTCCTTGTATTTGTATCTTACAAATGAATCCAAATTCTAAATTCATAAGAGTTTATCTATCTACACATTATTGTAACACAATATTATACCAATTTCTCACAATAGTTACACAAATAGTGTATTCTCTCTGCAGAGAATGTTTTTATAATTAAGACCAGCGAACGTGAAAAGGACCGACTGAAAGCTAGGTACGAATGAAACTACACTGAACATAAAGTATCTATCTTATTTCTTTACTTATTCTTCCGTGTACTTGTTGTCTTTCACACCTTCACTCCATCCTGATCAGTGGCGCGTGGCGAATGACAACATACCAGTCATTGCATGATAGCACCGGTAGGCACGGCTACGGCGTGGCATAACAACGGCATGTATACCCTGGGTACGGTATACCTTGTGTATATTTGATGGGAGCAGCAGTGGGAAGGAGTTCGTGGAGCGGAGCCTTACTTTATGGAGCAGGGTTATCTGATTTTACGCTGGCCTGGAGTGCCTCGCGATGGGGTTTTTTACAACTAGGTTGAACTACAATAATAAAGGATCCGAACATAATCACATTATAAATCACATTCTTTTTTTCTTTTTTAGTTTTTCTCTCCCTCTTAATCTATATAATCGATACGATTCAATGAAATAAAAACAAAACAAAACAACAACAATATATATATATATATATATATATATATATATATATATTATATATATATAAAAATAAAATAAAAAACAAACAAAACAAACAAACAAACAAAGAAAAAAAAAAAGAAGGAAAAGGTCAAATTGCTAAAATAAAGTACCTACGCGATGACTGTCGGCACCGAAAAGGAAGAGTCCTTCCGAAACAGTAAGGTCTACGGTCCTTGGAAATAGGCTTTCAATACTGTTAAACAGACAACACGAATTTACTCGCTTCCTCTTCAATAGATAGTTCGAAGATGACATCACTCAGGTCTTTGTTATTGTTTTTTGCCATCCGCGTTTATGAGTAATGCTCACTGAACTGTATTAACCTGACTATAAACGTTCATGGATACACACAGTTTTGTGTGTTGGTCCGTTATACTTCCGGATGGCAATGTTATGAGCTTCTTAGCCAAGCGCATACTATCTATAGGACCATATATTATCGCAAAAGTGCTTTTCGCCAGTCCCAACAATATCAGCTACCCAATCAATTGTGACCCACCGTCTGAAAACGGTATTATGTCGGGTTGTAGGGTACTAGGCGTTGGAAATTGAATTTATTGCCACAAATACGAAACTTCGGGTATATTTATATTCTTTATTTTGGAGAATAAATACAATCTCTTACGTTGCAAAAGACGCGAAATTCGTTTCAACAAGATATGAAGTGAGTAGAAAAGTGCCAGAAGACAATAGAGAATAAAAATTTTTTTCCCGGCGGTGGTGGGGTTTGAACCTGCGACCTTATTGGTACGACAACTCCGCCTGGCAGGTGAGAGCGTGGCTCTACCGTGTGAGCTATCCACGAACACAAAAATATTCGTTTCAAACCCAAAGTCATTTCTATTTGGCTATTAAGCTTAACTGCTGGTCAAAATTACTTCGCGATGGTGGCGAACGAATCGGCGATCTCAAGAAGTGGGTGAGAGAGGGATCTAGAAATGACTTTGGGTTTGAAACGAATATTTTTGTGTTCGTGGATAGCTCACACGGTAGAGCCACGCTCTCACCTGCCAGGCGGAGTTGTCGTACCAATAAGGTCGCAGGTTCAAACCCCACCACCGCCGCGAAAAATTTTTTTATTCTCTATTGTCTTCTGGCACTTTTCTACTCACTTCATATCTTATTGTTACCAACATAAGTGCCTGCTCCACTCACTTTTCTGAATTAAAAATTCACCCCATACACCGGAGCATACTCAATGTCTCAATCGTTTCTATGTTATATGTTTGTGATGAGAATATTGGCTATTAAGCTTAACTGCTGGTCAAAATTACTTCGCGATGGTGGCGAACGAATCGGCGATCTCAAGAAGTGGGTGAGAGAGGGATCTAGAAATGACTTTGGGTTTGAAACGAATATTTTTGTGTTCGTGGATAGCTCACACGGTAGAGCCACGCTCTCACCTGCCAGGCGGAGTTGTCGTACCAATAAGGTCGCAGGTTCAAACCCCACCACCGCCGCGAAAAAATTTTTTATTCTCTATTGTCTTCTGGCACTTTTCTACTCACTTCATATCTTGTTGTTACCAACATAAGTGCCTGCTCCACTCACTTTTCTGAATTAAAAATTCACCCCATACACCGGAGCATACTCAATGTCTCAATCGTTTCTATGTTATATGTTTGTGATGAGAATATTGGCTATTAAGCTTAACTGCTGGTCAAAATTACTTCGCGATGGTGGCGAACGAATCGGCGATCTCAAGAAGTGGGTGAGAGAGGGACCTAGAAATGACTTTGGGTTTGAAACGAATATTTTTGTGTTCGTGGATAGCTCACACGGTAGAGCCACGCTCTCACCTGCCAGGCGGAGTTGTCGTACCAATAAGGTCGCAGGTTCAAACCCCACCACCGCCGCGAAAAAATTTTTTATTCTCTATTGTCTTCTGGCACTTTTCTACTCACGTCATATCTTGTTGTTACCAACATAAGTGCCTGCTCCACTCACTTTTCTGAATTAAAAATTCACCCCATACACCGGAGCATACTCAATGTCTCAATCGTTTCTATGTTATATGTTTGTGATGAGAATATTGGCTATTAAGCTTAACTGCTGGTCAAAATTACTTCGCGATGGTGGCGAACGAATCGGCGATCTCAAGAAGTGGGTGAGAGAGGGATCTAGAAATGACTTTGGGTTTGAAACGAATATTTTTGTGTTCGTGGATAGCTCACACGGTAGAGCCACGCTCTCACCTGCCAGGCGGAGTTGTCGTACCAATAAGGTCGCAGGTTCAAACCCCACCACCGCCGCGAAAAATTTTTTTATTCTCTATTGTCTTCTGGCACTTTTCTACTCACTTCATATCTTGTTGTTACCAACATAAGTGCCTGCTCCACTCACTTTTCTGAATTAAAAATTCACCCCATACACCGGAGCATACTCAATGTCTCAATCGTTTCTATGTTATATGTTTGTGATGAGAATATTGGCTATTAAGCTTAACTGCTGGTCAAAATTACTTCGCGATGGTGGCGAACGAATCGGCGATCTCAAGAAGTGGGTGAGAGAGGGATCTAGAAATGACTTTGGGTTTGAAACGAATATTTTTGTGTTCGTGGATAGCTCACACGGTAGAGCCACGCTCTCACCTGCCAGGCGGAGTTGTCGTACCAATAAGGTCGCAGGTTCAAACCCCACCACCGCCGCGAAAATTTTTTTTTTATTCTCTATTGTCTTCTGGCACTTTTCTACTCACTTCATATCTTGTTGTTACCAACATAAGTGCCTGCTCCACTCACTTTTCTGAATTAAAAATTCACCCCATAAACCGGAGCATACTCAATGTCTCAATCGTTTCTATGTTATATGTTTGTGATGAGAATATTGGCTATTAAGCTTAACTGCTGGTCAAAATTACTTCGCGATGGTGGCAAACGAATCGGCGATCTCAAGAAGTGGGTGAGAGAGGGATCTAGAAATGACTTTGGGTTTGAAACGAATATTTTTGTGTTCGTGGATAGCTCACACGGTAGAGCCACGCTCTCACCTGCCAGGCGGAGTTGTCGTACCAATAAGGTCGCAGGTTCAAACCCCACCACCGCCGCGAAAAATTTTTTTATTCTCTATTGTCTTCTGGCACTTTTCTACTCACTTCATATCTTGTTGTTACAAACATAAGTGCCTGCTCCACTCACTTTTCTGAATTAAAAATTCACCCCATACACCGGAGCATACTCAATGTCTCAATCGTTTCTATGTTATATGTTTGTGATGAGAATATTGGCTATTAAGCTTAACTGCTGGTCAAAATTACTTCGCGATGGTGGCGAACGAATCGGCGATCTCAAGAAGTGGGTGAGAGAGGGATCTAGAAATGACTTTGGGTTTGAAACGAATATTTTTGTGTTCGTGGATAGCTCACACGGTAGAGCCACGCTCTCACCTGCCAGGCGGAGTAGTCGTACCAATAAGGTCGCAGGTTCAAACCCCACCACCGCCGCGAAAAAAATTTTTATTCTCTATTGTCTTCTGGCACTTTTCTACTCACTTCATATCTTGTTGTTACCAACATAAGTGCCTGCTCCACTCACTTTTCTGAATTAGAAATTCGTTTCATAACATTTGAATTAAAAATCCACTTTTACTGATCTTATTCATCCAGACATAATACCATTTTGAGACGATGGGTCACAATTTTGAATGGACAGAAACCAGGGATCAGTTAAGTATCCAAATCAACTCCAACTCGACACAAAATTGAAACCCGAGGCCTTTTGCTTGTGAATAAAATGGTTTGTGATCCTCAAGTAACCTGCAATAACACCTGACCTGACTACATATTCATTCTTACCTGATCAAATAAACATAGTTGGGGAGAAAAAAAATACTCGGAGAGTCAGATTCTTTACTCCCACTTGAATGGCACCACGCACCGCGAACCGCGCACCACGCACCGCAGCTCATTGGACACATACACAACAAAAGGGATTTCCCGATAATTTCCTTTTCAATGGGAGTGGTGGTAGTGTGGTTGACTGATTCGCCGAGGCCGTGTTTGTTCGTCCGCGGAGGAAAATACATTCGTACTTCATACATACCAGAGAGGATCATATTATTTATTGACTTGAGCTGGGAATTCAAACGACAACACCCCAAGCTGTAAGCTTATGGTGGCCTGTTCTTTTCATAGACTTATATTATTATTTTAACCAGTTAACTGCCTGCCTATCTCTGGAAAGACAGGTATTTAAAAATTTGGCCAGAAAACTATATCGATCAATTTGAATGACCCTCATCTTGGAAAAACTCCCAAACCTGGGACTTCGCTGAAGTCACAGGTTTGAGAGTTTTTTTTGCGAGATGAGGGTAACTTAAATCGATCTATATTTGAAGGACGAGTTTTCTGACCAAATTTTTAAATACACGTTTTTGCAGAGTGTGGCAGTTCACTGGTTAAAATAAAACTTGTGAAAAAGATTATCAGTTGCTTTTCTCGGCTATCGTTTGTGGTGCGTTTTCTCTATTTACTATGATGAAAGCGAATGACCTTTAACCTTTACTTGATTGAGTGATTGTATCATTTGTTTCGAATTATAATTTCAAGGACCGTCACGTAATTTGCGAGATTGGTGTATTATATCAGTGTTATGGCTTGCTACTTTTATTCAAAATTCTGTGATTTTGTAAGTTCTGTTTTTCACGGATAAATTTCATCGCATCGATGGAAATATTAATATAGACAATATGTGTTTAAGTAAAATACTCACCAGTTCTGTTTGCTTCATTAATCATACCAACACATAAAACTATGTGTAACGTCGAACGTTTATAGTCTGCTTAACGTTCCCATACGAAGCCTCTCCATTTTCACTCTTTCATTAGTTGTCTACTTAATACAGTTAAGTGATAATCACTCACAAACATGGACGGCAAAAAACAATAACAAAGACCTGAGTGACGTCATCTTCGTTCTATCTATAGATAAAGCGAAATTAACGCGTGTCATTCCTCGTCCTACGTGTCAAGCGTTGCTAGTTGTTACTGGCTTGGGACCCTCTCCAAAGCACATTGAACACGTTTAGTGGATACTGTGCTAAATAATATAATAAATGCTCAGGTTTAAATGCTCAATCTGCCGCCCCAACCCCAGATCCTGAGCATCACTCAGAATTTTAACACAGATAGTTTTCTTTAAAATTAAAACGCATACAATGTAATTCCATCCACGCTGTGTCAACACATTGTAGTCCTTTCATAGCCTTTAGGCGTAGCCATCGTTATGTAATAGCCTGACACTGAAATCCGAAAGGACTGGCAGTTTGACGTCATTATTTGGTTTTTGCACTGCTTAGTGAGTTGTCGTTAGTAGTGCTCATGGAAACAAGTCATTTCATTGGTTGAACTATTGAATACAACTCACGATTTGTTTTTTTTTTTTTTTTTTGTGGCAAAAGACTGGCATTTTGACGTCATTTTTTGGTCAGTGTCAGGTAGTGCCGCGCTGAGGACCAGTTCTGTTTGCTTCATTAATCATACCAACACATAAAACTATGTGTAACGTTGAACGTTTATAGTCTGCTTAATGTTCCCATACGAAGCCTCTCCATTTTCACTCTTTCATTAGTTGTCTACATAATACAGTTAAGTGATAATCACTCACAAACATGGACGGCAAAAAACAATAACAAAGACCTGAGTGACGTCATCTTCGTTCTATCTATAGATAGAATGCACTTGGCCAAGGAGTTCACAACATTGCCATCGGAAGTATAACGGACCAACACACAATCTCTGTGTAACCATGAACGTTTATAGTCTGGTCAATACAGTTTAGTGAGAACAACTCACAAACGCGGATGGCAAAAACAATAACAAAGGCCCGAGTGACGTCATCTTCGTTCTATCTATAGATAAAGCGAAGTTAACGCGTGTCATTCCTCGTCCTACGTGTCAAGCGTTGCTAGTTGTTACTGGCTTGGGACCCTCTCAAAAGCACATTGAACACGTTTAGTGGATACTGTGCTAAATAATATAATAAATGCTCAGGTTTAAATGCTCAATCTGCCGCCCCAACCCCAGATCCTGAGCATCACTCAGAATTTTAACACAGATAGTTTTCTTTAAAATTAAAACGCATACAATGTAATTCCATCCACGCTGTGTCAACACATTGTAGTCCTTTCATAGCCTTTAGGCGTAGCCATCGTTATGTAATAGCCTGACACTGAAATCCAAAAGGACTGGCAGTTTGACGTCATTATTTGGTTTTTGCACTGCTAAGTGAGTTGTCGTTAGTAGTGCTCATGGAAACAAGTCATTTCGTTGGTTGAACTATTGAATACAACTCACGATTTGTTTTCTTTTGTGGCAAAAGACTGGCATTTTGACGTCATTTTTTGGTCAGTGTCAGGCCATAACTTTACGAAGGCCACGCTTTAGGCCAGATCTGCCTACCTGGAATTGGAAAAAATCGTAGTTTTCAGGGATTATAACATAATAGAAATTATAACTACCACTACCATTAAAAATGACCAATTTGTGTTTACATACATTAAACTAATGCTTTAAACTCCTTTATATACTATCTGGCTCTGGCAACAAAACTTCGCTTTAAAGAAGTTCATTGAATTACGTTCTTTATAATTATATAAGTGTCAACCAGGACCCAAAAATTCGTATTTCTACGAAATTTTCGTAGTAGTAGGCAGGTCTGCTTTAGGCCCATAGAGCCGGAGATTATCCCATCCCGGCTACTATTATAGCGTGAAACGGACGATAGCAATTGCTTGATACCCTTTGGATAGAACACTAGTCTATCGCAAAGTACTTTCTGACAGATCTATCAGACCCAGCTACCGAATCACTGCTGGGTGGACAGAGGGAGGGGGGGGGGGGTGGGCTCAGAAAAAATCTCGACTGCACCCAGGATCGAGCCGTAGCCATCGTTAAACACTAGAACCCTCTGGCAGTTTGACGTCATTTTTTAGGTTTGTGTAGCGTCTAGTGAGTTGCCGTTCGTAGAGCTCAAGGAAACAAGTTATTTCATTGGTTGAACTATGAATACAACTCACGATTTGTTTTCTTTTGTGGAAAATGACTGGCATTTTTACGTCATTTTTTGGTCAGTGTCAGGCTATAACTTTTCTATAGATAGTATGCGGATGACGTCACTCAGGCCTTTGTTATTGTTTTTGCCATCCGCGTTTGTGAGTTGTTCTCACTAAACTGTATTAACCAGACTATAAAAGTTCATGGTTACACAGAGTTTGTGTGTTGGTCCATTATAATTCCGGATGGCAATGTTGTGAACTCCTTGGCCAAGCGCATTCTATCTATAGCTACGATCGAGCTCGGTTCCCTTTGCGTGTGTAGCAAGTGCTCTAACAACTGAGCTATAGATAGTTCGAAGTTGACGTCACTCAGGTCTTTGTTATTGTTTTTTGCCATCCGCGTTTATGAGTAATTCTCATTAAACTGTATTGACCTGACTATAAACGATCATGGTTACATACAGTTTTGTGTGTTGCTTCGTTATACTTCCGGATGGCAATGTTGTGAGCTTTTAAGCCAAGCGCACAGCATCTATATCGGGATCCATAATCAACACATTGCGATATTATGTAATATTATGTGTACTCAAAAGGAGCATACATTTCTTTTTTTTATAGATAGTTCGAAGATGACGTCACTCAGGCCTTTGTTATTGTTTTTGCCATCCGCGTTTGTGAGTTGTTCTCACTAAACTGTATTAACCAGACTATAAAAGTTAATGGTTACACAGAGTTTGTGTGTTGGTCCGTTATACTTCCGGATGGCAATGTTGTGAACTCCTTGGCCAAGCGCATTCTATCTATAGCCCAAGGCGGGTTCCCATAACTAGGTCACAATTTACGGTGGCGACCTCCAACAGTGAAAGATGTATTCTATGATCAAATCAATTGGATCAATAAACATGCGTGGGATTACCTCGAGTACTAGATACTAACTGGCGACGTACTTTTAGCATTCTTTTGGTTCTTGTGACCCTGAATTATAGATTTATTTTTGGCGTTTAAAGTAATTGAATAAATAAAATACATAGTCTGTTTAATCTAGATCGAACGAAGTTGACGTCACTCGGGTCTTTGTATTGTTTTTTTTTTTTTTTTGCCATCCCTGCTTATGAGAAATTCTTACCGAACTGTATTAACCATACCATAAAAGTTCAAGGTTACACATAGTATTGTGCGTTGGTCCGTTAATATTTCCGGATGGCAATGTTGTGAGTTTCGTAGTCAAGTGCACAGCATATATATCGGACTATAAACGTTTAAGGTTACACGTAGATTTGTGTGTCGGTACGTTATATCCGGCTGGTGGATGTTGTATTTTACCTAAACGTATAACATCAATACTTCAGTCATTCATTCCCCCCCCCCCCCCCCCCCCCCCACCTGAATAGACAAGGGAACCAAATTTCCATTTCATACAGTACAAATCGCCTTGTAGGCTCCCATGTTTTACTAGCGCTCTTATAAATTCCGTCATCACATGAAGCCAGATACACATTCTCGCCCGGGTCGTATGGGCTAATGCGTGAAAGTGCCTTACACAAGGATACAACGTCGTACGAAAGTTTGGTAGCTCATCTCGTCACTGATCACGCCCCCTAATATCTCTTTGTTTTTTTTTTTTCTTACAAGACGGGACACTCTACCGACAAGAAACGGAGGTCACGGTTGCTTCAGGTGTTTATAATTTACTAAAGGTATCTACACATACCTGTCATCATTCTAAAACACAACACATCTTCAAGGCAAGCCTGTCAGCCGAAAGTACGGCTTTCCAGATTCGTACATTGTTAACTTTTTGTCATGGGCTATGTGTAACCATTATCTTTTATAATCTGGTTAATACAGTTTAGTGAGAATTACTCATAAACGCGGATGGCAAAAAACAAGAATAACGTCATCTTCGTTCTATCTATAAACGTTTAAGTTTACACATAGTTTTGTGTGTTGGTACGTTTTATCGGACTGGCGGTTGTTGTGAGTGTTTTACATAAACGCATAGAATCAATAGTTACTGTTGTACAACGTTATTTATAGATAGTTACGTTTGGCTAAGAAGCTCATAACATTGCCATCCGGAAGTATAACGGACTAACACATAAAATTCTGTGTATCCATGAACGTTTATAGTCGGGTTAATACAGTTCAGTGAGAATTACTCATAAACGCGGATGGCAAAAAACAATAACAACGACCTAAGTGACGTTATCTTCGAACTATCTATACATTGTAATTCCACGCACTGCTGTGTTAAAACGTTGTGATAAATGCTCACAAAATAGTTGGATAGCCAACTGATTCAGACGATTACTCAGACTATAAACTGTAATAAATAGAAATAGATAAGCGGCTGTATCTTTCTTCTGTTTTTATCAGTTGTTATCAAATTATAATCTTATACATTTATTACAGGGCCTTATATTTGTCACGTTGTATGTTCTTACTTTTTTTGTGATCAAAGTATCCTGCAAGTATTTGAATACTTATTTCAATTTTATATTAAAAACCCTGGGAGTTTTACCACAATATCCTAGCAGTGAAGGGCAAATGTCCCATTGGAAGAAAATACAAAAAAGAACCCCCCCCCCCCCCCCACTCCCGAAACCCCATCCTCCATCCTTTATATTGATATAAATAATATAATAATATTAAAAAACAAACAAAACAAAAAAACCTTGAATAACAAAATCGAAGTCAGTGCTAGGAACTTGCGGAAAAAAAGCCAAAACCCCAGCACAAAATTTACGTTATTTGTCATCAAGCCTTGTGAAGGAATTAGACATTGTGAAAAATGTAAAGATGCCCCTTATGTGTAAATTTATCTTTTAAATGTGATATTGGTGATAATATTGGTTATTGATTTAATTTTATTCGTTGATTTCTTTAATGATTTGTGACAGGAATATCATTTTAAAAAAAATATTATCTCAATCATTATTCTGGTTTCTTTACTTATTGTAGTTTATAGTGTCAAGGATTTACTAAACATTGTGAACACCTGGATATTCATTTCTTGATTAGCGTAAACAAAGGACTTTTATCAACCTACTTTACAGTAGCGTAAAGACATTTTATTGAAGGTAAGTCGTGTGCTGAGATTTATAGCTACATTTAAATCTAATAATTGTCAAGTGCCATTTGTCTTATCTCGTAACTCATTTAAATAAAATTCTATTGCATTTATAAATAATATTTTGATTTTAAGGTTTAGTGACTATTTAGTGTTTTTATGTGGTAGAAGAGATAACATCGACGTGTCCTGAACTGCAGGTATGATAATCCAATTTGTTTTGGGCTCATTGTTGTAATGGAACTTTAAATTATTTTTTTTTTAGATTGAGCTTTATATAGCGCATATCCACTAAATGTGCTCAAAGCGCTTTACAAGCGTCAACAACAACATTTAACATGTAGGACGGGACATGACGCCTGTTAGGCGATATTACAATTTTTCGGACAAAGACAACGATGTTAACGGCTATGTACTCATTTTACACCTGAGTACGGTGAGAGAATGTGAGTAAAGAGCCTTTTCCAAGGACTCAACTATGCGCCGAGAGCGAGGCTCGAACCCAGGACCTTCCGATCCGAAAGCGACCACATAGCCGCACAACTACTCTCAAACCGACGCATAATATTATTGTCCATTACAACAATGTTAAATCAGGCCCATAATTGGGCTCGGTTATCAGACCTGTATATATGTGCACGTCGGATAAAATGACTGTATTTTTTTTTTTTTTTTTTGGTAAGACAAATGCATAATCATGCCATGATATCTGTGTCGTGCCGTGGTATGTTCTTATACACCACAATAATTGATGAGTGTTGTATCCAAAGGATAACACGTTTACCCATTTCACTCTTTAAAATAAGTGGGTCAGTTCCGGCTCCTCGCGATAAGTGCCCAAGAAGACCATTCAAAAATATTTCCAATTCAAAATTTCCTTTTCAAAGTTAATAAATACAATTTCATAAAACTGTGTTGGAAGCAAATTAACAACAACAACAAAAAAAGTAATAAAAAAAACAACCCCCCCCCCCCCATCAAACAAAACAAAAACAAAAAGCAAAACAAAACAAACAAAAAAAACCAACATAAAACAAACAAAAACAAAACAAAACAAAACACCCCCTCCTCCAAACAAACGAAACAAAGAAAATCAATAACAAAAACAACAACAACAACAACAATATGAAACAAAACAAAATAAAACAAGCAAAGCCCCCTCCTCTAAAAAAAAAAACCTCCCTTCCCAACAACCCCCAAAACAAAACAATTTAGGCAAGAAAACAAAACAAACAATAAACCAACAACGCAAACTTGTTTTTAAAAAGAGGTATTAAAAAACAAAACTAAACCCCCCAAAAAAACAACAAAAAGAAAAAAACCCACGAAACCCCCCCCCCCCCCACCCCCCCAAACCCAACTCTTTCATCAATTTTAATGATGCAATGCACGTAGATAGTCCCAACCAATACTTTATAAGATATGGCCAATTTTGTCATTTGAAAGAGTCCGTCTGCGTACGCAAAATTCGACCAATCAAACGGTTTTTGGACAGTTTAAGTTTACTACTACTACTACTACTACTACTACTACTACTACTACTACTACTACTACTACTACTACTACTACTACTACTACTACTACTACTACTACTACTACTACTACTACTACTACTACTACTACTACTACTACTACTACTACTGCCACTGCTACAACAATAACAACAACTACTACTACTACTTCTATTACTACTCTACTACTACTACTACTACTACTACTACTACTACTACTACTACTACTACTACTACTACTACTACTACTACTACTACTACTACTACTACTACTACTACTACTACTAGAAGGAGTTCCAGAGTTTCACAGCACGTCTAAAGAGGGGATTTTTTTTTGTCGGGGGAGACCCCGACCCCCCCCCCTCCCCTCCCCTATTTTCTTTTTTAATCGAGGGGGGGGGGGGGGGGGCATCTTTCAACTCTAACTAAATTTACAATAACCTGATGAAACATAATGTTTGCCATCACGCGCGATATCGAAACTGATGGGAAACTCAATAAGTATTAATGACGTCGCCCGGAGTCGTAAAAAAGAACCGACTCGGCAAATTGTATTTTGAAATTAGAAAAATCACACCATTTATAATAAGGAAACTTATCTTAAATACGTAGATAGGTACTTAGTAATTTTTATTGGACATTGCAACTAAAATATGTCTCATATAAAAGGGGATAACACAAAACAAACAAGGTTTGCCACAAAGTTTCGACCCTTGGCCTTCGTCAGGAGACACAGAAATATAAGGTTACAAAAATCACATTTTGTCAAATAATATGTGGAGAGGGTGTTGGATGTGGATGCAAGAGGTGGCGCGAGAGAGGGGAGAGGGAGAAAACTGCACATTTACTCACTTTATTTTTCTCTTCACTTTTAGCGGAGGGTACCTACCTACCTGTGAACATTAATTCGGGGCCCATCTTTCTAAAGTTGAGACGAGATCTAGGTTATGATAATGAATGATAAAATGAGTCTAAAGTCTAAAGTACCTTTTTAGATGGTTTCAGAACAAACAGCACGTGGTTCGCTTTCTCAGACTATTTTAGGCGTTGATCGAAATCGATTAAAGACGAAAATCTATCATTGAATGAAGCCATCTTTCTTTGGCGAGTAAGTCTGAATCTGAATCTGAATATTACTTGAAGTTCTCTAAATTCTGAGTGTTTGTTTTCAAGGGCGGAAACAGCTGTTGAACGTGGTAGCCATTGTCAGTGATTAGGCTGAAGTGGTTTTAATAATCTTCATTTATTGAAGATGTCTAAATCTGTTGTGTTCACACATGATTCGGGAAGAGCGTTCGTGCAGTGTGCAAATGAATATGTACTGACATTGAAGATGTTAGCAGATTGGTGTTTTATTGTTATTGAGGCGCAATGGAATTTGAGTCCGAATAGCCACAAGAAGTGTGACTCAGTCCGAACAGCAGCTTCGAAACAAATCTTTGCTAATTTGGTGATGATTTGGAATAAAGGAACAGCGATAGCAATATAAAGCCGGACCAAGGTGTCAAGGCAAAGAATGTTTGGCGTTATCAAGAACTGTATTTTAACCAATTAACTCCGTACTCTGAAACAAAAAACCCACTCAAAACACTGGCAAAAACTCTCAAACCTGAGATTTCGCGAGGGCCCAGGTTCCAGAGTTGTGCCAAGATGAGAGTGGGTCATTTAAATTGATCGATGTTTGGAGGACGCGTTTTCTGGCCAAATTTTTAAATACGTGTCTTTCCAGAGTACGAAAATTAACAGGTTAAACACAACATCTTCTAACAGGGAATACGCTTGACAACTTTCCCTAGGATCGTACGCACTTGCTTCAGTTGTTACCATATTGAGCAAGACTATAATAATATGACTAAAGAGGGTGGGTGTGTAAATAGATCCGTCGGTGTGGTTGATTAATTTTCCATGGATGTGTGACAACGGCAATTTCACACTACACCTCCCTGTTCTCCTCCTCCTCCTCTACTGGAGCCAGAGTTGATTCCGATTTCTTTAGCGTTGAGTAGAAAGCAACATTTGCATGTCACCCTCTGTGTAGAACGCTAGTCTATCACAAATATTTTCCATCAAATTTTACAGGTCAGCTACCAACAAACTACAGGGAGGTCATAGGGGGCAGAAAAAACCCAGAACCCCCAAAACAAAACAAACAAACAAACCTTAAACAAAACAAAACCGACAACAAACCTTCGACTCAATCCGAAATTGTAACCGGTCCCTTGTGAGGCTATGTCGTCTTGTGGTATGAGAAGACGCTTTCGTATCGAAAGGTCCTGAGTTCGAGCCTCGCTTGGCGCATTGTTGAGTCCCTGGAAAAGGCTTTTTATTAACATTCTCTCACCGTACTCAGGGTTTTTTTTTCTTCAGGAGTACGGAAATCAACTGTTTAATTGAAGAATAAAGCTGTTAACTATACGTTTACCTCTGCACGTCGGGCATGATATGCTAGTACAAGGCTTATGTTAATAATAATATAATCTCGAAGAACATCACAATATTTTGAAAGGTGACTAAGGACAATAAAATGGCAGGGATCCATTTGTTCTCTATTAGAACCACGTAATTATAAATTAATCATTAAAATCCTCTTCATTCAAAGAGGCTTCAACGATAGAGGAAAACTAATCGTTTTGTTTTCCCTTTTAAAAAATCTTTCTTTAAAATTATTGTCATTTGATCCTCAATCAAGTACTCTTCGTCGTTTAATCAGTATTTCAAACACACCTGAATTAATAATAATAAAAACAACAACGATGATAATAATGATAATAATGATAATGATGATGATAATAATAATAATAATAATAATAATCATAATAATAACAGTCATAATAATAATAATAGTAATGATAATAATAATAATAACAAAAATAATGATCATAATAACAATAATAACAAAACGACGACGACGACGACGACGATGATGATGATGATGATGATGATGACGACGACGACGATGATGATGATGATGATGATGATGATGATGATGATGATGATGATGATGATGGTGATGATGATAATAATATTATTATGATAATGCGCCTTACATGCCTAATTTATGGAATAGTATGAAAATCAATAATATTAACATAATAATAAATTTACATAATGTATTCTTTAAGAACAATATTCCTATATATACAAGCTTTCGCCGACATATACACATACAACAAAACACACAGGCGCACATAAACACAGGCAAACAATGAAATATATCTCGTTGAAAATGGCATTTGTTATAATTGTTAAAGTGTGTAAAATATGGATATACATTGCCAGGCATGCGATTTTGTCATTTTGAAAAAAAATAATCAAAAGAAAGGGGGGGGGGGTATTGATTAAAAATACTGCCAAAAATTCATGCATGAATCGATTGATTATGTTGTTTTTCATTCATTCATTCATTCATTCATTCATTCATTCATTCATTCATTCATTCCTTCATTCATTCATTCACTCATTCATTCATTCATTTCTGTGTCTATCCAAAGTTTTCTAAGAAAAATGAAATAAAAAAGTTTGTTTCTTCAGGGTATTGCAGCATACATGTACATTAGTTGTACTGTATTTCAAGCGCCTTACTAAATGATATTATTTATTGTTCATTTTGATCTTGTCATAAAACTGTAGGGGAGATAGATATAAAGATTGAGCGAGATTGGAGAAATAGAGAGAGAAAAAGAAAGAAAGACTGAAATAAAGAAGAGAAGAAAGCAAGAAAGAAAGAAAGAAAGAAAGAGAGAGAGAGAGAGAGAGAGAGAGAGAGAGAGAGAGAGAGAGAGAGAGAGAGAGAGACAGACAGACAGACAGACAGAGAGAGAGAGAGAGACAGAGAGAGAGAGAGAGAGAGAGAGAGAGTCATTTGATGGAGATAGAGTTAAATAGACGTATGTATGTGAGAAGATAGATTGTTAGATAGATACAATATAGTAATTTATGCCGTTTACACACACACACACACACACACACACACACACACATATATATATATATATATATATATATATATATATATATAGAGAGAGAGAGAGAGAGAGAGAGAGAGAGAGAGAGAGAGAGAGAGAGAGAGAGATTAATAGAAAGAATATTATTGGGAAGAAGGACGGAGGGGAATGGGATATAACCGAGACAGGAAGAGATCAATTAGAAATCTAAAGTGAATTAGGTAACGCTCACTTGACGCTGTAGTGTTGAATGTGTAGAATGAGTAACAGATGTTAACACCAACATAACGTTTGTAGGTGATATATGATATCAGAGTGCTTTTTAAATAGAATTATAGAATTCTCACTCTAAACCAAATCACCACTCTTCATAATTTGAGTTGTAGACACGTCGTCTCTGTGATAACAGGTAGCTTAGTTGAAATAAAATAGCGCATATTATATCTTGTGTGAAGACATTTTCTTTAAACTAAAATTTTTGTGTGTTCTAATAATAGAGGAAAAATAAGTAGTTAGTTCCTTAAAGATGAGGAGTTGGTATTTATCAGGTTTAACAGCGTAATAATTACGTACTTGTTTTTTTTTTAAAAGAGTACTTTCCATCTGATCCAAATTAAATGTAGATAGCTAAAAATCTCTTGCTTAGTCAACAGAGCAGTCAGAAAAGGTATATATAGAAGGAACGAAATTGACGTCAGCTACTTGTTGTTTATCAGCCATTTTATGATTCTCTCTCTCTCTCTCTCTCTCTCTCTCTCTCTCTCTCTCTCTCTCTCTCTCTCTCTGTGTGTGGCATATCACTTGGACGTAGCCTCCCACACAGTCCTTCGGAAGAAGTCTCTGTCTTGTGCCTATCTGCCACATTCCGTCACGCCGTTGTTGAGCCATTCCTGTATATCCTGTTGCCATCTTCTTTGTGGTCTTCCTCTGCCTCTTTTGTCCACCGCCATGCCCTCCAGTACATCTCTCTCTAGTGTGTCGTGTCTTTTCAGGTGCCCAAAGTAATTGAGTTTCAGCTTTTTTATCTTACTCATTAGCAGGGACTTTTTTAGTCCTAGTGTTTTCATGATGTTTGCATTGCTTTCTTTGTTTGTCCACGGGATGCGTAAGATTTTTCTATAGCATTTCATTTCGAAGGCGGTTATTCTCTTTTCTGATTCTTTGGTTATAGACCATGTCTCGCATCCATATATTGCAGTGGGAAAAATACAGGATGTTAGGATCTTCATTTTCAGTCTGACTTCCTTTCTCTTCCAGATTGCCATCATTTTGTTTAGTTTGTTGCTTGCAATTGCAAGTCTTCTCCTGATATCTGGTGCCGATTTTCCATTGGCTTCTATTTGTGCTCCTATTTTCTCATAAAATTATATCAATCAGATTATAAACCTTCAAGATTATATACTACATAACTTGGGTGTTGGTACGTTATATCCGATGTTGAGAGCACTCCAATAGCCGTCAACAGTCGTGACGTCACTTCCCTCGTAATGACGCATAGTAACTTAGCAACTGGTTCTAAACTATCGGAACAATGGCGAGCATAAGTGTGTGTCCAGAGGAGAAAAACATTATACATCTGATCATGTTTTGACTTTTTTACATTCTGATCACACGACACGTGAAAACGGTCTCTCCAGCGTGGAGAATTAAAAGTACAGATTTTCTTTGTTTAGAACCAAGTTGCTCGTTGCGGGGCGACGTGACATCAGACTATTGAATCCTATTTAACGCACAGCATCAATAATAGGTATCTGTTATCCAATAAGTCGAATTCAGCAGCAAAGCTACGAACCTCCTTTTGAGTCCATTCACCAGTCCACTGCCTAACTCTGGAAAGACACACATTAAAAAAATTGACCAGAAAACTCTTCCTTCAAATATATCAATTTAAGAGACCCTCATCTTGGCAATAACTCTCAAACCTGGGATCTCGCGAGATTATTAGTATGATAAAAATAATATTGATGATATTGATGTTGATGATGATGATGATGATGATAATAATGATAATGATAATAATAATAATAATAATAATAATAATAATAATAATAATAATAATAATAATAATAATAGTAATAATAATAATAATAATGATGTGATGATGATGATGATGATGATGATGATGATAATAATAATAACAATGATAATGATAATAATGATGATGATGATGATGATGATGATGATGATGATGATGATGATTATGATAATAATATTAATGATAGTAATGATAATGATGATAATAATAAGAATAATAATAATGATAATATAATGATAATAATAATGTAATGATAATAATAATAATGATGATGATGATGATGATGATGATGATGATGATGATGATGATGATGATAATAATAATAATAGTAATAATAATAATAATAATAATAATAATAATAATAATAATAATAATAATAATAATAATAATAATAATGATGATGATGATGATGATGATGATGATGATGATGATGATGATGATGATGATGATGATGATCATGACGATGGTTATAATGATGAGCATATTCATCGATGATGATGGACTGTTTTGTCACAAATGACAATTTATTCGAAACACAATCTGCAAGTAAATGTATTCGTCTCTTATATTATGTAGGTTACTCTCATGGGAATTTCGACGCTGGAGTTCCTTCTCTGTCCTGGCAAATATGTTGTCAACCAAACAAACACAAGGGACCTCCTTTCCTTGGCCTAGTTAAACAAATCAAAACGATTATAAAACTAATTAAGTTTGGAATTAATTGGTGTGTGGATAAGTAGATTTGTCGTGTGTGCTTTTTCAGGATATTGACTTCACCCCCGAGAAGAACTAGGTTTTGGATTAGGTGTTGTTATGAATGATTTTAAAATGTAATAAAACATTAGGTGGTGCTACATTCTTAGGTAATACTAATACTGAGAAAGAAATTAAAAAAAAAAAATAAATAAATAAAGTAAACTTAAAATAGGAACGGGGGAAAAATATATCCCTGACAGATTTACTGGTAGAGGAGTCGACTTAAAAGCGAAGGGCCTCTCGTTGAGTGAATGTTGATGAAATAAATAAATATGAACATTTATATATAGAGTGTTTCACGGATTGACCATGATCATATTGTATCACTTATTCCCCCAGCAGGCCATACGGGATCATATTTCCATTTCATACAGTACCAGTCGCCTCTTTTGCGTCTCTTTGAACAAACACTCTTACAATATCCCCTCACTGTAGCTAGGTACTCATCCACACCTGAGTCGAGTATGTGCAAATATCTTACCCAAGGATACAACGCTGGAACCAAAATTGTCCACGATCACTGTCACGCATCCCGCCACTGATCACGGTCAACGTTGCTTGGTTTTTGTGACAAGAAGAAAAACGGTACCACTGATACGCCGAGCGACAATGACCTCTATGTCCATACGGCGGGTAGCTGAGATTGTTAGACCTGGCGGAAAGTAGTTTGCGATTGATCAGCGTCCAATCCAAGGGGTAGCAAATATTCATAATAGTCATTTAAACGCTTTAGAGACCCGGATAAACTATCGCTACATGGGCCTTATGGCTAAAAGGACTACTTTTTCTGTCGGATAAGAGCGATTAGATGGATCTGAACGATTTGGTGGAAGAGACCAGGGCTTCATCTAAGTGATGGGGCTAAACAACCGTTACAGAAGGACCGAAATTAATGTCACTCAGCTCGTCGTTGCTGTTTTATTGCCATTTTTATGAGTAGTTCTCACTAAATTCTATAGATAGTATGCGCTTGGCTAAGAATCTCATAACATTGCCATCAGGAAGTATAACGGACCAACACACAAAACTGTGTGTATCCATGAACGTTTATAGTCAAGTTAATACAGTTCAGTGAGCTTTACTCATAAACGCGGATGGCAAAAAACAATAACAACGACCTGAGTGACGTCATCTTCGAACTATCTATTGATCAGATTATAGATAGTATGCGCTTGGCTAAGAAGCTCATAACATTGCCATCCGGAAGATAAACGGACCAACACACATAACTGTGTGTATCCATGAACGTTTATAGTCAGGTTAATACAGTTCAGTGAGCATTACTCATAAACACGAATGGCAAAAAACAATAACAAAGACCTGAGTGACGTCATCTTCGAACTATCTATAAACGTTCAAGGCGGTTACACATAGTTTTGTGTGTTGGTACGTTAAACCCAGCTGGTATATGTTGTGAGTGTTTTTGCAAAACGCATAACATAAACATTGCGATTTACGGTATAAAAACACTTATTATAAAGTTGAATCCATGGGTCTTGTGGCACGAGAGCCCTTCAACCATTTTTACATTAACATTCTAATAAGGTATAACTAAAAGTGAGAGAGCGACAGCTGGTTGATAATGTTATAAACAAATGACCTATGTACTCTATAGATAGTATGCAGATGACGTCACTCAGGCCTTTGTTATTGTTTTTGCCATCCGTGTTTGTGAGTTGTTCTCACTAAACTGTATTAACCAGACTATAAAAGTTCATGGTTACACAGAGTTTGTGTGTTGGTCCGTTATACTTCCGGATAGCAATGTTGTGAACTCCTTGGCCAAGCGCATTCTATCTATATGTTGTGAGTGTTTTTGCAAAACGCATAACATAAACATTGCGATTTACGGTATAAAAACACTTATTATAAAGTTGAATCCATGGGTCTTGTGGCACGAGAGGCCTTCAACCATTTTTACATTAACATTCTAATAAGGTATAACTAAAAGTGAGAGAGCGACAGCTGGTTGATAATGTTATAAACAAAGTTTCAAAGTTTTTTTGTTGTTGATAGAATAAAGTTTCAAAGTTTATTCAATCTTAGGCTTTCGCCAATAAATCAACAATTTGATGCCAACATACATGAAAGTGGAAAAAAAGAAAAAAAAAAAAAAAAGGTAAATGGAACCAAAAAAAATAAACTGATACACGACACAAAAATACAACAATCGTAATAACATCAATACGTTCAATAATAATAATAATAATAATAATAATAATAATAATAATAATAATAAATAATAATAATAATAATAATAATGAAAAAATAATAATAATAATAATAATAATAATAATAATAATAATAATAAATAATAATAATAATAATAATAATAATAATAATAATAACAATTATTGACCTATGTACTCTATAAAGGTATCGTGACCTGATATGTTTATTTATATTGAGTGAACCTGATATCGTGAGGTATATAAGTATTTGGTTAAGAAAAAAAGAGGGAAGAAAGAGAGAGAGAGAGAGAGAGAGAGAGAGAGAGAGAGAGAGAGAGAGAGAGAGAGGGAGAGTGTGTGTGTGTGCGTGTGTAAGAGAGATAGATAGATAGATATATTATATAGAGAGAGAGAAAGAGAGAGAGAGAGAAAGAGAGAGAGAGAGAGAGAGAGAGAGGGAGGGAGAGAGAGAGAGAGAGAGAGAGAGAGAGAGAGAAGGAGAAAAGGAGAGACAGAAGGAGAGAGAGAAATAAGAGATAGAGAGAAGGAGAGAGAAAGAAGGAGTGACCATAAAACAACAGGATACAGCTATTAATTGTCAAGCCAATCACCGACTCGTATAATCTATATCAACATTCCACATTAAACGATAAAAGAATGAACGTAGCAAATACATTGTCGAACTGCTTCATGTCTTCTCTGTTATCTGTGCTGCCATGATTTAACCATACACGTTTTTATGTTTTGGCTAGAAAAGTTTCATTAATAATATCAAAATAGACCCCGAATTGTAAATCATTCTTAAAGCTGCAAGATATTTTGATAAGTTACGTGGGGTGGTGGAATTTTTTTTTTTTTTTTTTTTGCGTATCAATATAACTATCTAAGTAAAAGTTTTAGACCAAAATAATAAGCGTGGTTAAATGATTACTTTTGAAAATCAATAAAAATTGAAATAAATAATTAAAAAAATCCCAGAGAAAAAAATAATAAAACGAAAAACTCTCAATACAAAAAAAACAAAACAAAACAAAACAAAACAACACAAAAACAGGAACCCCCCAAAAAAAACCCAAAAAAAACCAAAAAAAAAAACTAAAAAAAAAAAAAAATAAAAAATAAACTCAAACAAACAAAACAACAACAACAACAATTAAAAAACCCCCCCCCCCCAACCCCCCCCCCCCCCACCCCGGAAAAGAAAATTGGACAGAAACAGAGGCAAAACAGAAGACGAACCCCCCCCCCCCCCTACCCCAACTAAACCCATAATTCTGCCCAGCTCCCCCACCCCCAAATAATTTTATTAAAAAGAAGATCAAAACAGGTAACCCACACACACACACAAAAAAAAAAAAAAAAAAAAAAATAATATATATATATATATATATATATATATATATATATATATATATATATATATATATATATATATATATATCCTTTCTTCAAAAAATATAGCCTTGTGGAGAACATTGTGCTTATTTGAGTCAATTAAAAAAAATGATACGGCGCACAACTCTACTGAAAGATTTGAAAAATAGAAATGTATTTTTTACAGATAGATAAACAGATAACTTGATTTCCTTTTATAATTGAAAGTTCGTTAAGTCAAACAGGTATCTTAAAAAATTTACCGAAGACACTAACACCTCATGATCACACCCTCAACTCTATCTACCAGTAGAGTCCTTACTTCCGTTGTGTTGATTTAGCGGTGATCAGTGTTATGTAGTAGTGTGTTCTCATTGCGTGTATGTTTATGTGTGCGTGTGTGTGGTGTATACATATGTGTGTGTGTTTTGGAATGTGGTTGTGTGGAAGAAAAAAAAAAAAGGGGGGGGGGGGGTGTCCATCAAGTAGAGAAATTCCTGAGCAAAGGGGGGGGGGGGGGGGGGGGTTTGCTAGGAACTGTCAGATTGGAATTTTTCAGCAAATCGTGGCATTCATAGTGATATAATTCACTTGATCACATGACGGTATTCGGATTTACAGAAATTTTAAACAAGTTTCACCGATTAACAACATCAACGAATATTACTGCTGATACTACTGTCGTTTTTATGCCATCGATGTGATAATTATTGCCCTGGGAAATATTTAGTTAAACGTTGTCGG
>NC_088365.1:28986581-29014081 GCF_034508935.2 Berghia stephanieae
AAACTCCCCACAAAAAACAAAACAAATAAAAAACAAAACAAAAACACAAAACCCCTCACCCACTTAACTAAATCCATTTACTTTCATTATAATTTTATAAAATTCGTTTGAATAAGCTACAGATTAATCGCAACATCGATCACAAGATAATGCCCTTCTGAAGTGATTGATCACAGTAAAATAAAATAATTTGAGCTTTTATATAGAGCAATATCCACTAAACTTGCTCAAAATAGAACGAGACATGCCACCTGTAAAGCGATATTACAAGTTTTCCGACAGAAACAACGTTGTTAACGGCCAAGTACTCATTTTACACCTGAGTACGGTGAGATAATTTGAGCAAAGAGTCTTTTCCAAAGACCTTCCCATCCGAAAGCGAGTGTCATACCACGACATAGCCTGAGAGTATGGTATGTGATTAAGTCAAAAGATGTGGAACAGAATCTGTAGTAATCGAATGAGTGATTACAAATCTCCGGTCACTGCCGATTGTCCTTTTTATACAGCTTTTTAAAACACATTATCGTATAACAACGGAAACTAAAAGAATGGAGATATGGAAATTATGGGCTCCTTCCATATGTGGGTGTTCAATGTCAAGTCGGTGAACATGGCATTTGTGTATTGATGGTATGTGTTTAAACAAAATACGCACCATTTCCTTCCCTATATCAATCGTACAAATACACAAACAGTTTATAAATAGAATGAATTTGACGTCACTCAGATCTTTGTTAATGCTTTTTGCCATCCGAGTTAATGAGTAATTCTCATTAAACTGTATTAACCAGACTCTAAACGTTTAAGGTTAAACACAGTTTTGTGTGTTGATCCGTTATACTTCCGGATGGCAATGTTTTGAGCTTCTTAGCCAAGCGCATACTATCTATAAGAATTTAGTGAGAAGAACTCACATCTGAATATATATAGAAAGCCGCGAAAAACCATGCCAAATTTCAATACGATTCAATAGTCTGATGTCACGCCGCCCGGCAACGGCGGCCATCTTGGTTCTAAACAAAGAAAATCATTACTTTTTATTTTTCATGCTGGCTAGAACTTTTCATATACCTTGTGATCAGAATGTGTAAAAGTCAAAACATGATCAAATTTATGTGTTTTTTTCCCCTCTGGATACGCTTTTATGCTCGCCGGAGAAATATTTCATACGGCGTCCGCCATTGTTCCGATAGTTTAGAGCCAGTGTTACTAAGTTACCATGCGTCATTAGGAAGGAAGTGACGTTACGACTGTTGAAGAGTATTGTATTTCATATTATTGTTAACATAAGCGGGAGGATGTAGTTTACCGACTTGACTCGACCTGACCAAGATACACATCGCCTGCTATTAAAACCCTATTGCCACTTCAGAAGTTTCGCGTCTCCAGAATTTCGCTGCCTCCAAAAACAATGAATACCTGGCAATTCTGAGCAATAGTCTGATGCACGTCCGCCCAGCGACGAGCAGCTTGTTCTAAACAAAGAAAATCGGTACTTTTTATTCTTCATGCTGGCTAGATTTTTTTCACATACCCTGTGATCAGAATGTATAAAAGTCAAAACATGATCAGATTTATAATGTTTTTCTCCCCTGGATACACTTTTATGCTCGTCGGAGAAGTATTTCATAACGGCGTTCGCCATTGTTCCGATAGTTTAGAACCAGTTACTAAGTCACAAAAAGGGCGACCTGTTCTGTATAAAATAAAAGTTTTGTTTCACGTGGACTGCTTTTGTTCACATTGGTATTTTCTATTTAATTTGTCACATCATATTCCTTTTCACTCTTGCTGACATGACTCGGATCAAATATCTCACACGCCCTACTCGATTTTTAGAATCCGTTTTTCCACATCCTATTCCTAATTGTATTCTTATTTGCAGATCTGATAGCTCAAATTAATATGGGGTCGTTGTTGTAAAGGAATTATTCTCAAACCAACGCAACATAATCTCCATTACAACAATGATAAATCAAACCCATAATTGCGTTCGGCTTTCAGACTTGCAAATACGTACTCCTTGTCCTATCTAATTTTCTCTTAAAAAATCCATCGAGATATATAATTTAAAACTTCTTCTTCTTCTTCTTCTTCTTCTTCTTCTTCTTCTTCTTCTTCTTCTTCTTCTTCTTCTTCTTCTTCTCTTCTTCTTCTTCTCTTCTTTTCTTTTCATCTTCTTCTTCTTCCTTTTTCTTTTCTCTCTTACTTCTTCTTCTTCTTCTTCTTCTTCTTCTTCTTCTTCTTCTTCTTCTTCTTCTTCTCTTCTTCTTCTTCTTCTTCTTCTCTTCTTCTTCTTCTTCTCTTCTTCTTCTTCTCTTCTTCTTCTTCTTCTTCTTCTTCTTCTTCTTCTTCTTCTTCTTCTTCTTCTTCTTCTTCTTCTTCTTCTTCTTCTTCTTCTTCTTCTCTCCTTCCTCTCCTCTTCTTCTCTCTCTCTCTCTCTCTCTTCTCTTTTCTCTTCTCTCTCTTCTCTCTCTCTTCTCTCTCTCTTCTCTCTCTCTTCTCCCTTCTCTCTCTTTCTATTTTCTATTCACAGATCTACAACTTTGACAAGGGTGATCGGGTACATTTCGCATGCCAGAGGGTCTAGCGAGCAAAGCAATTATTTTTTATCTCGTACATCAATAACTTTACAACGCCATGCTTCACCGATTCGAACCAGGAGAGTGCTGGGTTAATTGTCAGACCAAATTTTTTATTACATAAATAAGAAATTGGTATTTGATAAGACGAGGCAAGTTCGTGTAATAGTGCACAGATAAATAACACACTTCAATTTCTCCCTCGAGTCACATTCTCATTATCTTTCACACAATCTTCTTCTTCTTCTTCTTCTTCTTCTTCTTCTTCTTCTTCTTCTTCTTCTTCTTCTTCTTCTTCTTCTTCTTCTTCTTCTTCTTCTTCTTCTTCTTCTTCTTCTTCTCGTGCTTCTGTCTATGCATCATTCATCTTCAATCTTCTCTTCTCTTCTTCTTCATTTCTCTTCCTTCTTCTTCTTCTTCTTCTTCTTCTTCTTCTTCTTCTTCTTCTTCTTCTTCTTCTTCTTCTTCTTCTTCTTCTTCTTCTTCTTCTTCTTCTTCTTCTTCTTCTTCTTCTTCTTCTTCTTCTTCTTCTTCTCGTGCTTCTGTTCCGACTTCTATGTCGAATGCCATCATAATCATCATCATCATCATCATCTCCCCTCCTCCTCCTCCTCCTCCTCCTCCTCCTCCTCCTTCTCCTCCTCCTCCTCCTACTACTACTACTACTACTACTACTACTACTACTACTACTACTACTACTACTACTACTACTACTACTACTACTACTGCTACTAGACTACTTTACTCCTCTTCCTCTTCCTCCTCTTCTCCTATTTCTTCTCCTTCTCACTCTAACCCTTATCCACTGTCATCTAATTTTCCACATTTTATTTCCAAAACGTCACACGATCGTTATGATATTATCTTTTCATTAACGAAATCGACCAACGGTTCGTGTCATGATTTGAAAGATGTTATCGTTTCGATATAAATATATAATAACACAGCTTTGTGATTTCAGGAACCCAAGCAATAAACCAGAAAGTGTTAAAATCGCACTCGGTGACACATTAATATTGCTAGGAGATGAATTCTGCCTTAGGAATAACATAATCATATTATAACCTTCCATTGATCCATTTATAGATTAGACTTTTAAGTATGGCAAAGTTGACACTTTTATATGTCAATGTAGTCTCTCTCTCTCTCTCTCTCTCTCTCTCTCTCTCTCTCTCTCTCTCTCTCTCTCTCTCTCCTCCCTCTCTCCCTCTCCCCCCTCTCTCTCCTCTCTCTCTCTCTCTCTCTCTCTCTCTCTCTCTCTCCACCCCCTTCTCTCTCTCCCTCTCCACCCCCCGCTCTCTCTCTCTCTCTCTCTCTCTCTCTCTCTCTCTCTATATATATATATATATATATATATATATATATATATATATATATATTCTCTCTCTCTCTCTCTCATATATATATATATATATATATATATATATATATATATAATATAGAGGGAAAAGGCTCTCTACTCTCATTTTCTCACCGTACTCAGGTGTAAAATGAGTATCCTGGCTGGTAATCGTATTATCCCTGTCGAAAAAACAAAAACAAAGCAATTGTAATAGCGGCATGTCTCGCCCGGCATGTAAAGTGTTGCTGTTACCTAGGGACCCCTTGTCAAATGCTTTGAGCAATTTTGGTTAATATTACGTTCTATAAAAGCTCATTTTTTGGTTTAACCTTCTCTTTACCAACCATAGGAAAATCGTCACATTTGTTACGATACAACCAACATTTTTCTTATCACAACTTTTATTGTGCATCATACAATTTAAAAGAAAAAGAACAGTGTTTTGTAGAGCATGCTTTGCTAAAGAAATTATTTATCTCAAGAACTTACTGCCATTGTGTCTGGCTGATAAAAAATATATTTTTGTTTTAGTTGGATGAGCAGTTTCGGGGAAAATCTTGAAAAGGGCAGGTACGGAGAGAGTTAAAATCTTTATTTTTTTACTATTATTATGACAGGTGAGAGTAAAACTGGAGTCCGCCTGTCCGTGGTTAATGAAAATAAAATTGACGACCACTTTAGTTATTTTCGACATATCAATAACTCGATATCAATAATGCAAGCTGTAATTAAAGTCAGCACCTCTGTGCCTTGACAAACAGCTTTTTTAAAAAACATTTTGGTCAGAAAACGTTTGCTTACATAATATTATGTCATAGATTGATTTTACGACCCCCTCCCTTTAAAGACTTCAAAGAAGAGAGAATACGTCAGAGATACAATAAAAAAAAGGTATTCCCTCAGAGCCATTGGGTCCATGGTCCTGGAGTGTATCCCGGTTTCTATATCGTAAAATTGCTTGCTAACCTTATGATAGGACGCTAGATCAGATCTAACAGACCCAGTAACCCATTCACTGCTGGGTGGACAATAGTAGTAGTAGTAGTATCGTTCGGCTACACTTCTATGTTCAAGGTATCAATCCAGGTTCTGAAGTCATCATTACATTTGTTGATGGTTTCAAATCCCCCTTCAAGTTTTGTCTCTGGGCAATCTAGTACGAGGTGGTTTGCATCTTGTGGTGCTTGGTTGCACTTTGGGCATGTTGGTGATTCTTGGAGCCCCCATTTGTGCATGTTGGCAGCTGTTCTCGTATGTTTTGACCGTAGTCTATTTGCAGCTACCCAGTATTTTCTTGGTTGATCCTGTAGACCTGGGAGACTTTTACAGGGACCTTCAATAAGTTCTCCTCCTGTTGGTTTATTCCTTTTCCATTCCTCAATGACAATGAGGTCAGAAGAAAAAAAAAATTTCGACTGCACCCGGGATCGATCTCGGCCATTTTGTGTGAAGCGAGTGCTCTACCAACTGAGCTATCGGAATCCCCCATAGAGACACTTTTTTAAAAGCAATATCCAAAGGTGGAGAATAAATACAATTTCTTCACATTTCAACAAACTTAGAATTCGTCAGAGACGATGGATCACAAATAGTCCCCGGTTTGATCATGTTTCAAAAGTTATGATTCAGTCATTTGAGGGTCACGATAGCTCAGTTGATAGAGCGCTCTCTTGACATACAAAGGGAACGATCCCGAAGTCGAGATATTTTTCTGACCACCTTCTATCCCCCTCCTCCATGTCCGCACAGCAGTGATAAG
Source organism: Berghia stephanieae (assembly GCF_034508935.2). Lineage (NCBI taxonomy): Eukaryota > Metazoa > Mollusca > Gastropoda > Nudibranchia > Aeolidiidae > Berghia > Berghia stephanieae. The sequence continues at coordinate 28,992,268 of NC_088365.1, forward strand.
GGAACTGAGTCTTTAAGATCTGGCGGAAACTACTCTGAGATAGACCAACGTCCTATCCAAAGGGTAGCAAGATATTGCTGTTGTCCGTTTCACGGTATGGAAACCGGGACAGACTCCGGCTCTATTGAACTAATGCTTTGAAGGACTACTCTGTCTTGCACTGAAAAAAACAACAAAACAACAACAACCCCCCCCCCCCCAAAAAAAAGCAAAACAAAACAAAAACAAAACAAAACAAGTAATTACAATTTTGGCCAGAAAACTAACTCCTTAAAATAACCTTCATATTTGAATACAAAAGAAAAAAAAAGGGAAAAAAAAAAAAACAAAGAAAGAATAAAACGAAACAAACAAACAAACAACAACAAAAAAAAAACAAACAAACAATAAAAAACAAACAAACCCAAAACGCAAAATAAAACAAAAGAAGGAAAAGAACAACAACTCTCTAATTCTCAAAACTGTTTTGAGAGCTTTTTTTGTTTTGTTTTGGTTTTGTTCTCGCGTGTTTTTTTTTTTCAGAGTCCGTCCGGCAGTACTGCAGGTCAGGTGTTTTCATCGATCATGAAATGCGGTCACCATTTTATGTCCAAATTGCATAAAAAGGTGTTTTGTCAGTGCAGTGTGGTATAGAATAATATATTATGTAGTTACCCATTGTAGCTTGAATGGTTGATTGCAATACACTGGGTGACCTTCTTGATCGATCGCTCATCACCAATCACTGATATTGATTGCTCATCACTTCATAATGTAGGAATCGCTGCTGATATGATCTAATTGAATTTTATTGAAATCGTTTGAATGGGGCGGGGGGGCGGGGGGGGGGGGGGATAAGAAAACAATTTGTGAAGGAATTACTTTTGGAAAATAAATATTTCCTTTTAGAGATCTCATTTCTCGGTATTAACCATGCTCAATGCGCTTCATTGTGTTTCTTTTTTTTTCTCCATCAGCAGGGTTTATTATGTTTTGAACTATTTTCATTTTTGAAAAGTAGAGCTTTGTAGCTGTATCTCAGTATAATGTATTAAAATAGTATTTACTCGGTCTACAAAGGAATTTCTTGAGACACTAATTTGATATGTATTTATCTATTTATTTATTATTTTATTTTCTTCTTATTTTTTCCTTCCTATCCAGTGGAAGCTTCCGTCTTGGGCATATCCTCTATGGAGATTGTTTTGGTGTGTTTGGCACATCACGTGGCTTATCGTTAGTGGCGTGAGAACACAGAATACAGCTCCTGATGACAAAGATGGCGTGAAGTGGTTTGTTTACGCCTCAAACTGGACGTTTCTTCTCACAACCTTCTTCTGCCTGCTTGATTTTGTGTTGGTAATCACTGCTGTACGGAGGAGGTCACGTGATTCTGACAGTAATAACACGGGTAAGTAATGATAGTTTTTAAAATATGATTTGAAAAGTAAACAAACAAAGTTGGCGTCACTCAGGTCTTTGTTATGTTTTTTGCCATCCATGTTTATGAGTAATTCTCACTGAACTGTATGAACTAGACTATAAACGTTCAAGGTTACACACAGTTTCTTGTGTTGGTCCGTTATACTCACGGACCAACACATAAAACTCTGTGTAACCATTAATTTTTATAGTCTGGATAATGCAAGTTTAGTGAGAATTACTCATAAACGCGGAAGGCAAGAAATAATACCAAAGACCCGAGTGACGTCAACTTCATTCTATCTATAGGGAGTATGCGCTTGGCTAAGAAACTCACAACATTGCCATCCGGAAGTATAACGGACTAAGGAACAAAACCGTATAACCTTGAACGTTGATAGTCTGGTTAATACAGTTTAGTGAAATTTACTCAGAAACATGGATGGCAAAAAACAATAACAAAGTCATGAGTGACGTCATCTTTGTTCTATCTTTTTGAACAGTTGTCAATGATACAACACACACTACGATTCAATAGTCTGATGTCACGCCGCCTGGCAACGGCGGCCATCTTGGTTCTAAACAAAGAAAATCATTACTTTTTATTTTTCATGCTGGCTAGAACTTTGAATATGCCTTGTGATCAGAAGGTGTAAAAGTCAAAACATGATCAAATTTATGGGATTTTTTTCCTCTGGATACCCTTTATGCTCGCCGGAGAAATATTTCATACGGGCGTCCGCCATTGTTCCGATAGTTTAGAGCCAGTGTTGCTAAGTTACCATGCGTCATTAGGTAGGAAGTGACGTTACGACTATTTAATCCTATTAAGCAGACATTAGAAAGAATAGGAGAAAAACTATTTCCTTGTCACGAATTGAATCTCAGACCTCCTGTTTCATGGACATACACTGCTATTCAATACTGTTCGACCAAGAAGCCGAGAAAGACGGATAGTAATGTAAATCTGCGATAAAGTCTTTTGACACGTGGCCCAGACCGAGGGTGTCGTTACATGGTCCTTAGTTCGAATTATTCACATCACAAACGCTGTGGTTGTTTTGGTTTTCTCGTTATCTTCTGGCACTTCTATACAGCCTTTATTTCAGATTATAATATAATACCACCTATTTTCTTTGTTCCTATTAAAATACCGGTCATATAATAAGTGAAATCTGACGGATTGATGATGTGCGTAAACAAACAATTTATTGTGTTATGCGACCGGCCGTCCCTCCGCTCGTCGCCCAGGTATTTGGCCACACACACTGGGTTTTCACTACGATTTGCTTCAGCCGTGCCTGTCCCTCGATCGTCCCTGGATGAAAACTGAGCGTGTATGTGCCCTCTAAGGGCTAACCCACACCGGCCTCGGCTCTTCTCTTTTTTCTTAATATTTTGTCCCTGCCCGACGACGTCTTTTTCCGGGTGCCGGGTCGTTGGAGTCATTCTCCGGTGTGGGTTAGTTAGCCTATTCCATTCAATTCTACCATTTTGTATTCTTTTTAATTTTTTAAAAAAGCTATAAGAATAAAATGTTATAATACGATTTTAAAAAGAAATGGTAGACTCTGTCTTTCGGCTCTTGTGCCAATATGTAACACAGTGAATGACATAACCAGATGGTGAAAGGTTTGAACTGAGATACTGCCAAGTTTAGTTAGAAGGTCAATTTTTAGAATAATGAGTTCTTGTCATAAATGATTAAATCAACCCTTTTTGTTCATCTTTGGGAAATATCTAAGCTTAATTTCACTTCTTAATATTTTTACAGCTAGTCAAGTTGAAAAAATATGAAATCTGAGAAAAGTTGCTGACTATAACTTCATGAAAAATCACCCGATTCACTTCAAATAAAGATTAAAATGCTCTTGGGAGCATATTCTTTCTGAAAATGAAAAAAAAATTATTTGAAAATCCAAAATGTTCACCTTCCGACCGATTATGTCATGCACTGACACCTATATTTACCGATATCGTTCACAAAAATATGTACCACGCCAATCCGGTATTGTGTCGGGGAAAAGCTAGATGAAGAAGATTAAGAAATCAAAGTCATTGTGCGGCTATGTGGTCTAGTGGTATGACTCTTTCGGATCGGAAGGTTCTGGGTTCGAGCCTCGCGCTCGGCGCATAGTTGATTCCTTGGAAAAGGCTTTTTACTCACATTCTCTCACCGTACTCAAGTGTAACATGAGTACCTGGCCGTTAACAGCGTTGCCTTTGTCCGAAAAATTGTTATATCGCCTAACAGGCGTCATATCCGTCCTACATGTTAAATGTTGCTGTTGACCAGGGACCCCTTGTAAAGCGCTTTGAGCACATTTAGTGGATATTGCGCTGTATCAAAGCTCAATTGTCATCGAGGCAGGCATTTCTTGTAACACGAATTTTCATACATTGAGGTAAAAGTAGAACTTTAAGCACCGGGTACCCCCCCCCCCCCCCCCCCCCCCCAGACATGATGCGACTTTGATGTGACAGGTCCCATTCGTCATTGTTTCCATCTGTTCTATTGTGCCGTCGCAGACATCTGTTGCTCTTTATGAATTTTACGTGTGTTTCTGTGATCGTGTGTGTGTGTGTGTGTGTGTGTGTGTGGGGGGGGGGGGGGGGGGGGGAGGGGGAGAGAGAGAGAGAGAGAGAGAGAGAGAGAGAGAGAGAGAGAGAGAGAGGTTGGGGCTGGGTGGGAAATGCCTATATCGCATACAAAAGGGAATTATCAATACTTCTGAAGTCAAATTTTTAGCCTTTCATAATAACAAAGCTTTCAATGTAAGGAGAAGAGAATGGCTAATTCTACGAAGCGAAAGTTCTAGTAAATATAATAATCACGAGTGGTGTTTGCACAAATTTATCACTGTAAATATTGACATTCAAACGAATCTATTGTGTTCTGGTAGCTGTAAAAATTGGAAGCCCTTTCACGAAAGGGTTGCTCCGATGACGGGAAAGAAGAACGTAATGGTGTGCAATTTGTATTCATTTCTTTCTTTCATTTCAATTTCTTTCTAACTCGTGTATGTATCGTAAACAAAAAGTCTATGATCTGCTGAAGTGAAAGTAAACACTAAGAAGAATGGTACGCGCACACTACAGTTCGATGTAAAACACGATTTATTTTTGTGTTGCATCATAAAACTTTTACTCCATTCGTAATTAATAGACATATTAACTAGTGAACTGCTGTACTCGGGCGAAAACACGTTAAAAAATTTGACCAGAGTCCACGTCCTTCAAACATCGATCGATTTAAATGATCCTCATTTTGGCAAAAAATATCAAACCTGGTAATCTTTAAAAGGAGACATCCAAAACACCTTTTTCTTCTAATGGAAAACTTCAACACCTCATGAATAATTGTATTAAAATGACGATTTGTTGATTGATGTGTTCAGAAAAAGTTTTCTGGCCAAAATTAAAACAATTATGTTTGTCCTGTAGCACAGTTGTAAGTATGAAGTTGACGTCACTCTGGTCTTTGTTATTGTTTTTGCCATCCACGTTTATGAGTAATTCTCACTAAACGGTTTTATCCAGGCTATGAAAGTTCATGATTACACACAGTTGTGTGTGTTGGCCCGTTATACTTCCGGATGGCAATGTTATGAACTTCTTAGCCAAGCGCATACTATCTATACTGTTGTACCACATAAAACATTCTATGTTCATTGTGGTCAGAAAATTTTCAATTAATTATCGATGTCTAAAACACCCCCAACTTGCCCAAACATCCACTTTCATTTCGTAGCTCTAAATAGACGGTTGTAATTGCTTGCTAGGGTTTGGATAAGATTATGCTAGTCGATTTCAAAATACTTTCCGTCAGATCTAATAGACTCAGCTACCCAATAACTGCTAGGTGGGCCGAATACGTTGAGGGGTAGTGGACAGATAAAAAAAAATATTGAGTACACATGTGATCGATTTCGATCCTTTTGTTTGTGAAGTTGAGTTCCTTACCTCTGAGCTATTGGGATTCCCTCCTTCACCATTTAACTTATTATATGCTACACACAAGTAAGCAACAAAGGAGCAGTGTATTATTATTATTACTTAGTCCAAAATTGTAATACCACACCCGGTATTGCCGTCGCTTAAGTAATAAAAACAAGGGGAATCAGGATATTCGATTTTATGCAATCAACTCGATACGACCATCTTGTCTTATTTTCCACCAAGATGGTCGAAAAGCAGCTGCATTCATAAGCATCAAAACAAACCGTGATCCACCGCCTCAAAGCGGTATAATGTCTGGATGAATTAATTAGGCGATGGACATGGAATGGATTGCCACAAATATGGAACTAAGGGGTTATTTAATGGATTGCCACAAACATTTAACTAAGGGGTTATTTAATGGATTGCCACAAACATGTAACTAAGGGGTTACTTTTATTCGTGAAAGTGGAGAATGAATAGAATTTCTTACAATACAACAAACTTAAAATTCGTATTTCTCAGCATTTTATGTCCATTGTATTTATTCACTTTTTAAAGCTAAGGTTAATCCCGACATCATACCGTTTTGGGACGATAGGCTACAATTTAGCTCTTCTGATGATAAATTAATATTAACCGTTTAGAGTTGGAGGGCATAATTTATATATGATTGAAAGGAAATGAAGGAAAATATTGAGTAGTTAGACACATCCCAACATGGTTGAGGAGAGTTGCTTTGCATGTGCTTGTGACAGCCATACTTTTACGAACAAATTAAAGTTTCACGCCCTTCTGGTCATCAAATATAAAGGAAATAATATTGGACATATCACATGAAAATTGCGTTGTTTGAATAGGCTATCAAACCACTGAATAGACAGCGGTCAAATGTTACAAGACGCGTTCTCTACGTAGAGAAGTGTGTTTAGGACCTATTATATTTAGTCTTAGCCTTTTTTAATCTTTAAAACAAAAAAGATAAATAAAAAGACAACCACACCCCCAACAAAAAACAAAAACAAACAAACAAACAAACAAACAAAAACAAAACAAAACTAAAAGAAACTCTATCTAGAAACACAGACCTGTTTTCGTCTCTTTTGATCTAGACGTCTACAACAGAATTAGATCGTTTTATGGTAGAAAGGATTCACACATTCGACTAAAACTTGGAATCGATAAATACCAATATTTTCATGATGATAATTTACCTTCTGTTATGTTAGATACATTTTCGTGATCAAGATTTACCAACCATTTCATAAATGCTTGGCCTCCGGTCGAAGACCGGGTATTCAGCTTGTTCCTGCATGAAATGCTATTGATTATACTCAGAGATTTATGCTAGAAATTATTGTGATTTGAAATAAATTGAGGCTCGACGTAAAGGGGTAAATTTTATAGAATTTTCTTTCAATAGACTTTCCACTTCGTCATCTATATTATTATCTGATTCAAGCACGAGCGATTCCAATGCAGTCTACGTAGAAAAGGTCTTTTGGAACCAAGCGTTAATTTAATTACCATTCGAGTGCAGTCAAGCACAGGAAAACAGCCTCAATTAGTTTTGCGTGATATGAAGTTAACAATTGTTATCAAACTTCAAGGAGTATAATTTAGACCCCAGCATGGCATGCAGTGAATTGAGAAATTTAAACAGACTTCGCTATTAATTTCGCAACAATGAAAGGCGATTTTTGATAATATGATTTTTTATAAATCAAATTTAGGCTCTAGTGCATAGAGACTTTATAATATCGTAATGCTAAGACATGTTTTGTGGTTTATTTGCAACAATTATTAGGGAATTGAAGGCCTATGATAAATCAATCGAGTTTACACGGTATCAGTTTTCAACGTGACATTTGAAAAAAGTGTAATTTAGGGATGCGTTGTTTATGCCATATTAATATTGTAATCAAAAGTTTCACATTACCTCATATTAGGGAATGCTCGAAATTATGAAACTGTAACAATAACTAAATAAAAACGTTTCAAATTCCTCCTCCTTTTCTTCCTCCTCCTCTTAAATCTCCTCATCTTTTTCCTCCTCCTCTTCATTCTCCTCATCTTTTTCCTCCTCCTCTTCTTCTTCCTCCTTATTTTCTTCTTCCTCCTCCTCCTCCCATCTTTTTACTCCTCCTCCTCCGTCTCCTCCTCCTCCTCCTCTTCTTCTTCTTCTTCTTCTTCTTCTTCTTCTTCTTCTTCTTCTTCTTCTTCTTCTTCTTCTTCTTCTCCTCCTCCTCCCCCTCCTCCTCTTCTTCATCCATTCTCTCCCTCCTTCAGATATAACCTCTTTTTTACGCTTCACACTCTTAGCTTCAAGCATTCCAAATTTCAGAAACGGTATCAACAAAGGACCTTTAACCCGGAAATGAACACTTCCATTCTTTTGACATTATTTACTTACCATAGCAATTACTTACTCAAATAAAAATAAAAAAGTTACCGTTTTCTGACAAAACATCTTTTTTTTTCATTTTGGCTAGAAACTTTCTACTTCATATCAAATGTCTATATTATAAAAATGACCCTCGACTTGTGGAAAAGTTTAAATTTGAAACTTGAGAATTCGTTGGAACACTGACCAGTTTTAGGGTCATTCCAATCAACGGAAATTTGACGTTACAGTTATTTAGCCAAAATGAATTCTTCAAAAACATTTTTTTTGGTAAATTTGAGTAGGCCAGAAGTGAGTGTTTGCTCTCTACCCCGAAATGCTTTGTAAAGCCGCTCCAAGTGTTATTACAATTCGACGGGCGTTCCGTCAGCACACGATGCTTGAACCGCAAAACAAACAAAGATTTCTTTACAATTTACAGCGGTATTTGATTCAAATAACGAGTAATTTCTTAAGCGTTATTCTCTCAAAGTGAAGATGCCGTACCGCCCTTAACACAACAATTAAACTAATTGCCTTTGTATTTAGGAGGAAGGAAACATGTGGCAAAGTGGCTATAAAATGTATAAAAGATTAAAATGAAAAAGAAAAGTTGTCTGTGGGGACTAGGGTTAAATGAGAGCATTGAAGTGTGGATGTATGTCACTTGGGGGCGACTGCTTGGAAGGGTTCCTAATAACTTATAATTTGGTTCAGACATAGTCTTCTAGAAGAAGTCAATGCGTGCATCTCTCTCTCTCTCTCTCTCTCTCTCTCTCTCTCTCTCTCTCTCTCTCACTCACTCACTCACACACTCTCTCTCTTCATGAGCAAATGGACAGTGATTGGGTAATTAGGTCTGTTATATCTGATTTAAAAAAAAAGGATTTTGTGATAGACAATTAAGTGTCCTATCCAAAGGGTAGCAAGCAATTGTTACCGTCAATTTAACGCTGCAGAATACATACCAGGATAAATTCCGGCTCCATTGGCCTTTAATGGATGGGAAGGATAACTTTCTTTTCTTTTCTTTTTCTTGTTTGTTTTGAAGCGTGGAATCTGTAAAGATAACAGTTCGACTCATCGCTTAAAACATTTCTACCTTGGGCGTGATTTTACTTATTCACTTATTGCCCAATGTACATGTTGACGCGTAGGACACCAACGAAGGACCTCCATTTTCCTCTGACCGTGGCCATCAAGCTTCAGGGAGCTCCAGCTCTCCCCCCCCCCCCCCCCAGCACTCTCTCATCTCTCCATCTACTGCCAAGTTACCCCAGGCCTTCCTCTTCTTCTCTTTCCTGCTGGTGTCCGGTGTTTGGCAAGTTTGCCGACGTTTCCCTTCTCCTTTCTCAGAAAATCACCCCTATCTTTTCCCCCTTCTTCTCATCCATTCCACATTGATCCAAACACGGGCGTGATTTATGTGCTAAAAATAAATTTAAAGGTAAAACTGAGAAACAAGTATGTATAGATAAATTTAGTTTTTGTTTGTTTAATGGAGGGTAAAGATTAATAATATGTAGATAGTTTCTAAACCAGCTAATTGCCGTACCCTGGAAAATATTCGTATTAAAAAATTTGGCCATAAAACTTGTCCTTCAAAATATCGACCGATTTAAACGATCCTCATTTTAGAAAAAAAATTCTCAAATCTGGGACTTCGCGACTTTTGTAATTCAACAAACTACACACATTGTCATCGTCAATAATACAGAGTTAAAATTTCACCCAAGCTTCACATTTTAAAAATTATTGTAGATTCAATTTTCAGCATCTTCTCTACTCCGGCAAAAGACCGTTTTCAGACGTTGAGTGCAATAAAGAAAACCCTAAATAAATATAATAAATAAAAAGAAAAAAAAACCCACATGAAAAACTACAACCAACAACTTAATTTTAAAAAAAAAGAAAAGGAAAGGAAAGAAAGACAAAAATAATAATAAGAAAAAAAAAGATAAATTGAAATAAAATCAAGATAAGAATCAAGCCAAAAGGCCGGCGATAATGCTTATCCAGGTGGACTATTCATCTAGACGAACCAACCCGGTGTAAATACAAACATTCCCACCCCTTTATTTCATTGTCATACATTCCTTAATTTGTTTGTTATGCACACGTAAATAGACACGGGGAGAAGCACTGAGTTGCCGTACTCAGAAAAAAAAAACAGAAAAAAAAATCGCCAAAACAACACATTATAAACATATTGGCCAGGAACTGGTTCTTCAAATATCAATCGGGTAAAATGACACACATCTCATCAAAAACTCTCAAACCTGGGATTTCCAAGGAAGACCCAGGTTTGAGAGTTGTTTTTTGTTGTTGTTGTTGGCAATATGAGGATAATATAAATCGATAGATATGTAAAGGACATGTTTTCTACCCAAAATTTAAATGTTTTAATTCATAGTACGACAGCGAGCGGCATCAACCACCAACCAACGCCTGATATAAGGTGGATAATAATAATATCATATTTCATGGCCTGCTGCTACTCTGTCTTCGTCTTAACTCATTTTTTCTTTCAACTAGTGGAGAACCCGCAATAAAGGCTATTAGTCCGTTGGCTTAGTGGAAAAAATGTGCAAATCGTGAACCAGCATGAAATTTTCACACAAAGTGCAGAATTTTATGAGGATTTCGAAAATAGGTGGCTCCAAGTTGAAAAATTGTTGGAAACCAAGAGTTATTGCCCTTTAAAGGTGACAAAATACATTAAATTTTTTTTTCTAAAAAAATTACGGCTTTATAAATATTTTATAACAATGCGGATATTTTGGTATTCCGTTGCATACTTTGGACTTTGGCTATAATATTAGGAACAGGCGATCATCTATTATACGTTTACTACCAAAGGCGAGTGTCATTAAACACAAGACCAAAAATCCGTACAGAAAATTTGAGTTAAAATAGATGTCTTCATTGATCACAATAGATTTTGTTTCATAGATTAAAAAAAAAGGCAAATTTAGTTATTCTGATCATTTCGACAGTAACCAGTAACTGTCATACTCTGGAAAAACTCGTATTTAAAAATGTGGCCAGAAAACTCGTCCTTTAAATATCGATCGATTTAAATGACCCTCTTCTTGGTAAAATCTCTCAAACCTCGGAGTTCGCGAGGTTCCAAGTTTGATTTTTTTTCCAAGATGGGGGTCATTTAAATCAATCGATAATTGAAGGACGAGTTAAGTGGACAAATTAATATTTAAATACGTGTCTTTCCAGATTGGGGATCCCGATAGCTCAGTTGGTATAGCACTCGCTTCACACGCAAAGGGACCGAGATCGATCCCGGGTGCAGTCGAGATATTTTTTTCTGCCCCCCTGTCCACTCAGCAGTGATTGGGTAACTGGGTCTGTTAGATCTGGCGGAAAGCACTTTTCGTTAGACTAGTGTCCCACTGTAGTGTTCTATCCGAAGGGTAGCAAACAATTGCTATTGTTCGTTTCACGCCATAGAAACCAGGATAAACTCTGGCTCTGAAGGACTCCTACTTTCCAGATCACGGCAGTTAACGGGTTAAACTCCATTTTCATCGTCCAGTTCATTCCGACATTCTACCAGATTTAAGCGGATCAAATTGGATCAAATTTGGCCAGAAAACGTTTACTTAAAATACAAATCGATTAAAATGAGTTGACTCTTTTCAAAACGTTTTAATTAATAAACCCGAGGCTGAAATTATCTGAAATTCTTTGAAATCTTAGCTTTGAAACTTTATGACAAGTTGAATGTAATTATTTTAATCGATGGGTTTTTGGAGTTACCATTTTTAAAGGCCAAAATCTAAAAAAAAAAACAACAAATATACTAAAAGGTTTTATGTCAGAGTACGTTAGTTCTTGGTACGCACTGCCTCAACCTGGGCGTCTTCTCATCCAAGCCCTCATTAAACCAGTTTGTGTAAACAAGTGATCCGCATTCAAACTTTCTTTCAGCCGAGTGAGTACTGTATACATTTTTACAGGCCTATTTAACCATATTTTAATAGCGTGACTAAATCTCTAAAATTATATGGAACATTAATCATCATATAATGTTATAACTGCAAATCGTACTGTTTTCAACTTGATAAGGAATGGTGAAACAACGAATTCAGTCTTTACATGCTGGATATAACAGATAAATGATCTCAGAATGTTAAAAGAACCGTTATAAGCATAAAAGCAACCAAACTCACAAAGAAACAGGTCCGACGTATACTACTTATTTGCAGGTCTGATAACCCAAATTGTTATGGTCTCATTGTTGATATGAACATACTCTCAAACCAATGCAAAATATTGTCCATTACAACAATGTTAAAACAGGCCCATAATTATTGCGTTCGGTTATCAGACCTGCCTATAGGTGCACCTAGAGCAGGACCATGTTTCCTTAAAGTTACGTCACAACACAAGGCGGGGACCACAAAAAGAAATTCATTTCTAATATCTCCGGCAGTGCTCAATGATAAAACAATCCGATTGCGTTATTTAATACCATCAAATGTTCACTTTCGTTTGATAGTCATCGCCGGCCTCGTATAGTCGCATGATTTTTTTTTCGGTATCAGGCATTGAGTTTATGAAGACTATGGCTTCAATGAAGTCCAAGACACTTTCTCTGCTCCCTTGGTCAACAATAAGATGGTTGAAGACGTAATTTATTGTTATATGTGAGAAAGTGACTTTAAAATCTTGCTTTGTTCAAGAGAGATAGAGAACGCGAAAAGGAATATATTGGATACATTAGAACCTGTAGAGAAAATTAGAAGTTTCAAAACACTCAGGGTTTTGTTCTATGGGCAAACAAGACAAGTATTTTCCTTTCTAAGTGACTAAATAGATGAGGAAAAAAATACACAACTTTTTTCTCTGAATGATGGAAAATAGGACTTAGCAGGTTTAGGGCAAACACACACCGGATACTGACTCCGACGACCCGGCACTTGCCGTCCTCTGCCGTCTTCCGGATAAAGACGTCGAGAACGGACAAAATACAAAGAATAAAGAGAAGATCCCCTTGACCTACCCATACCAAGCACCCGACGTTCTATGCCGTTTTTTTTTTCTCATTCGAGCTTGGTATGTGTAAGTCTAGCGGCTCTTCTCTTTATTCTTAGTATTTTGTCCGTTCCCGACGTCTTTATCCGGAAGACGGCAGTGCCGGATCGTCGGAGTCAGTATCCGGTGTGGGTTAGCTCTTAGAAAGTCAACTTCCTCAAAATAATCCTGCCGTTTACGAGATAACTGCCGTACTCTGAAAAAATAAATAGCCTTTGAAAAATGTGGCCAAAAATCTCGTCCTTTAAATATGGACTTCACGATGTCCCAGGTCTGAGAATGTTTGCCAAGATGAGGGTCATTTAAATTGACCAATATTTGAAGGACGAGTTTTATGGCCAAATTTTTCGATATTTGTTTTTTCCAGAATATGGCAGTTAACCGGTTAAAGGGTTACACATAATAGAGAGAATGAAGATGACGTCACTCAGGCCTTTGTTATTGTTTTTTGTTTGTTTGTTTTTTTTTTTTGATTTTTTTTTTGCCATCCACGTTTATGAGTAATTCTCACTAAACTGTATTAACCAGACTATAAACGTTTAAGGTTACACATAGTTTTGTGTCTTGGACCGTTTTACTTCTGGATGGCAATGTTGTGAGCTCCTTAGCCAAGCGCATACTATCTATATCAGGCTCATGACGAACATGAGCATCCGAGGGGAGGGTCAAGAGGTGGAATTGGATTGTGTATGTTTTGAGGATAAGGGATATTAACAATTCTGAAGTGGTAGCCTATTAGGATGTACTCCAGAGGGAAAGAGATGTGAATAACAATAACAGGTCGCAGAGTGGTGGAAATGGAGGGGGTATGAAATTGGATGGCACTCCTGGCAAGGGGGCCAGGGATGTGGCCAAGGATCTAATGAAATGGAAGAAAACTGTCCAGGCCGTATGCGCCTCTTGACACTGAGAGATCTTAGGTTTAATTAAGGTATAGAAGGAACGAAATTGACGTAACTCAGCTCTTTGTTATTGTCTTTAGCCAGCCATCTTTATGAGTAGTTCTCTTTAAATTCTATCAATCAGACTATGACCGTTCAATGTTAAACACAATTTAATTTTGTGTGTCGGTACGTATATCCGGCTGGCGGATGCTGTGAGTAGAATAGCTTTACGCACAGCATCAATATATAAAGAATTCAGTACTTAAATTCGATATGTTACTATTTTGAGACAATAATTCACATTTTATTCCAACTTTTAAAATATTCCTCTTCTCCTTATTTCTTTTTTCTTTTCCAGAGCAAACGGAAAATCCGACAATAGAAGATAAAGCCGACATCTTGTTTCAAGGGGAATTCACTCTTGTTGAAGGAATCAAGACACGTAAGTCTGTCTGTAATATTAAATGACCACGCTGCCATGTTCTGAAAAACAAACAAACACATGCCCTTCAAATATCGATGGATTTAAATGATTCTCATCTTGCCAAAAATTCTCAAACCTGGGACTTCACGGAAGGCATCACACTGTTCCCTGAGATGTTTCGGATTCGAGCCCCACTTCTAATCATTTCGTTTCAACCCTTTAAAGAAATGCATTGTGATCTCATGTCATTATCACTTTTTGTTCCCTATGCAATATCATGACAAAACGTTTACTAACATGACTATTAACAAATGAATAAATCTGATTTTTAAAAAAAACCCCAACAACCCTTCATTGTCCTCATGGGGATGTTTTTTTCTTTAGCGCCTATGAACTAACCCAGGCGTCAGCCGTAGTGCAGTACCACAATGTGATCCTTTTACTGTCCATCTGTTGGCATTTGAGCCACCTCTGTCCGTGACCATTATCTTCAGAGAGCTCATGTCTCCTCCTCCCCCCCCCCCCCCACTCTCGTTTCTCCCTCCCTTGTCTCCACTGTTCTCCTCCAAGTTGCACGGAGCCTTCCTCTTCTCTTTCCTTCTGTTGTCCAGTGTAGGACAGTTTGCTGATGTTTCCATTTTCCCTTCTCATAATATGTCCTATCCACCCCCAACTTCATCTCCTGATGATTCCCTTCATGTCTTTCATTACACATCGATCTAGCAGACTTTCATTTTATATTCTATTCGGGTAGTAATTGTTTTCAACTAAGGGGAGGCTGAAAACCACCAGGCTGTAGTGCAGTTCCACAAAATGATTTAAAGTTAGGTTACTTGCTCTAGAGAACAGAGTGCGGCGGGTTGGAACTGATACCTCCGGATTACGAAGCAAAGATCATGCCCACTCCGCCTCGCTGTCCATGTCAGTGCTTTTCTGCTCATTGATTGATTGGTTGGTTGATCGATAATTTATTTGTTAATTCTGTGTATGTGTGTTTGTGTGTGTATGTGTTTGTGCGTGCGTGCGCGTATGTGTGTATGTGTGTGTGTGTGTGTGTGTGTGTGAGAGAGAGAGAGAGAGAGAGAGAGAGAGAGAGAGAGAGAGAGAGAGAGAGAGAGGTTGGGGTTGTAAGATGTCCGAGCGGACAAGGCATTGCACTTCAACTCGGGAGAGTCGGATTCGAGCCCCCAGCATCTTATCTTTTCTTTGAGCAAGAAACTTAGTCCCCCCCCCCCCCCCATTAGTAAATGTGCGCGCTGCACAGCGGCTGATACTTGAAGTATTTTGTTCTTTTCTCGAGATTCCCTTAAGAAACAAACATTTCCTCTGAGGATGAACAGACCTGAATTAAACATGATAAATCAATGAATTAGCTAATTAATTAGTTGATAAATTATACATTCATATTTCAAACAACTTTACTTTTTGTCTTCTCCTTTCATTAGCGTCAACTCCATTTCCTACCAAACTGCAATGGTCTCTGTTTGAGGCTGTCAACTGCACCAACCTATTGACCACCATAGCGTTTTGGGCATCACAACACAAGGACGGAGGTAAGGTTTCGCAATACAATGAGATATTCTTGGTGATTCTCCAAGCATTTAGTAAGAACGTATAGATAATCCTTCATAGCCATATGGCCCATGGAGCCGGAGTTTATCCCGGTTTCCATAGCGACAGAAGCAATTGCATACTACTCTTTGAATAGGACGCTAGTCTATGGAAAAGTACTTTCCGCCAGATCCAACAGAACAAGCAACTTAATCACCTCCTGGTTGACAGAGGAGTTAGAAAAATATCTTAACTTCATCTTGAAGCTTAAGGAAAGATTGCAATAGTCAAATGGAACGGAAGCTTCCATTCAATTCACGAAAACTGATAAAAAGGAGGTCCCGGGTTCCCCCTTTGTCAACAAAGCAGGATGAATGAACCCTGAAGACGAATGAGAGCGTTTTATTTATCGTGCTTTGTTGAAATAGGTGAAACCCGAATCGTCCACATTATCCGTCTTCGTTAATTAAATCGAAGCTTCCACTCCATTGGATTATTGCTATCTATATCTTTGTGCTTCAAGATACACATTTGCATCGAAGCTTTTTACTGAATCGTTTGCAATTTCAATGGCTATGTATACTTTTTATGTAGGTGTAAAATCTGGAATCTGTTCTCTATCCCACTCCCTTTCCATTTCAGATACAATCCACGCTGACATCGTCGTATTTAACATCATCAACACCATATTCGTCGTCGCCAACACGATGGTAACGGAGATTCCCGTAAGAGTTTTCCATTTCATCCACCCAACCATTTTTATTGCCATCTACTTCTTGTTCAACCTCATTTACTATCGAGCAGACGGAACAGCCATAGGCGGATCTGACGTCACATTCCGGCCTTTAGAATGGGACGAGGTTTATCCCACGGCCTTCACCATCATATCTGGATTTCTGTTGTTTATACCTTTGGGACATTTATTTTTCTTTTCCTTATTCACTCTGCGAATCTATCTCGCTGACAAATTCGGAAATGAATCGAAACACCCAAATTCCGAACCGGGACATGGTACCTACCGGAAGAGGGAGTCAACAGGAAGGATTGAAAATGGCGCACCAAGTCAAAATAACATACGTTTAGAAATCTCTGCACAGGTTAATGAAGGCTTTGAAATGGAGTCTGATAACCGGAGGTGACGTCATTTGAATTGATGCGCTGTGATTTTTGTAAAAAAAAAAAAAAAAAAAAAAAAAAAAAAAAAAAAAAAAAAAAAAAAAAAAAAAATAAAATTAAAAAAATAAAAAAGAATTAAATTTTACATTGTGATTGAAGAAAGTATTATTGAACAATGCTTGGGTAGTTTTATAACGCATAATAGTGGGTGTTATGCCACAGTAGCGGAAGGGGTGGGGAAATCATGAATGTTATGGGTGAATTAGGTTTAACATTTTGTAAATAGACAGATGCACTATTCTATCTCGTTACCATTGGTTCACCTTTCTCGGTGCTCTTCACGACGTTTTTTAAAAATATTATATTATGTAACGTTTTAACATGTTTTAAATTCCATTCGCTAAACGTATAAAACTAATCTTCCATTTCATCCGTATGTGGCGCCCGCTAGGCACGGTGTATTGTCTATCTTACAATATTCGTAACCACCTAAAGCCAGATACTTAATCAGTCACACTGAGTCAAATGGGGTTATGTGTAAAAAGTGCCATACACTAGGACATTTTATGGCGCCATAATATTACATATTTTTGAATATTATAAAACTTCAGGTGATTTTAATGCAAGTCAAAGTGATACTAAACTAGAAGCTGTGAACTGTAAAAAGTAATGATCAAAAATGATTTTAACAGCTTCAAAAAAGAACAACATACCAAATACAGATCATTTCGTGCTCAAAACCCTTCTTCAGCTAATAGCAAAAACAATAAAGACATTAATACATCATTTAAAATCCAGACAGACAGCAGAAAAATATTTGGTACGGCCGAGGTTTGGCATTTTGTCCTTTTTCGAAGCTGTTATGATCATCTTTGTTAATTGCTTTTTACATATGATTTTAATGTTCATTGCAAATGATAAAAGCGAATGTGAAATTAGACAATTTCTGAGATGTTGAACAAAAAAGACGACAGTTTTCCAGATAAAAGGCAAATGTGGCCGTGTGGATGTAGATAGAATAAATGGGTGAGTTATAGCCTCGATTTGATTTAATGTCGGTGCACCAGCTGAAGATCTGCCGTTTATACAGATTTTTGGTATGTCAAAAGCAAAACAAAAAAAAATCTGTATAATCTGCAGGAGATGCCAAAAAGTGAAAAGAAAGTTATTCTCATTCAGAAATAATAAAAAGTCTTCGTTGTTTTTTTTGTTTGTTTGTTTGTTTTTTTGCACTTGAAGAAACTCTAAATTCATTCCTCTCTATAATCCAAATGTTGCGTTGCTGCCCGAAGCTCGAAGAATTAAATAACAGTAGTCAAGTGGAATGGATTCGTCAATTTAATTAACGA
Source organism: Berghia stephanieae (assembly GCF_034508935.2). Taxonomy (NCBI): domain Eukaryota; kingdom Metazoa; phylum Mollusca; class Gastropoda; order Nudibranchia; family Aeolidiidae; genus Berghia; species Berghia stephanieae. The sequence continues at coordinate 29,010,367 of NC_088365.1, forward strand.
AGTCGTATAATGTTGATGTTTCGGGTTTCCCCTTTGTAAAAAATCCACGATGAATGAAACACTAAAGACAAATTCGTGTTTCATTCATCGTGTTTTGTCCCTGTGTCAGGCTATAAGTTAACAAAGGTTACTGACACTAGCCAAAAATTACGCCATAGTACAAGGCAATTACTACCAAAAGAAAGTAAGCAGTAATGTGTAGATATATATTCAAAAGTTCTACCAATTGTCTTGAGCACTACTAACGACAAATCACTTCAAACTTACTTATGGCGATTGATCTTGTCTTATGACATATTTCTTAAACCTTTTTATCAGGCTGTAAGTTAAGGCTATGCTATTATTTTATCATGAATCACACTTTTAGCATTTTAATCATGGAACATCTTGAGGTAAGAGGCTGGGTAGAGAAAGCGAGAGGGGAAAGGGAGGGGGGGGGGGGGGCGCTACTATTTTATACCATATCTTCATGTATTATTTTTTGTATGTTTGTAAAAAAAAAAAACTCTAATAAAGAAATACCATTACTTTGTCCTATAAAAATGTACCATTTTTTAAACAAATAAATTATAATTTCAACATGACATTTGCCTTTTTTATTTCTTTACTTTGGATTGAAGAAACATTGAATAAAACAATTCACAAAATACAATGTAATATTCTTATCAATTTATAGTCAATACATGATTTTTTTTCCTCATGACTTTGTAGTCTTAGTCTAGTGGTATGACTTGGCTTTTAATTTTGAGGTCCGGGTTGGAGTCTCGTCGTGGGTGGGTACAAAATTCAGTTCCTGGAAAATGCTTTTACTAACAAATTCTCACCATAGAGAAGACGGCAAGCAACGTACTGGATGTATAATATGAAGTAGTGGACAAATATGGACAGCCCAACACATATGATGAAAGCTGAGGACAGATCTGGATGGATCTGGCCCTACTGCAAAGTCATCTCCCATGTCTCCTCTACGGCCATCCCGGTGTCAGGTTTCAAAAAAAGTTTCAAAACTTTATTTAATCTTAGGCTTTCGCCAATAATTCATACAATTTGATGACAACATACATGAAAGTGAGAAAAGAAGGTAAATGGAACCAAAGAATAAAATTATACCATTAATAACCACAAAAATACAACAACTGTAATACCACCACCACCACCACGACCAATAATAATAATAATAATAATAATAATAATAATAATAATGATGATGATGATGATGATGATGATGATGATGATGATGATGATGATGATGATAATAATGATAATAGTAAATATAACAGAAACACAACAGCGATAATATCTAGTATTGTTTTTGTAAATGAGGACCACACTTATACCCCATTCGTTGACATTAAAGAAGATAGGAGAATGAATGAATGACTAGAGCACGGACATCAAGACTAGAACCACCCAGTCCGATGATTTGGACACTGTGTCAACGTCTGGTACTGCGGCGAAACTCTGTTTTCATGGCTAAAAGGACCACTATAAATGGATCAAGACATGTGGAACTTTTGCAAGAACAATTGGAATATCACATGTGACCAATCGTGTAAAAACAGTATTATGTCAAGACAAGCTCGATGCTTAAAATCAATTTTTAAGATTAACTTTCTAAAAAATTTGAGCTAAACTACATTTTATCAAGACGAGTGACTTTCTTTTTCTAGAACTCAAATATCATAAATCTGACAATTTAGACGTAAACTAAACTGGGTTTTCTTCCTTCAGTTAATTCCGACATAATACTAAAATACCATCTACACGGTAGGTCATATATATATATATATATATATATATATATATATATATATATATATATATATATATATATATAGATATATATATATATATTCATCGTGCTCTATTTTCATGCATGATGGATTACTACAGGCTCGAAGTTGTGAAAAATTTATTGACAAAGAAAGGCAGTTCAACATTATACTGGCAACCTTGACCTTTACTCTATTGAAAATCTCAAGGAAATCATCGATTACCCCATCATTGCAGGTGGTTGGGAATGTTGGAAACACGAAATATTTTATCCATCGGATTTTGCAACACCTCACAGCTCAAACTGCTGCGTCGCTTGCATACATTTATCGAATGTAAATAATGGTCTGGACAATACCAAAAAAAAAAAAAAAAACCCCAAAAAAACCGACGTTGACTTATTTGCAGGTTTTATAACCCAAATTGTTATGGGTCATTGTTGTAATGGAAATGCTCTCAAACCCACGCGAAATATTGTAGGATTACAACAATGTTGAAACAAGGCATTAATAAATGCTTTGGTCATCAGACATGCCAGTCTGTGGGCCAAGACAAATCATTCTTAAATTCAATGAAAGAAAAGAGATAAGTGCCTTAATGAGCTAAGTAAATAAAACAATTTCCATATTTAGTTTCTGATCAGTGGCGTATGTGTGCAAAAAACCCCCAAAAAACTTAGAAAAATCAAGTGGTCTAAAACATCCTCATACACATTTTCTTACTGATTTTAGCTCTTTTCCTAACACTTCATTGTTCCTCGAATTTTCTCACTTTACAAGTTACATCTGATCCTGTTTGGAATCCATAACTGACGTGAGTTTTAAAAGTACTTTTCAAGCCTGATATTCCATTCAACTTATTATAATCTATATTGCGCTAATCCAAACAGCCAAAAATTTGACAAAGTTTGCTCATATTTCATTTTGATCTGCAAATCGTCATCATCTGCTGTCTACGTACTGTATATAATATGTCAATGCATTAATAGGGAACAAAAGTGTGATCTCAAAAAAACTGGTTCCAATTTCATTGGAAGTATAAAACCAGTCCTCCGGAGTACTGGATACATACATTGTGTAATTGACTTCTGATTTAAGAGTGATGGCATCTGATTTTCTAGTCTAAATATATTCTGGTCCTCAATAAAGATCATCCATCTTTGCTCTTTTACGTCCCGTAAACATAAGAATCTGCCTACCCTGCTACGAAAATATTTATGGCACCTTATGATTCACTATGTAACCTATTCATTATATGTCCTCCAAAGGATTGGTTACATACACACTTCCAAGACAAAGACAGCTATAACTATAGTTTTGTGAGATATCTTTCATTGTAAATCAAATCGCTCTTCTATGTATTGTTAAATGCTTTTCTATATCATCATTTGTAATTGAATATATTCCTCTTGGTGGAATCATGTGCTTATCTGGATGAGACTTATAAGTGATCTCAAACTAAGTAGCCTACCTACAACGATAGTTTGCTCTTGGAATCCACATGTTTCCCATTTGAACTAGTCCCCTTTTTTCTTGCTTTTTCTCGTGTGCTTTTAATTGTAAATCTAGATTTCTTTTGGACTGTTCTCATTTTATTCCTGTTTACTGGCGCTGAAATAAGATAAATGTGTCTCAAGGGCCGTAAAGCCCTTACAAGACAAACACAAAAAGTAAACCAAGAGTGTTGACAACAAAAATTGAGAAAGGTATTAGTTAATAAATAGCACATCTACCCTACCTCTCTCTGTCTATCTACTTACTTATCTATCTATCTATCTATCTATCTATCTATCTATCTATCTATCTATCTATCTATGTATCTATCTATCTATCTATCTATCTGTCTGTCTGTCTGTCTGTCTATCTATCTATCTATCTATCTATCGGTCTATCTATCTATCTATCTATCTATCTATCTATCTATCTATCTATCTATCTATCTA
>NC_088365.1:29019081-29031581 GCF_034508935.2 Berghia stephanieae
GCTGTCTTTGCAAGAGATATCCTGTTTTAATGTCCTCTGTACATTAAAAAAAAATCTTCTGTAATTATTGCTCCCATGTATCCAGTCCTCCGCAGGACTGGTTTCCACACTTCCAAGGATATGGGAAGAAGTATTTTGACATTACACTTTTGTTCCCTATTGTATATCTCTGATCATTTCAATTTTAAATCAACATTTCATCACTTGTTTCATGTTGACAGGATACCGTTTTGAGGTGATTGATCACTTTTTTTTTATCACCCCGACATAATACCGAGAGAAGAACTGCCCTACGGAATCTAGCTTCTCAGGAATGAAGGGTTAACTCTTAATAGAGCACGGGCAACCCTTTGGAGAACAGCTACGTTCTAGTAATGACTTTGAGTTTGAAACGAATATTTTTGTGTTCGTGGATAGCTCACACGGTAGAGCCACGCTCTCACCTGCCAGGCGGAGTTGTCGTACCAATAAGGTCGCAGGTTCAAACCCCACCACCGCCGCGAAAAAAATTTTTATTCTCTATTGTCTTCTGGCACTTTTCTATTCACTTCATATCTTGTTGTTACCAACATAAGTGCCTGCTCCACTCACTTTTCTGAATTAAAATTCACCCCATACACCGGAGCATACTCAATGTCTCAATCGTTTCTATGTTATATGTTTGTGTTGAGAATATTGGCTATTAAGCTTAACTGCTGGTCAAAATTATTCGCGATGGTGGTGTACGAACGAATCGGCGGTCTCAAGAAGTGGTGTGAGAGAGGGATCTAGTAATGACTTTGAGTTTGAAACGAATATTTTTGTGTTCGTGGATAGCTCACACGGTAGAGCCACGCTCTCACCTGCCAGGCGGAGTTGTCGTACCAATAAGGTCGCAGGTTCAAACCCCACCACCGCCGCGAAAAAATTTTTATTCTCTATTGTCTTCTGGCACTTTTCTATTCACTTCATATCTTGTTGTTACCAACATAAGTGCCTGCTCCACTCACTTTTCTGAATTAAAATTCACCCCATACACCGGAGCATACTCAATGTCTCAATCGTTTCTATGTTATATGTTTGTGTTGAGAATATTGGCTATTAAGCTTAACTGCTGGTCAAAATTATTCGCGATGGTGGTGTACGAACGAATCGGCGGTCTCAAGAAGTGGGTGAGAGAGGGATCTAGTAATGACTTTGAGTTTGAAACGAATATTTTTGTGTTCGTGGATAGCTCACACGGTAGAGCCACGCTCTCACCTGCCAGGCGGAGTTGTCGTACCAATAAGGTCGCAGGTTCAAACCCCACCACCGCCGCGAAAAAAATTTTTATTCTCTATTGTCTTCTGGCACTTTTCTATTCACTTCATATCTTGTGGCTAGCGGAGACTAACTTGTGTACACCTGAGCATATCCGTAGAGAATGCCAGGACGGGTCCAGCTGATCATGATCTAAGAGTCTGCTCTTCAGATGCTGTGGAGTGGATTCGGTGTCGGAGCGGCAAGCTATGATGATGATAATACAGTTTAGAGGTGATTGGTCACTTTTTGATCACCCCAACATGATACCATTTTGAATGGATTGGTCTCATTTTCGATGACACAAATTATGTTTTTGCAACAAACAGCAGAGAAGGTGCGCCCTTTAATTTTGATGACAACGAGGGAAAAGTCCAACCGGAACACAAACGGAAGCGGAGCAAGATACACGACACTGTATCTACTGAATAACTCTCAACACTACACGCAAAAGGGGAAATCTAATAAAATATAGCCTAACATGCGTTATGTCTCGTCCTATTAAGTGTTGTTGTTGGCTAGGGAACTTTTGCAAAGCACCATGAGAACGTTTAGTGGATCTTGCTCTATATAAATGCTCTATTTTAGTTTTAAAATCGAGTTCTAATGAAGCTAAGATCATGAAACCCTAAAACTACGAACGCTTAATTGGTATTAACAATATTCTAGAAGTTCAAGTTCAAAGTTTAACGTCTTTAATCTTCAAAAGGCGGATTGCCCATCACTGCAGGTTTTATACAATTATGTGGTGACTATCTCCATTATTGTGTTATTGAGTTGAAAGACAAATGTTTAATAGTTGACCAAATTTGTTGTTGTTGGTAATATCTAGGATTTCTGGTGGGAGAGTGTTCCATTCCTTCTGAACATCTAAACACGTTTTTTAAAAGCAACATGTCCAAACGTATACATGGGCATATTTTGCACTGCTGAAAATGCATTTTATATTACTCGTGGAGAAGCCATACCATTTGGAAGAAATAAAGGCTATAACGAACGGGCACTCATCTAAAGTATTATACTGCTGTATTTTAAAAATTAACATTGATTGAGAAGAATATGATAATGTTGATCCATCAACGATAAAATCGGCCAAGTAATAAAGTGTATGGAGGTGTGCGCTAAGTAATCTTGCAAAATGGTGGCCAGATGGCAATTCCCAAGGCGTGATAAATTTACTTTATTTAAAAAAATAGATTATGGAACATTTCAAAAGGGGGTAACTCATTTTTTACCTCAGCAATGTGTGCAAGTTAAATACGATTGTCTCCCATACGAAAAGAAAAACAATTTCATTTTTTTATTGTGATGGTGCAGTTGATTATTATTATTGTTATTATTATTATTATTATTATTATTATTATTATTATTATTATTATTATTATTATTATTATTATTATTATTATTATTATTATCATCATCATCATCATATTATTATTATTATTATTATTATTATTATTATTACATATTATTATTATTATTATTATTATTATTATTATTATTATTATTATTATTATTATTATTATTATTATTATTATTATTATTATTATTATTATTATTATTATTATATTATCATTATTATTATTATTTATTATTATTATTATTATTATTATTATTATTATTATTATTATTATTCATCATCATCATCATCATCATCATCATCATTTCTAGTACAAAATGAAAGTGTTAGCTGTGCACGTGCAAAGGGGATAAAAGGGATGTTTTAGATGACATCTAAATGTAACGTTGTGATGCTGTTGTATTGATAAATCCAAGTGAGAGGAGTGGTCAAAATACAATTGTGTACCAATGGAGCAATGCGACTATTAGAGTAAAGTATGGTTTAATTATCATTGTTGCCGAACTATTAAAATTGTACGAAATTGCTAACTCAATTATCAACTGAAATACATCGTAGTTGATCGTTTCACGTGTTTCGAATGTCCAGTTTTAGGGCGGTCGGTTTGTGACCTCTGAGTCTCTAGTTCGGGTCCTGCTGTGAAGTGAGCAAAGTTGAGACCGAGAAGTCTCTTAACTCACTTTTTTGGGTACGGAGCTAAGACCGTACCGCTGAGCCCACCTGTCATTGTTTGCATTATGACGAGTGTCCGAGAGGCGTGGTTGTCCAGGTGTCTATTTCTCTCGGTCATGAGATATGCATCCATTTGAAAACGTTTCAAAAGTAGTCAAAGGTATAAAATTGGGTATCTAGACCTAATTGCTTTGCAAAACGACATTGATGGCTTGAGGAACAAATTATTATAAAAATTAAGATCCGTGGTATCGAAAAAGAATAACGTGAATCATTGAAAGAGAGAGAGAGAGAGAGAGAGAGAGAGAGAGAGAGAGAGAGAGAGAGAGAGAGAGAGAGAGAGAGAGAGCATGTCACCTTACTTACCTCAACCTTTACACATACAATTGCCTAACAATTACAGCATGAATTCCATCAGCGCATCGTCATAGCCCATTAGGACATAATGCGTCCTTAGTTTTATTCCAAATAGCTTCATATTGGAGTGTTCTATGTGGCGAATGTTACGAAAACGACTTTATGGCAAAGCCTCTTTTATAGTCAAGCCAAGTTTGATATTTTAGACTTAACTCACTCAATCCTAGAGATTTTGCTACTTTTCAAAATGGGAAAAATGTATTAAAAATAAGCATATGTAAAGATAGTTTTATTCAATTATCATTAACATGTAAAAATAAAAAATATTAGCTTTGGTACTACGCCTATAATTTGTCTCAGAAAAATGTAATAAATAGGCATGGGGGTAAAAGTAACCCCGGGTATACTACGGATATAGTCGGTGTTAGGGTTGAGTGAGTTAACCAGTTATGGAAAAATAAGTATTTAAAAATTTGGCCAGAAAACTCGTACTCCAAATATCGATCTATTTAAATGACCCTCATCTCGCGATATCTCATGTTTGAAAGTTTTTGCCAAGATGAGGGTCATTCAAATCCAGCGATATTTGAATGATGAGATTTCTGACCGAATCGTTAAATAAATACGATTCTGTCCTGAGCACGGCAGTTAACTGGTTAAATGCAATTGTCTATAATAAAATCATCCCCGACATAATAGTGTTTGGAGGTGATGAGTCACAGTTTACAAATTTTAGACTACAGTCGTGAGATAAATAAGGAGGGAATGAGTTGAGTACTAATTGCATTGTTTTTATTACCTCACGTTTGACACATTGAGCGTGATTACTCCCTTTGAATTATCGCAAAGTGCCATACTGATGTATCATGGCAAAAAAAAGTTGTTTTTTTGTTTGTTTGTTTTTTAGCCAGAAAATGTTGACTTCGTATAACTATTGATTTAAAAAAAAACAAAAACAAAAACAAACAAAACAAAAAACCCCAACAATAACAAAGAAAACAAAACAAAGCAAAAAAAACAAACAAAAAAAAAACAAAAAACAAAAACAAACCAACAACAACAACAACAAAAACCCAGAATAAAGCATCCAAAACAAACTAAAAAAACAAAAAACAATAACAAACAAACAAAAATCGCTTCTCAACTTTTCAGGGTAATTTAAACCTGAAACTTATTTCAAATCTTACATCAAATTCACTTTGAGAAGTATCGGGTAACTTTAATCTATCTGTATATTATTATATGCAGATGGGGGTCCACAAAATTCGGTAGTGCACTCGCTTCATATGCAAAAAAGATCGTTATTGATCCTGGGAGCAGTCGAGATATTTTCTGACCCCTCTGTCCACCCAGCAGTCATTGGGTAGCTGGGTCTGTTAGATCTGGCGGAAGGTACTTTGCGATAGACTGGAATCCTATCCAAATGGTGGCAATTGTTTCCGTCTGTTTCACGCGATAGAAACCGGGATTACTCCGGCATCATGGGCGAGGTTCTCATGGCTCTGAGGGACTACTTTATATGCAGTTACTTTTTATGTTTTCTGGACAAAATGAAAGAAATAAAGCGTTTTGCTATTTACGATAGTGGCACTGACAAAGCGATGGTGTGTTCGTATGATCTTTTCAAACATATCTTTGTAATGGCAATCCTCTGTTATTATCCAGTACTAGTAAATCGATTATCCTGTCATTATGTGACAGTTTCCCCATGCCACCCGAGGATTACTCATTGTCCACTATTATAATAATTGACCAATGTGAAGTTCTCTGAAAGATTACAAAAATTAATAATAGGAACAAACGTGTATTTATTTGCGGGCCTGATAAACCGACTCATTATGGGCTCATTGTTTTAATGGAAATTCTCTCAAACCAACACCAAATATTGTCCAAATATTATATATTACAACAATCTTAAAACAAGCCCATAATTGTGTTCGGATTTCAGACACGAATATGTACACGTCGATAGGAACACAGTTAATAACGCATTTCCAAGCATTTACCAACTTCAATACGTGTCGTAATGTCTTATCTATCCCCCAACACGCCTTATAAAACTAATTTTTAAAAATGTCATTCTGTGCAGGCAAGTCGCCTGTTGGATGTTCTTTTAGTACTTTATTTTTTACAATATCTGTCACTGTACTTAATCAGGTACTCTTTTAACCTGAGTGGGTGTGGTAATGTGAGTAAAATGCCCTATTTTATGGACACAAAAGCGTACCAGACCTTGTACACCACTGTCGACCATTTGGTTACTATCATTTCCTGAATATAACATCCGAAGCCTAGGGCCTGTGATATCATCTGCAGTAACCTCCCCCACTGTTTCCCTCAGATACGCTAAAAATTGATTTTCAATATTGGTTATGGATTTTCAGCAAAATCAGTAATATCTTATTTTTTTTTATGCATAATGAATTTAATCTTTAACTATTTAACTGCGGTACTCTGGAAAAACACCCATCAAAAAATTTGGCCAGAAAACTCATCCTTCAAATATCGATCGATTTAAATGATCCTCGTCATTTAAATCGCGAAGTCCCAAGTTTGAGAGTTTTTGTCAAGATAAGGGTCATTTAAATCGATCGATATTGGAGGACGAGTTTTCAGACCAAATTTTTGAATACGATTTCCCCCCAGCGACACAATTTAATAAAATTCGATCAATCATATTCGAGTGATAAGTACAACTTTAGGAGTCCCGGAAGCCCATTTTCTAGAACTCCCCTTTCACATGCAAGAGACTGATATTTGTCGCCTACGCAGTCAAGATTCCCTCTCAGTACGGAGTGATTGGACAGCACAATATCCAAAGAGTACCTAACAAGTTTTATACGTTACTTAACCTTCTACTTAACCAAATATAGGAAAATCACCATATGACAACGATTGTCCCAAATAAACAGATAAAATACCCATCCCCCCCCCCCCACACACACAAGTAATTAAACAAACAACAAAACAGCTTGTATCTAATCTTAAATGGCCGGACAATGGACAGCCAACAACCAACAATTCTATCATTTTGATATCGTTTGTACATCTAAAAAAATTAATTAATTTAAAAAAAAATAAAAAATTGAAGTTAAAGAGAAAAAATTACCATAGCTATTTATCTGTTTCTCCCTTTTTAGTATTTTTTATCTCAAAGAATATGCAATGTGATGTCCAAATCCAATATTATTACCTATTACCAATGTGATATGATATGATATGATATAAAAACTTTGACACTTTGTAGCTCGTTTTGTTGAACAACCATGTAAGAAAAATCTAGTTGTGCTTCGGGGTGTAAAATTGTGGGGACAATTCGGCGTATACCCGGTAAGGAGAGATTTAAACCGGGATAAACGTGGAGACTGATTTATAGCTCTGAATGACTATTGTTTTCAGGGCCAGCTATCTCTTTCACTCTCGATAAAAGTGTGGACGGAGTCATTCAGTCGATAGAGTAGCTGGCTCAGACGCAAGCCTGGTTCGAAATATGATATATGTCCACGCAGCAGTGATTATGTATCTGGGTTGAATAATATTAGATCTGTCAGAAATTTCTCTACACAAGATCAAAAACACACGAGTTTTTATGCAGCCCAATATTCACCAGTAAATGTGCTCAAAGGGTCTTAGAAGATGCCTTAGCCAACAAGACATCTAACTGAACATTTGGGATGAGATACAAAGACCAGGTATAATTTTACACTTAAGTATGATGAGAAATAGTGCTTTTTTTTCTTTCCAAAGGGCTCAACTTTGTGCCATCCACTCCCCCCCCCCCGTGGGACGGGATTCAAACCTTAAACCTAAAGATCGAAATATAGTGGCATGCTTCTTTATAAACCACAAAACTACACATTCTAGCATCCTGCTTTGAGGCAACAAGTAATTATTACTGTTTCCCACTATCCGAATCGTGGTGAATTCTGACACATTGATAATGAGGGGCTCGATATGACATTTATTCAACTATCCTAAACTCAAGTCGGACCCATAAGCAGTGTTGCCAACTAAAATTGATAAAATTCTGCCAAGTTTACTGAAGAATTCTGCTAGATGGATGCTAGATTTTTAAAAAATATGCTTAAACTTATGCTAGATAAGGACAAGTGTCAAATCTAATGCACCTAACATAAACAAGGCTTCATTCAAACTATAAGCCAAAATAACCATTGATTGTATGCAAAACTGATTAAAAAGGGGAAAGGACAAGCTGTCAAACTGATATGAACACTGAAAGCGCCAATACGAAGCAAAACTTACCATATTATGAGAAAAGATAGAAGACCAACTTACAACAGAAGGCCAACTTAAAACAAAAGCCCAACTCAAACAGACGGTAGATATTTATTTTATATCAAGCGTTTTATGATTATAATACTTATCAAATTTAGGTAATATGGTACTGCTTCAGAAGCCTTTAGATTAAATGAATAAGGGAGCATGAGTCAGATTTACTCCCTTTATCTTTATCTCAATTTTATTGACTCATTTAGGCACCTCTAGTTATTGGTTTAGATTGAATTCTTGGCAAATTTTGCCTCAACTTATACAAAATGTGCGAAAAATATTATCAAATTACGCTATAATTGTGCTAAATCTAAATAAAGATGCGAGACAAGGTGCTTGGTGGGGTTCCTGTCCTCCCATAGTGGGCAGGGCGGTACATACGGTGTCTTCTATCCCCTTATACATCTGTTTTCCAACATGCTTTCTGTCTTTGTCTTGGAATGAGAATACTTGGTTTTGTCCTGTCCCTGGCTGGAGCCCTAGCTGGGAGGGAAACAGTCAAATGCATAGTTATTGTTTTGGAAGATATTTTTTTCCTTGTAAATCATCTCTCTGTTATGTATTATTATATTTGTGCATTTGAGTGTATTCCTCACTGTTGGATTTTCTGCTTGTGCCTATTTGTTCCCAGTTCCCCTTTGTCATACTTTTTCTTGGGTGCTTTAATTGTAATTCTAGAACTTTTTACTATCCTATTTTCTTCCTTTTTACTGGCGCTGATATAACCTAAATGTGTTGCAAGCGCCGTAAAACCCTTAAAAACAAACAAAACAAACGAGACAAGATGCTAGATTTGAAATTCGGATGCCAGAGGTAAAGAAAAGGTGCTGGATCTAGCACCCAGGATGCCAAATTGGCAATGTTGTCCATAAGAGCTGTAGACATCCGCCCCTATTACGTCATCCCATAAAGCTATGGAATCATTAATGGAGATGAAGATAAAGGGAGTAAATCTGACTCATGAATGAACAAACGAAAAACGAAAAAAACAAACAACGTTTCGGCCTTTGGCCTTTTTCAAATAAACACAAAACACATACATATTTACATTAGATTGTCATTAACTTCTACCAAGCTACCCATACTCCATACATCCGGTTTCCTGATATGAAAACCTCCCTGAGAACAAGCCTATTACCCAATCATCTCATTATTTCTAATGCTTTAATGGGCAATCATTGCTTTTGATCCACACGAATTATTGTCCATAAGCAACTACAAAATGCGTAAAATATGTAACAATTATAGGCTAATATTTGAGGCTAACCAGTTAAATGTCATGGTGAAGAATGTTAAAAACACTGCCTATAATATATATTGGATAGTGTCAACGCATTCAACATTGTGTTCTCTTTCTTGATGACCAGATTTTACTGAATCTAAATAGTTAAATAGCACATAATATTATCATTGGATATCATTGGATAGGGAATATAGAAGAGGTAAGCAGTTCAGGTTCGTTTTTATATTAACATATAAATAAAAATGTGAAATTGAATGTAAGCTTGAATCTAATATACGAAAACATATAAAACGGACGCTTCGGGTTTCCCCTTTATCATCAAAACAGGATGAATGAAACACTACAGTCGAATGAGATAATGTGGTAATGGCGTTTGTCTAAAAATCAATAACAGAGAGCTGAGTGACGTCAATTCGTTTCTTCTATAAATTTGTTTTGGTTTCGTTTTTTCTTTCGTTCACACGACTAGACAGGGTCGTCTACATTATCTCAAATGACGACAGCATTTACAAAATATCTTTCTTTTATATAGCGCAATACCCACTGAACTAAAAGCGCTTTACAAAGAGTCCCTGACCATCAGCAACATCTTACATATCGAGCGAGATATGATACCTGTTAGGCGATATTACAATTTTTTCCTGGTAGAGCTAGAGACAACGCTGTTAACGGCCGGGTACTGATTTTACACATGAGTAAGGTGAGAAAATGTGAGTAAAGAGCCTTTTCCAATGACTTAGCAATACGTCGAGCGAGGCTCGAACCCAGGACCTTCCGATTTGAAAGCGAGTGCCATATTACAAGACTGCATAACCGCTTAAGGTATCAATTATAAGCAGCATTTAATGTTAATTAATTGATCATAATACGTAAATAAGTGTCATGTTCAATATTCTAGGTATAATTAACTCTATTTACTTTCATTTGGCATGTCCAACTTTGTACATTCGAGAGATTCAAACAATTAATATACAAAATACAATAATATCCAATGTCATGTTACATTATTCATCAAAATCAAATATTATGTTGGTAAGTTCTTTATCAATGACATTCTAAACAATATTAATTGAAGTATATTTTTTTGTCTCAAACTTTAGATTATTCCAAATTGTCATAATTCTTTGAATGAGGTTATTTTTCCTTATAGATGAATTACAACTTTCAACAAATATCACAACTTATCTCCCTTTGTGTCTGCAACATGCGAATAATTTATAATTGTTATAATCCATATTGTAAGAATCATGCATGAGTATATATTTTATGTTCAAAAGTTCAAAAACGTTTATTTTAGGCAGTTGCCAATGTAACTCATACAAGAATATATTTTTTCAACAAATCAAATAAGTAAAATCAATAATAAAGCAAGGCAAACAACGAATATAATAATAATAATAACAGTAATAATGATAATAATAATAATAATAATAATGATAATAATAATAATAATAATAATAATAATAATAATAATAATAATAATAATAATAATAATAATAATAATAATAACAATGACAATAATAATAATAATAATAATGATAATAATAATAATAATAATAATAATAATAATAATAATAATAATAATAATAATAATAATAATAATAATGATAATAAAAAATAATGATAATTATAATGGTGGTAATAATTATGTAAAATCAATTAAAGATTTAATTAATAGTTTAGTTATTTAATAGATTTTTAGACCTTGGTACAACTCAAATAATTCATGATTTATTGATCAACATAAGATATGACATGACGACAATGATTTTTTACACTGTACAATGAGATTTGTTTACATAAGATTTATATAACCATGAAATATTCTTACAGCAAGAGTAATATTATTGCCGCTACAACTACTACCACAACTGCTACCACCAGTACATCTACTACTACTACTACTACTACTACTGCTACTACTACTACCACCACCACTACTACTAATAACACCACTACAGCCACCACTACTATTACGTCTACTACATCTACAACTACTACCACAACCACTACTACCATCACTACTGCTACGACTACCAACACTACTACCACCACTACTACTACGACTATTACTATTACTACTACTACTACTACTACTACTACTACTACTACTACTACTACTACTACTACTACTACTACTACTACTACTACTACTACCCCCCCCCCCTGCTATCACTATCACTACTACTACTACTACCACTACTACTACCCCCCCCCCTCCTGCTATCGCTACCACGACTGCTGCTGCTACTACTACTACTACTGCTACTACTTCTAACACCACCACCACTACTACTACTATTACTACTACTACTACCACCACCACCACTACTACTACTACTACTACTACTACTACTACTACTACTACTACTACTGCCACTACTACCACTACTACTACCACTACCGTTGCTATTACTACTACCACCACCACTACTACCACCACTTCCACTAGCACCCACACTATTACCACTAATAATAATGCTAATAATAGCAACAATAACAATAATAATAACAGAATCAATAATATCATTAACGCTATCACCACCGTTACTACCATCATCACCATCACTACCACCATCGTTATCATTATCATAATAAAAATAGCAATAATAACAATGCACAGTGAGAGTGAAAATCAACATCAACAGACAATACTAATGATGTCAACAACAACGGTTGTGTCTATGATCTTCATTGATTACCAATCATTATCTAATGTCACAAGATACTCATACTCATACATTACAAGTAGCGAAAAATAAGAATTATACATATAGATACGTTAATTTAATATATTTCTCACATGCGTGTCAAGCTCAAGACATGCTCGATTATAATGACTGACAATCACACACGCCCTTCCTACACACATATGCACCCACCCACACAAATACACACACACATACATACACACACACATACATACACACACATACACCCACACATACATACTGATCTACGAAATCACAGGTACAACAAACAGTGAGAAAAAAGTTAATTCAAAGGATTCAATTATGGCTAATAGACTAAATATTCAAATAATATATGTCATAATCTTATACATTAATGCATACCACAATGAAAAAAAAAATATAAAAAAAAACAAAAAAAAAAATCAAATGTATTTCAATTCTCCAGTAATACCAGGTGCCTAACTAACATTTTTTTCATATTCGATCAAAACTTTTCGACAAAAAATTCCAAATCTTCGCAATTCTGTCCCTGTGGAGTTATTTACAAATTGTATAAACTTGTACATATTGGGCTTTTCAATTAAATACTTAGGTAAATAATTTCCTC
>NC_088365.1:29036581-29061581 GCF_034508935.2 Berghia stephanieae
TCCATTTGTCAAATTTACTGTATTGCTCCGCGACATAAGCATGGGTTATGTTGGCATTTTTGTTGTTCTTATTGAAATAGAGGCAAAAGACAAAATTCCTATTGGGAAATCTTACTGCTCTTATTTCATTTTTATGTATGTCTTTAAAGAGAGAAAAGATAACCATTTACAACCACGGGGCTCATGAAGACGTAGCTGATAGCAGTTTCTATAGCTTGGAGCAGACAACAACAGTTGTTTGTTTTTGGATAGGATGATGATTTAAATGTTCTATAGATACGTTATCCTCCTCCTCCTCTTCCTCTTCCTCTTCCTCAATATTATTACTCTTACTATTATTATTATTATTATTATTATTATTATTATTATTATTATTATTATTATTATTATTATTATTATTAATATAATAATAATAATGATAATAATAATAATAATAATAATAATAATAATAATAATAATAATAATAATAATAATAATAATAATAATAATAATAATTATTATTATTATATTATTATTATTATTATTATTATTATTATTATTATTATTATTATTATTTACAGAATCAGACTGATCAGATCAGGGTACATGCAATTGATTCAGATGATGGTAAGTGCAAAATACAAATGTTTTCTATAGCTTAAGGCGATGCAAAATCGATACCAAATAAATAACATCGGAAAAGGTGTTAAACAGTAGAAAAGGGTTTGCATTTACAATAATCCTAGCCAGCACAGTTAATTAGTTCCTGTTATGAGTTGTTTTTAATTTATAGTAAAATGATAAGGGAAAAAGTTATTACAGACACACGTTCGTAATTTCCATCAATTCGTTTCAAACGTGTTCGTTATAAATTTGCTCTCGTACTCCCAGTAGGGGAGTAAAGTCCTGACGTCACACCTCCTACTTTACCGGTTCCAAATCCTTCGAAGTGTGCGTGTAGCCAGTCCTTCAGGGGACTAATATTGAATAGGCTCTTTGTAATTCATTCTTTGTCCATTCAATCAAGGGATTGAATTTGGTAGACAATCTATTCACTCAATTAGATGGAATTCAATGAGAAGTAACATCCTCTGTTGCCAGATTCATTTGCGCGCACCTACAGACTTTATAACCCTACCAATTTTGATCGTTGGTGGCTCAAAAGATTCGTCTTGATCTATTTTAAAGTCCTCAATACACTAGTATAACTGAAATAGATTAGTGTCTGTTCAAAATAGCCTTAATCCTCTCCTTACTAACTATAGGAAAGTCGTCACATTCGTTACAACCAACATTGTTCTAATTCAAATTTCTTTTGTACATCATAAAATTTAAAGGAAATGAACAGTTTGTTGTAGAGTATGTTTTGCTTAAGAAATTATATATCTGAAGAACTTTACTGCTATTGTTTTTGAGAAATAAAAAATATATTTTTGTGTTAGTTGGGTGTGAAGGTTAGGGGAAAATCTTGAAAATGGCTGGTAAGGAAAGATTTAATTTCTCGTAAATATTGCGGGCTCTCCACTATTTATGATAAAAAGATGTAATGCCCCCCCCCCCCTTCCCCTCCCCGTTTTTTTAAATACCAGGTAGTCTGTGCGGCAGTACAAGGTTCTCCTGCCATGGTGTCATGAGGTGTGTTTCTTTAACAAAACAATGTGACGGAAATGATGATTGTGGGGATAATTCAGACGAAGAGAACTGTTAAGTGAGTGAAAAGTTATCAACAGGAGCCTTTATAAAGATGAGAAAAAGGTGAGATTTTCTGAAACGCAATATCTACTAACATGTGATCTTAGCGCTTTCTCAAACGGTCCACAGTCCAACACCTGGGACGTCAACACAATGCCTGCAAGACGCCAGACGCTGTTGCATTTTTTTCGACAGAGACAACGCTGTTGCCGGTCATTTTACACGCAAGTATACCAATATAGGGGCGCGAAGTGGCCGAGTGGTTAAAGCAATGCACTCTGACCCGGAAGGTCACGGGATCGAGCCCCGCTTCAAGTTTGTTTTCCTTGGGCAAGATTATTAACCCCCAGTTTGCTCACTTGGACAACATGGGTGAAAAAGCAGACATACTTAATAACCAATTCTGCTCTGTTTTTGCTTCAAAAGCTCATACCAAATTACCACTCAACAACTACAAGGCGAAGAAAACGATTCCAACACTATGGCCGAAATCAATGTGACAGTAGGGGCGTTTCCAAACTCCTCGCCACTCTAGATCCAAAGAAAGCATGTAGCCCAGACAAAATACTATCCCGTCTCTTAAAGATATTGAGTAACGAATATGCACCTGCCCTCACACATTTGTTCAAACTCTCTCTTGAAACGGGAGACATACCAATTGTTTGTAAGCACGCTCTTGTCCAACCCATCTACAAGAAAGGTGATAGAAGCAGGGCTCAAAACTACCGTCCAATTTCATTAACTTGCATTTGCTGTAAACTGTTGGAGCATATAGTGACATCCTCAATAACTGAATATCTCGAAACTAACAGTATTTTTTGTGATGAACAGCACGGATTTAGGAAGCACCACTCATGTCAAACTCAGCTTCTATCATTAACACATGATCTGTCAGCTGCTATTGATTAAGGTGGTCAAATTGATCTAGTACTACTGGACTTTGCCAAGGCCTTCGACAGGGTTCCTCACCATCGGTTAATCCAGAAATTGTATGACGTTGGTATCAGGAACAAAACCTTACAATGGATTGCAACTTTTCTGGACAATCGCACCCAAGTTCTTGTCGACGGCGAGACTTCCACTATCGGGATGGTGACATCGGGCGTACCTCAGGGCTCAGTCCTTGGGCCCGTCCTATTTTTAGTGTACATAAATGATCTTCTACGAGGTATAAGGTCAAAAGTGCGCCTCTTTGCTGACGACACAGTATTATATAATCAGATAAGAACAACAGACGACTGCAAAACACTAAATGACGATCTAGCTAAATTACAAGAATGGGAAACAATACATCAAATGGAATTTAACGTATCAAAGTGCAATGTTCTAACCATCACAAATAAGAAAGCACCTATTACATTTGAATACCAACTTCATGGTCAAAACCTGGAACATGTAAAGACAGCAAAATACCTTGGCATTGAGTTTGCTAAAAACCTCAAATGGAATGACCACATATGTCACCTGGCTTCAAAGGCAAATCAAACAAGCGCTTACATCACCCGCAATTTAAAAAGATGCCCACTCACAACCCAAACCCTTGCTTTTAAAACTATTGTTAGACCAATTTTGGAGTATGGCAGCTCAATTTGGGACCCATATACAAAGAAAAACATCGACACCTTAGAAAACATCCAAAGAAAAACAGCAAGACGCATCACAAACACATTCGATCCTTTCTCAAGTGCGTCTGAAATATCACAACGGATTGGCCTTGAACCTCTGGAAAAGAGAAGAAAGATAGATAAACTTAAATTGTTCCACAAAATCTACTACAAAAATTCGTGCCTTAAACTACCAAACGACATCAAAGATATCGGCACAAGAAATACGAGGGGACACACAGCAAGAGTAACCACCCCAACATCAAAAACAGACGCCCACATGTATTCGTTTTTCCCTTCCACTGCTCGACTATGGAATAGCCTCCCAGCTGAAGTGGCTGAAAACGGTTGCCAACATGCCTTCACGCGATTGCTAGAGTATTGCTAGAGTGACTTTTTAATCTATGTGTGTGTTTTTTTTTAATTATTTTTTTTTAAATTCGTATGTGCAGAGTTTTAGCAAGCAATGTAAAACCGTACAAACTGTGGAGTGATTCTCGACAATATTGGAGGTTTCCACAAGACGAAGAAGAAGAAGAAGAAGAAGAAGAAGAAGAAGAAGATTCCTTTTGAAAATCCGACATCTTGGTTGATGAATTATCATTACTCCTTCGTGGAATGTCTGGGCGACGATATCTTATGATGTCGTGGCGGAAGGGCATACTTTTTTTTTATACCAATACATTATGAGTAAAAATCCTTTCCCAAGGACTGAACCTTACTACGCACACAACAGACTCAAATACCGGACCCACAATTCATAAGCGAAGTTTTATGCTGCTATAGCACAAAGCCGCCCAAAAAGGCTAATGGAGACATTTTCTATGGTGCTATCTGAGCCGCATAACCGTTGCTTGTTACACTGATGTAGTAGTAGCGTATGGCCATTGTGGAGATGTGGGTTCAGGAGAAGGCAGGCCTTGTCTGGACGCCGGGTTGGGGATCATACTTAGTCTGACATTTCACCATCAGCTGTTCCAGCATGATTGTATCTGGGCTGGCGTCACCTTCATGATCATTAAGGTACTCAAGCTCTTGCACGACGGCAACGTGACGTCCTCCGCAAGAGGATGATGACACTGATGTCGCTACTCTACTGAAAAGTACTTTCGTCATATCTAGCAAAGCCACATCTTGGTGGACAGATGGATATATATATATATATATATATATATATATATATATATATATATATATATATAATAAAATATATATATATATTTAAAAAGAAGTCCCGAACAGGGACATATCCAGGTTTGTTTGCTTACTCCACCATTTGAGCAGCCAATGACTGTAAAAAATCTAATTAGAATGACACGTCGGTGATAAAATGATACAAAGGTAATGATGATCGTATTTATGAAGCTATGGTGTAAGTGTATATTGGAATTGATATGAAGGTGATGATGCTGATGATTGAAATTTATAAACAGTTTATAAAAAGTTTTGACCTACTGACGACTGACTACCAATTATATATATATATATATAATATATTATATAATATATATATATATATATATATATATATATATATATATATATTATATATATATATATATATATATGTGTGTGTGTGTGTGTGTGTACGTGTGTTTGTGTGTATTTGTAGGCATGTATGCACATAATTAAGTTTTGTCTAGCACCGTAGTACACGCCTTTTCGGGTTTACCTTACCAGCAATGCGCATCAGTTTCTTTTAAATCTTCATAGAGCAGATAGCAATGCTGCCTTAATCTCATTGCATTTTATGTCTTGTTTCTTCTTTTCACCCCCAGAAAGACGTGCTTCATAGACAACACGATTACAGATATCTTACATAATATTGTTTCCCATGATATCAGAAATGCCTTGGTCCTCTAATGAAATAAAATGTAAAATATAATTCGACCATATTGTGTCTTTTTTCTTGATATTTTTGAGCTTACTACCAAAACATTCTTTCAAAACAGTCTGAATAAAATAAACATTAAGTATCAATTGATCGAACAATTAGAATACAGATGGATGATCTATGACGTGTACACGATATTTCCCAAGGATGTCTGTTTAGATTAATTCCACACACGTGTGCCCACTGCCCACCAGTTTGTGTGCTGATCTGGTGTTGGTGTACACTCATCAATGTGTTCCTGAGTTATATCTTTCGTAGGTACTTTAACCCTAACCACAGATCTCTATTTTCTGCGACCCAACCTGGGACTTGTCTTATGTATTTGTGTCATCTATGTTTTCAGTAATGATCTAGTCAAATTTGTCTTAGACCTTGAAATTCTTGGAACATTTCATATTTTAAGAAATACTTATCAAAAGATAATGTCAACTTTCGTCCGATGTATAAATGGAGTGCATCGATAATGCAGTTGTACAGTATTTGTAATAAGAATGTATTTAACATCAAAATTATGCATTTTAGACAACACAGCATGTGGTGATATTTTTTAAAAACCAAAGTAATGGTGACACACAGTCTTCTTCTCCTTCTTCTTCTTCTTCTTCTTCTTCTTCTTCTTCTTCTTCTTCTTCTTCTTCTTCTTCTTCTTCTTCTTTCCCCTCATGATGACGTTATGGCTGAAAGTCAACAAGATGCAGGAATGCTGTGGTCTTCCCAAGCTCGTGCTGAGACCCACAGAGCTTCGACTTAAGTGTGGTCTTCTCAGGCCAAATGGTCGCTATTTGCTAATTGTACTTTGTACAGTCCTGCAAAACCTGTGTGCCATCCTGCTTTCCCTCTCCACATTCACAAATGTCTGTTTCTCCAATCTTAAATGCTCTGAACATGTGACGTCGGAGACGTCTGAAAATGGCAACGTGATCTTGTCTTTTTGAGATGTTTTATGGGGTCATTTTTCATATATTCTGGGTGCTTCTTGTTCCACGGAGTTTTGGCCTTGGTCTGGATAAGAGATTAGATCTCACCAATTTCATACTTGTTTTCTTCTTGAGGCTGGTTTGTTCCCAGTGTAGACATGGTTAACCTCTAATTACTCGCGGGCATCCTTAAGAGATCACACTCTAAAGCACCGTTTACACCTCGGTTCGTTCATTATAAAGTGGTTCCGGGTCTGTGATAGACAATTGTCAGAATGACTCTCGAATCCTCTCTCTCCTCTAATCGGCTCAGAAAGTCTATGGTTCCTCCCCCCTCCCCCCCCCTATTTTTTCTCTCTCTCCAGTTAACACCTTGAGACTTGTTCTCTGTCTACCTTTGTTTCTTTTCCCATCATTTTTTTTTCTCCAACAAGACTTCTTTCTCGAGTCTGTATGCTCTGAATGTAATGTATGGCCAGGCAATTTTCGCCGAGTCCCAGGTTTGAGAGTTGTTTTTTCCGAGATGAGGGTCATTGAAATCGATCATTCTTTGAAGGACGAGTTTTCTGACCAAACTTTTAAATACGAGTTTTTCCAGAGTACGGCAGTCAATTATGCAATATTGTAATTTGGTCAGAGTCTATGTAATATGTATGGCTAAAATGAATTGACAATAAAGTTTTCTAGCCCTATATTGTAGTACAGTGGTGATCGCCTAAGTGTCCTGTGGTTGGGAAGCATTTAGACGGGACGAACATGTAGACGTCGTTGATCAAGAGCAAGATGAATACACACACACACACACACACACACACCCACACACCCACACACACACACACACACACACATATATATATATATATATATATATATATATAATATATATATATATATATATATATATCAGACATTTCAACTGATTCACAATGATAATTGCCCTCCACATTGCTTATGTTTGTTCGTTTTGTTTTAAAGGGTTTTACGGCGCTTGCGACACATTTAGGTCATTTCAGCGCCACTGAAATGGAAGAAAATGAGATAGTAGAAGAAAAAAAATTGATTTACAATTAAAAGAGCACAAGAAAAAGAAAAACAAAGGAGAATGGTTCAAATAGGGAACAAGCACCGGTCTCCACCAAGAGGAATACACTAAAATGTTTGCAAAGCATTATATATATTTTTTAAAAATATATAAACAGTACATAACAAAGAGACGATTTACAAGGAAAAAAATATGAATCCCACAAAACAATAGCCATACATTTGACTATTTCCCTTCCTGGTAAGGACTCCGGCCAGGGCTATTACACAACAAAATAATCCCTTTCCAAGACAACGACAGAAAGAAACTCGAATTAAAAAAAAAAGATAAAGAGGGTTAGAAGTAGAAGACACAGCAACTGGCTTCTTGCCCACATTGGGAGATCAAAAGACCCCACCCAATCCACATTGCTTAGTTAGTTTCACCAACAGGTCATGTATAACCTTTCAAATAGTACAAGTTGTCCGATAGACGTTCTATTTTGTATCTAGGCATTCACATCTCCTGTGATTGGGGTGAGTGTGTTTTGAGCGTCTTTCCTAAGGCCAGGGTCATACGCAAGGGTCAGAGTTTTCCGATCACTGTAATGATCCGCCCGGTCATTGACTACGTTCAACATTGCTTGGCTGTGTTACATGACAACGCCTAATTTATAGGTCGGCCACCAACATAATTTATAAAAGAGGTGAGGTCAGATCAAGAATGAAAACTTTTGACGCACACACACACAAACACACATACACACAAACACACACTTTATTTCTCTCTCTCCCCTCCACACACACACACACACACACGCTCAAACAAACACACACACACACGCAAACACACACACACACACACCGAATAGGGCGAGGTATGTCGAACTTCTGTATATAATTCCTAAAAGCTTGTTCGCTCTTTTTATACAATCACATATATGTTCATCAAAACACATTTTATTATCAAAGATGATATCCAAGTTTCTTTCTGAGCATGTCGTTGGCATAACCGTCATATTATTGTCACGTAATATGTAATAGGAGAATAAAGGGTTAGACTTACCAATGTGCAACACTCTACATTTAGTAAGATCAAAATAAAGCTGACAATTTTCAGACCAATTGTAAAGTGAATTTATATAATTTTGTAAGATATCTTTATCTATTGTTGGTGCATAAATCAGCAAAAAAAAAAAAAAAAAAAAAAAAAAAAAAAAAAAAAAAAAAATGGGTTTAGAATTTATAGTATCAGGCAGATCGTTTATATAAATAATGAACAGTAAAGGACCAAGTACACTGCCCTGAGGGACTCCATATGAAGTCAGAAAAACTTTCACCTACGATAACCCGTTGTATACGGCCAGTTAAGAAAGATACAATTCAGCTATAAATATTACCAAGGGGGGGGGGGGGGGGGGGTCTCGAGGCCAGCTGACCCAAAGATGTCTACAGGGGGGGGGGGGGGGTAGGGAAAAGCTGACCTCAGCTTCGGAAGGTCCTAGGTTCGATATGATATACTTATATAGCGCCCATTAATTCACTGACAAGTGCTCTATGGCGCTTAACAATCACTTAGACTATACAAACTACCATACACACTAATACACGAACACACATACACCCATACACTCAAAGCCACATACGAAAACTCCGGATAAACACACACACACACACTTACACACACAACCTCTTTACATTCACAATACTATACTATTTACCCTGATTTAAGACATATAAACCCATTGATTATCAAAATAATGCTCTTCTAATTAATTAAGTTTTCATTTTCTTTTTAAACGTATCCAAATTTTCACTGTTTTTAGTATTGTTTGAATATAAATTCCACAACTTAGACGCTGTTACTCTGAAAGATTTGTTTTGAAACCAAGACTTAGATGGTACCTCTGTCATAAGATGCATATCATTTGATCTTAGCGATCTACACAAGGTCATTTAAATAGGATGGTCAATTACATAAAATCTTAAAAACTCAATCCACTGCTTCACCAGTAGCCAATGCTGGGTGCTGTTATTGACTAGTTAAAATGTGCAATGCGTTAAAAACATATTTGATCTCAGAACTGATATGTCAGCCGGGGGGGGGGGGGGGGGCAAGAGAAAGATGACTATAGGCTGACGGGGGGGGGGGGGGGGGGGGGGGGAAAAATATCAGCTGAAAAAAGCTGACGTCATTAAAGTACGGTCCCTTAGCGGGCGTTTAAGCAAGCCGAGTCCAATGCCGGTGGGCATTTAGGTGATCACAACTTCAGTCCCCAACAACGCGTCATGTCGGGCACACTGTGAGGTCACGTAGGTAGTGTGCGATGTTGGTACCAACATGGCAAGACCGCAAAGCAGTCAGGGTTGCCAGATTATTTTTCAACAAAATGCCAGGGGAAGACTCAAAAAATGCCAAAACACTCAAAAAAAATGCCAAAGTCTGTTGACTCCCTCCCCCACTAAGAAAACTACTCACTTTTGATAGACAATTTACTATCATATCCTGGTGGCTTGCGTGTTTTCTTTTTTTTTTTTTTTTTTTTTTTTTTTTTTTTGTTGAATTATACTAAATTTCCTATTGGGGTAATTTTTTACCTACTGACTACTAAGTGGAGTGAAAGTTAACAGGCGACCATGACGCAAATATACATGAGTTTTGCAGGAGATTCCCAGAAAACTTACGAGGATACTTGTCGAGGGCTGAATTTGAGTGAATATCTGAGGGAGGCAGGGCTAGTTCAGGGTGCGAGTTTTAATAGCAAAGTTTTCCGATGTGAAGAGATTTGTGTTTACGCGTTTAGAAATAATTAAGAAAAGGTGTCATTTGAAGTATAATATACAAGAAAAGAAAATGCCAAATGAAAATGCCAAATGCCAAATGATTTTTCTAATGCCAAACGGTTTTCAAAAATGCCAGATTTTTGGAATCTGGCATTTAAAATGCCAAACTGGCAACCCTGAAAGCAGTCAGGAATCACTACACTCTTGTAAGATTGTAAAACTATGATCTTAAACAAAAAAATAAGCGAAACTCGAAGCTCGAAGCTGAAGCTCAGACCAAAAATAATAATCCTAACATTATATCGAGCCTAGGTGAACGGACAGTATGTAAGGGCTCCATGTATCGAGCCTAAAATTAAATTATTTGCTCAGACGACGCCAAATCCTACTGCCGAAACAAGTTTCATCCCCGGCTGACAGATCCAACTAAATTACTTCACCACCGCTGTTATGGGTGACAGTGAAAAAAGAGTTCATTTTAGAGTCTGCAGATTCATTTATGAATCAGGTAAGCTGAGCCCGAGCTCTGTTGTTGACTTTACTTTAGCCTTAGCCTTAGCTTAATATCTCCTTCTCCCCCTCCTCCTCCTATTCTTCTTCTTCTTCTTCTTCTTCTTCTTCTTCTTCTTCTTCTTCTTCTTCTTCTTCTTCTTCTTCTTCTTCTTCTTCTTCTTCTTCTTCTTCTTCTTCTTCTTCTTCTTCTTCTTCTTCTTCTTCTCCTCCTCTCTCCTCTCTCTCTCCTTCTTCTTCTTCTTCTTCTTCTTCTTCTTCTTCTTCTTCTTCTTCTTCTTCTTCTTCTTCTTCTTCTTCTTCTTCTTCTTCTTCTTCTTCTTCTTCTTCTTCTTCTTCATCATTATCTTCTTCTTTTTCTTCCCCTTCTCCTCCTCCTCCTCCTCCTCCTCCTCCTCCTCTTTTCCTACCCCTCCACCTCCTCCCTCCCTCCTCCTCATCATCTTTAAATTTAAACTCCTCCGCCTCCATCATTATCAAGGTTAGCTGAACTCCGTTAAAATCCTCTTAGTTCTTCTTCTTCTTCTTCTTCTTCTTCTTCTTCTTCTTCTTCTTCTTCTTCTTCTTCTTCTTCTTCTTCTTCTTCTTCTTCTTCTTCTTCTTCATCTACTACTACTACTACTACTACTACTACTACTACTACTACTACTACTACTACTACTACTAAAACTACTACTACTTATCCTCCTCCTCCTTCTTCTATATTTCCTCATCCTCTTCCTCCTCACATTATCATCGTCATACTCCTTTGCCTGCGTCTGTTTGCCTGTAGCCAGGAGGTTGTAGTTGTAGGCTATTCATTGATAAATTGGAGAGAGAGAGAGAGAGAGAGAGAGAGAGAGAGAGAGAGAGGTGATTGTGATGAGGGTGTTATCAATGATGACGGAGATGGTGCACACAATTGAAGGTATTGATGTTTGTTATATTAACAAAGAGAGTGTATTACACATTATAAACTTTATTGACCAAGCCAGCAGTTTCCTTGGTGAAGTGAAGCTGCACATGCCTAGAAACTATATTCCCTTTGGTGTGTTTTATTGGATGCATAGATATGGTTAACAGTAACAGGATAAAAAACGAAATGACCCTATCAGAATGAGTGTTTCTGTTGATGTGCATGTCCAATTAACAAGGGAAGTTTTGGTACTCTCGTGTGGAGTATTTTAACAGTCTTAACATTATTGCTCAATAATTGGGACCTTTAGGTAGTTGTCCCATATCTATGTATTTGGGTTTGATATCCTTACTGCCTAGTTTGTATTATTTTTGATTTCCTTTTGTGATCTTTTAAATTTTTTTATTCTCGCTCTTGCTCGTACTTCATGGTGATGTAACCATTCAATGTGGGCATGTTTTACCACTAAGACTAATCAACAAGTTATCACAATTTATAGCCCCAGGTAAACATCTATCCAGTCATCATTTATTATTTTCAGAAGATTTTAAATGGATTTCAGTAATGAATTCAATTACGACACAATGTTTATGGATAGGTTGATAATATTATATTTATATTTTTCATGATACAAAAGGGCATGTTCATTTATGTCATTTAATATTATGTAATAACTATAATACATTTGAATCCAACAGGTTTGAAACTTCGACTAGACAGCATTCCATTAGCCACAGCCACAACGTTGTACCATCTTTTCTTTAAAGAGAACGAATTGAAAGAATATGATCCCTTTGTAAGTATTCACATTTTATTTATTTTTCATGAAACGCCTCATGTTACTTTCATAATACAGTCTAAGCCAGTATTTGGAATACTGCTTTATCGGAACAGGGGGTCCCGATAGCTCAGTTAGTAGAGCACTTGCTTCACATGCAAAGGGACCAAGATCGAGATTTTTTTCTGACCCCCCTTTCCATCCAGCAGTGAATGGGTAGCTGAGTATGTTAGATTTGGCGGAAAGTACTGTGTGATAGACTAGTGTCCTATCCAAAGGATAGCAAGCAATTGCTATTGTCTGTTTCACACTATAGAAACCGGGATAAACTCCTGACTCCATGGGCCCAATGGCTCTGAAGAACTACTTTTTTATCGGAACAGCCACTTAATTGGAACGATCTGTCTAGACGGTCTATATAATTTCTACTGGTTAATTGTAATGCATGCATGTTAATTGGATCAGTTTCAGAGCATCAGCAAACGTTTTAAGAATTATTTTCTAATCAAAAACATGATTATTCCCATTGAAAGGAACAAGTATGAACCCATCCTGTGTCTCAAAATGGACCAATATGTCGGTTTTTGATTCTATTACCATTTATTCCTTAGCTACAGTAACATGTTATAGTTTAGCCAGTTGCCATTCTTGGTGAGCAACAAATGATTATTGAGAACACAGGTAATGATTCAATGGTTGATTTGCTTATGACAAGACATGCGGTGATGATTAAAATTTTACAATGTGTTGTAGATTATTGTGGTACAAGATTCATGTGCCCTTGATTCATTTGGGCCTCTTTTCGAGATATGGGCGTGGTGACAATTCCATATATGAATGTGAAGTTATAAGATAGGGTGACCAGTTCTCTTTTATCTACCACTGTGACTACACAAATGTAATGTTAATTGTTCCAAGAATGGAAAATAACGCTTTAGACAAACAAATAAAAAGATATTTTGTATTGCCTTTATAGAATACAAATATACAATCACTGCAAACAATGTATGAAGTTTTGATAGTTTGTTCCAATGGAGCCCACAAGCAGAATCGGTTAATTGGAGTGATTTCTACATCTGTATTTATCTATATCCTGAAATCATATGCACTCAACTTCTAATTAAGATAAGATAAGATATATTTTATTGTTCTTTTATGGAAAATATAGTTTAGTATCACATCAACGTGTAACAAGACATTTCCATATTCTGGTCATGCATTTATTCCGTCAAAAGAATTTTAAAGAAGACCTAAATAACAAGTATTCTAACATAATACATTTGTAAGTAAATACATTTCTTACAGTATTATATTACTAATTAGAGATATAGAATTAATGTGGGTAATTAAATCTCGAAATTGAAAGGAGGGAATTAGACAAATATTACTTTTCTTTTTTTTATTATTATACATCACTTGATTTACTCATACAATATTCCATTAAATTGATTTGTATTATATAAGTAGCCTTATTGCGCAGCCTTGCAGCTAAATTATATCTTCCCTCATTGCTGACAATGTTTAATGTTGTCTCATATTTCATCAAATTCCTAGTTAATTGGCATGACATGTCTTTCCTTGGCGTGCAAAGCAGAAGAACAACTGGTAAAACTCAGAGACGTCATAAACGTTTGTTATCGGTAAGTTGATCAGATTTTGAGGACATCTTTAAAGCATCATCGTTCTTAATTATATACTTTTTTTTTACTTGCAGCTATTATGTTTCTCTGTGTATATTATTTATCATAACTTTGGACTATATTGTTAAAAAAAAAAAAGTAAGAATAATAAGTGATAGCCAATCCAAAGAGTAGCAAGCAATATTTACTGTCATTTTTAAGTGATAGAAACTGGAATCAACTCTGACTCCAAGGGGCCTATGGCTCTGAAAGACTCTATTTATCATTTTAAAAGTTATTTCAGTCCTTTACATATACAGTACATTAATGCCATTAAAGGTCAACTGACTCCTTCCCTTGACGAAAATATCAAAATCGTTTCACCGCCAACTGGATATATACAGTCAGTTTTTAAAAAAAAATATTGGGGTGTATCAATATCAAAATTATATTGTATTTTATATGTTATAGCTATGAGATCTCAGTATTTATTTTCTATTTTATACCAAGTAATTTATACGTAAAGAGAATGATACAAATAATTTGTCTTAATGTCATGCCCATATACCTGGCTTGATTTGAACTATTCTGGAGGTGAAGAACATGTGTGACAAATCAGTGAAAAGTGTTATCTTTCACTGTATGACATTAGGGAGGCATCTCAGTAACTTAAGACAACTATTTTAATTTTCATAAAATTACAAAAGTGCTTGATTTCATTTTCATTTTCAGTCACTATGTTACTATGTTTAATTCTCTCAAGTTTACAAGACTTAGCAATTGTACAAATTTGTTCGATTTTTATTCATGTTGAATTCAAAATTGGAGAATAGGTCCCTTGATAATCGTTTGACCAAATTTTACTGTTATGAGTTATGACAAAAGGTCATTTCATAACCTTTGACATATATGGAATAATTTATATAATCCAAAAACCAAAGGTATAGCAATATTATCTTTATAAAGTGTTTAAAAAGTGTGGACAAAGTGGATACTTTGTCCACACTTTTTCCACCCTTTGAGATGTGATTTTTGGTGTTCTGTAAGTTTTTTGGATTTTCTTTTATTATTCAACACAGAGAAACTAATGGATATGAAGTCTTCCATAGTTTTCCAAATAACTTGGTATTGCTGTATATTTGTGTCGAATGTTACAAAGTTACCTTTTGGAAAACCTGCACAATTTAAAATATAATTTTACCAGTTTTTGTATACATTTTCAGTTCAATTCCTCTTTGGTGTTTCATAAATACTTAAGGTCGACAGTAAGGAGTGCCAATGACTTCTCTCTTCTGCCAGCTTCTGGACCTCATCCCAGGTCCAGCTAAGGATGTCATCTCTTTTTCCACCGATCTTCTCCAAGTTTCCAGTGGTATTCCCCTATTGCAATTACCCTGCATGGTCCATTTGAGCACTGTTTTTGGGATTGCTCCCTCCTTCATCCGACAAATATGGCCAATCCATCTCCATCTTCTTGATGATTTTGTATACACCCTGATGTTATTCATTTAAAATGTCAGTTTTAAAAACTATTTAAATACTGATTCATAGACTGGACTTGGGACCACAAGAAGCAGAAATAAGTGTATTATCATGATTCATATCCTATTTTTCATTTCTATTGTCCAGAACATTACACAAGAGCAAGGCGCCTTTGGAAATGGGGGACACATTCTTTGCTCTTCGTGAAAGTGTTTCTACTTGGGAACTGTATTTGTTGAGGGTGTTGGGTTACAAAGTTACGTTTGATCATCCTCATAGGGTAAGTTAACAGTCTAAATACTTTGGATATTGAAATTTATTTTAAAAATGAAAAAAAAAAAAAAAAAGGAAAAGAATATGCAAGTTTATATAAAGATCTGAACAAGTATGTATGAAAGGTGCCAAACAAAGCAAGAAAGAAAAATACCAAATTAAAAAAATCCCAAAAAATCAATCTTCCTCAACCGTTTAAAAAGAATTGTATTTTTCTTTCTTTGGCACCTTCCATACACACTTGTTGAGATCTTTATCTTACACCGGTGCCTGCTCCCTAATTTCTCAATCCAAGTTTATATAGGCCATTCAGGTTACATAATAATGAACACAAATCAAAGTGATACTAAGCTGCTAGAAGCTGTGATGAAAATAACAGCTTCAAAAAAGTACAAAATACCAAACACGGAATGTTTTGGGCTCAAAACCCTTCTTAACCAACAACAGTGGGCGTCTATCTGGGTTTTTAAGTGATAAATTTATGTTTTGAATTGTTTTTTTTTTGGTAATTTTTTTGGCTGAAGAAGGATTTTGAGCCTGAAACATTCCATGCTTGGTATTTTGTTCTTTTTTGAAGCTGTTTAATTCATAATTTTTTATTACTTTTTACAATAAGGAACCAAATCTTTTCATATATTCTCCAAGCAGGTTATGTGAAATAGAATTTGAATTTCCATTTCATACAATACCAAGTCATCTGACAGATTTTCAAAATTACAATATCTGTTACTGGGGCTATAGCTTGGTTCTCAGACTTAGAAGCTCGTGTCACTTTGCTGATAAAACTGTTTTGACGAAAACGTATAGGTATATAATTACAACCAGACAATTATTGAGAGGAGTTTGGAACTTAAAAAAAATTGATCTTTGTGCAGCTTTGTGGCCATTTATTATGATACAAGCATTATGGACCAGGGCGTCTCTTGTTCAAGTCCCACTGTCGGTTGGCACAATTTTGAGTCCTTGGAAAAGGCTCTTTACTCACATTCTCTCACTGCACTCAGGTGTAAAATGAGTACCTAATTGGTAACAATTTTGTCTCTATAGAAAAAAAATTAGAATTGAAATATCTCACAGGTTTCTTGTATCGTCCTAAGTGTTGAAGTTGGTGTGCAGCATCTTGTACAGTGCTTTGTGGATTATGTGCCTTATAAAAGCTCTTTTTTTCTGGTTTTTTTGTTTGTTTTTTCCTTAAGATAAGTTTAAGGGTGGCAGAAGGCAAACGTTGCTGTGTGATGCTGGAAGAAGTAAATATCAATAAAAGAATAGAATGGAAGCTTCTTTTAATTCACACAGACAGTTTTTAAAACATTGGTACAGGAAAAAACGGTTAAACCAAAACTGTCTAAACTGAAAAGAAATCAATATGATGTCATTTTTCCCTCTGTACTTATGTTAATCAAGTTTCGATAAACTGAAAGCCACAATGCTCAAATTGTCTTTAAACTGAAAAGACATGCCTAATAACTATATAACCTGAGAAAAACATTACCGATAACCGAACAAAATTCCCATTACCACTGTCACCCAATGTGCTCTCTTGTATCCATTCAACTCACCCTCCCCCCCACTGAAAACCTCTCCACTTCGCCAAACTATCTCCCCCCCCCCCCCCCCCACCCCGCTCACACTAGTCCACAATGCTTTATTCTGTCGTCTCTCTTCTCCTCCACTCACTTCTCCCTCCCAACCAATCCCACCCCGACCACACCAGCCCATCCTTACTTGATGATGAGAACACAATGTGCTGATTGAGAGCAGTAATGTTGTAACTCCATAAAGATGACATTGGAGTTATAAAACTATTGCTCTCTTTGGCACCTACTACCACTATGCTCGTTTGTGTATACATAATTTCAACCACAACTACTTAAACCACAAAGTTACACAGTTGAAGAATTTAATGTGTGATGTATTATATGTGACAGTGGGATGAATGACAGCAGTGGAATAATAATACCCCTGGAAAATCAGGCTAACTTTTTGGGGTATGCCTAAACTGAAATATGTTTAAACCGAAATACAATACCAAGTCCCTTGAACTTTGGTTTAAGTTTAACCAGTTTTTACTGTAATTGTATTTTAAAGTAATTTTGACTGACTCACATGCTAGAATTGTGTCTTTTTGGTCTAGTTTTCTTTTCTCTTTTTTCTTTTTTATTTGTTGCACAGAACTGAAGGCAGTTTCAATTATTATTTTTAATCTGAGGGGTTATTTTTTGTTTTTTTTAATATTAACTTTTTTATTTTGCAGTACCTGTGCCATTACATGAAAGCTATGGGTGATTGGATAGAACCAAGGGTGTGGGAGGATGTGCCAATTCAGCGCAGTGCCTGGACCTTCCTGCGAGACAGTTACATGGGTGACATGTGTTTAAGGTACA
Organism: Berghia stephanieae; assembly: GCF_034508935.2. Lineage (NCBI taxonomy): Eukaryota > Metazoa > Mollusca > Gastropoda > Nudibranchia > Aeolidiidae > Berghia > Berghia stephanieae. Next base: position 29,054,413 of record NC_088365.1, read on the forward strand.
AGCCACAACACTTGGCAGTAGCTGTGCTTTACTTCTCCTTCATGTGTCATGGAGTTGAGGTGCCTTGTAATAGGCATGCCAGGACAAAATGGTGGCAGGTAGGCATTTTGATCAATTCCAACTCTAGAAGATATTAAGCCTTTTAAGGTATGGCTCCAAAAAAACTTGAGCACTTAACATGCTCAAAGTGCTTTGCAAGGGGTCCCAAGCCAACAGCAACACTTAACATGTAGGACGAGTCATAACGCCTGTTAGGCGATATTATAGTTTCTTTTTCGGACTGAGACAATGCTGTTAACAGCCAGGTACTCACCTAAGGATGGTGAGAGAATGTGAATGATGAGCTTTTTCTAAGGACTCACCTATATATTTTTCAAAGTGGGACTCGAGCCCTGGACCTTTTGATCCCAAGGTGAGTGTCATACCATTAAAATTAAACCACATAACTGCACTAATCTTGCATTATGTCATATCTTTCTTGTCAAGGAAGCAGTAATGATACAGTGCAACTCGGATACAACAGGGATCTTGAGACTAACAAAAAATCACCGTTGTAGCCGGGTCCCTTTATATCCATGCCAACTGAATTTGAGGGGAAGCAGTACTGAGGGAAGTAAAAATTACAGACAAGGAACACATTTTGAGTTACCTCCCTAAGTAAATATCGAGTTACCTCCCTAAGTAAATGAATCAGATGACTTGATTGTGACCTCCATTCCTGTACCCTCCCCCCCTGAAATCTCCATAGTTCACCCCTCTTCCACTTACTTTATGACACAAGGCAGGTTGGAACAATACAACTGTTAATTCTACCTACCTCTTTTCCAATTGCGCCATTGACAAGCACGAAGTGCACTTCAAAACTCAAGTAGCTCACAGTCCTAGCCTCTGGCTTCACATAGAGCTTCTTCATCTCACTTTTCATTGGGCATAGTTACCTAATCAGTCAAGAGACGCACATCCCTCACTCTACGTGTAACATACCAGCCCTGAGTATATCAACATGTTGATCGGTGAGTTTCTCACTAGCCTTTTGTTGCGTCATCATGGATACACAAATTACATAGAGAAACGTCAATGGTACACACAATAACTGCAATTCACCCACTCCCACCTCGTCTCCACTCCCTTTAAGTTATGTGTGTCATGTGTGCCTTCCTCTTTTCTTTTTGAGTACGTAGTTTGTCTCAACTGGGTGCTAAACTTTTAACTCACACCCCCGTTGAAGCCTTGTTCCAAGAAATATTTCCCCATTTTAGCCATGCATGATTTATATGAATTTATATGAAGACTGTAGAATGGGGATTAAAAAATTTCCCGTTGTAGTCAAGCTCCCATTGCAACCAAGGCCGTTATACATGAGCTGTACTGTATAACTTTGGCTTCCTTGAACAAAGAAGTCCTTCAGAGCTAATACATGGAGCAGCAGATTATCCCGGTTTGTATAGTGTGAAATGGACAATAGCAATTGCTTGCTACCCTTTGGATAGGATGCTAGACTATCACAAAGTAACAGACCCAGCTACCCAATCACTGCTGGGTGGACAGGGGGATCAGAAAAAAAACCTCGACTGCACCTGGGACTGTTACCCAATCATTGCAGGTCAGAGGAAAAAACCCAAAACCCCCAGTCTTCCTGTACTTGAAAGCAGACAATTTGTTTATTTGTTGAAAACTGTGTTAAATGGAGTTATAAAGACGTGAAATGTATGAGATAAAAACAACCAGTATATTTTTTCTTTATTTGCCAGGTGTTCAGCTCAGATATAACTTTGGACCTAATACAGCGCATCATTTCAGATCTCATTACTCTATATGACACGGAGACACCAATTAGAAGTCGTGAAGATGACAGATGATGTAGATAGTGTTTGAAAATATATAGACGTGAAGTAGAACTTGGTAATCTGACTCTTCTTCTTCTTCTTACCCTCTTAGTTCCTTCCTGGAACATAAGGCATTGACAAAGTTCCTTTAGACAGCTCTATCCTGGGCCAGCCAGCTCAGCTCATTCCATCTTTCCAGCTTCTTTCATCTCCTCTTCGACTGTCCTCTTGCAGATGCCCAATGGTCTGCCTGTCTTTTCTGACTCTGGGAATGAATGAATGGTTTATTAAAAATGGTGCAAGAATAAAAAGGGAGAAAGATAAAAAATACACTTGGTAAGTTTGAATCTCTATTGCGTGTAAAATGTAACATAATTGTCATTTTTCTTGCTCTTTTTTTTTGTATTTTCCTTGTTTTTATGGTAGGACAAAGGTGATATCGTTGACTGGAATCCATAGGCTTTCTAGTGATGTCAGTAGGAATTATGCTGAAGAGAGAAAAAATCATGACTGTGATCTGATGTCAATTTTAAGTATTGTTGATATATATGTGCTAATTTTATCAACCTGATTACATAACATTTCAAATTTCATGAAACTTAACCCTTAATTGTATTAGAAATGTGGATTTTAGTAGATCTGAATGAGGATCTCTTAATATAGTGTGTTCACTGAGTAACACTCAATTCTGATTCATCTCTGGCACGGGAACACTAAGTTAGCTGTTTCATATAAGTATAGAGTTTACACACAACAGTATGCCATCTGTTACTGAAATTAAATTTGATGGAGTAGTTTTTCCTTCATTTAATTTTTGTTTTATTTTATCATGATTTTTATGTTGTTTGCGCTTTACCGGAATTAAAACAAGATGTTAGTGAACATGTCAAAACTATCTGATTAACTTATATTTCCATCTAGATAGACTTTTGTGCACAATGGGCGGTATAAAATCTTTAGTTAGGGATCACAGCATGTCATTTGGATATGGCCTTTTTTGTCTGAAATATTTATGAGAGGTGATTTTCTTTCCCCCTGTAAATCATCTCTCACATATATGTTTTTTGTTTTATTTGTTAGTTGATTCTATTAACTACGGAAGTGGTGGAGTGTTAGTACAGAGAGCAGAGTGTCAATCCATGGATTAATTAAGCGGTCAAATGTGTATATCATAGTCATTAGTTACTAATGTCCTAAAAGGTGAATTTTTATTTAAGTCAATATTATAAATTTTGAGTTGGAATTGACTTTCTTTTATGTTTATGTTTGCTGAGCTTGACCGGATGGCCCTTTCATAAATTCAAATACACCCCCCCCCCCTCCACACATAAAATGAAAGAACTCCTCAAATATCATAATCCTTGAGATCTAGTTTTCAGCTGGTTCTCATAAACACAATACCAGATTCAATTGCATGTGAGGAAGTGGGATGGGCAATCAATTGATAGTGGAGAATCAGGGATGAGGATTTTGCGGATTAAAAATTTATAATTAAAAAAAAAAGATTTTCCGGGTGGGATAAGATGGGGGAAGATGCAGTTTGACTTTTGAGCTGTAAAACAAACACATGGCTCAATTCTGACATATTTCAATAAAAGACAAAACCCAACTCCTCCTCCAGCCATCCCCGGAGCTGACATGAAGAGGATACTAATTGATAGGAAGTCCCCTCGTTTCTGTCTCTCCTCAACCCATTAAGCCCCCCCCCCCCCCCCCCCAATATTAAATTGAATTGTAATAAAAATTTTTGGTCTATTTTAAAATATTTTCTCACCTTTTCCATTTAATTTCCCCCCTAAGTGTTCCCCTAGATTGATCAGGGAATCTTCTGACCCCTATTCGAAGTAGCCCCCTTTGTCCTACTTTTTCTTCAGTGTTTTCAACTTCTTATCTGCAACTTTCCCTATCATTTTCCCTTTTACTGGCGTTGAAAAGACCTAACAAACGCCGTAAAACCCCTAATGACAATCAACAAACAAACCTCTAGGAATAACCAATCTGTTGCATTGATTTAATAACAAAGTCCCGACATGATATTTGAGAACAGGCCCGGAATACCTTGCTGATTTTTTTTACAATGTTGGAACCATGGCCGACTATAGTTACGTCATGGTTGGAACCCATCCCCAGAAAACGAATGAATGAATGCACAATGAGCTTTTTCAATTGTTTTTTGTTATTTTTACCATAATTGGAAATAATAATAAATAAATAATTTTACAATAGATTATGAAATTCTCCTCTTGCTTTATTTTAAACATTTTAAAAATAGTATTGCATCAAATGTATTTGATTGTACACAATTCCATCTGTTCCCCTTTGATTCAACCTTATCATTGTCTTCCATTGCACCTGGAATTACTATCAGGAGCTGGGCGCGAGCTGTGAATTTCTCCAGTTGAAGAAATTCGATTTTTTTTTGGGATGATTTTATTTCTCATGTTTTTTAAACTTATTTGTTCAGCACTATATCATACAAGACTTTAAAATTTTAATTTGCCGTTATAGTGTCTTTTAGATCTTACCCATTATTTATTTAGTCTCAAATGCTAGTTTCACAGTCTTCATTCATTAAGAAAATAGTAACAACAATGAGTATGAGTATCGAGCTTCGTTGAAGTCTGATTTGTATAAAAAGTAATACTTCTCTTCAGAGGAAGAAGAAGGAGGAGGAGGGGGAAGAAGAAAGAAGTTGAGACCGGACTGAAACTCTGCATGTGAATTGTTATGCCATAAAATGGAATTTCCCTTCACTTGCCTCGGGCTCATTAACGTGGATTATCAAGGGATGACGTCAGGAAGGTGTTTACTGTTTACTCGTTGATACGATTCCGTCGTCAGCAGGAAATTGGTTGACTTATCAATGATTGGTCTGGATTTATCATCATCATCAACGTCATCATCAACATCATCATCATCATCAACGTCATCATCATCATCATCATCATCATCATCATCATCATAACCACCACCATCATCCCCACCACCACCATCATCCCCATCATAGCCGTATTGTCACGGATATCACAATGTAATCTGTCATGGCAGTTTTTTGCATCGCTTGCGGCCGCAAAAAATTGCAAAAAATGCCGCAAAATTTGCAAATTTTCGCAAATTTTGGAGATTTTGCAAAAAAAAAAAAAAAAAGAAAGAAATATTTAAAAATATATAGTGGGGACCAGTGATGATAATCTTCCGCAGAATTCTGGGATTTTAGAATTTTTCCATAAATATGTTCCGTTGTTTTTGTCATGTCAAACATTTTCTGCTAAGTGGTAGTTCAGGGAAAAAAACAATATGCCTTCTATCATTTTTTGACACCTCTGCTCAGTTGCATGAATTTTGGTGACACTCCTTTATTTATGACGTTAGTCTAGACACACTGGCGCCAAATGTTAAAAGTAGCACAAGACACATGGTGGCCATGAATGAGAAGATGATCGAAAGGGAAGGGGATGGAGCAAATGGGTGTAAATATTTGTGTACTTTTTAGCTGTAGCATGATTGTACATTTGGCGATTTTATAAGTTTTATAAGCGTGTCTTTTTTTTTTTTTTCTTCCTTTAAAATTTTTGTTTTGTTTTTGTTTTTGTTTGATTGTTCTGAATTTGTTAATAGAATTCATTACAACTTGTGTCTAATTATAAAACAATTAAAAAAATAATTAAAGATCAATTCTCTCTCTCTCTCTCTCTCTCTCTCTCTCTCTCTCTCTCTCTCTCTCTCTCTCTCTCTCTTTCTCTTTCTCTCTCTCTCTCTTTCTCTCTCTCTCCCTCTGTCTCTCTATCTATCTCTATCTCTCTCTCTTTCTATCTCTCTCTCTCTCTCCCTCTCTCTCTCTCTCTTTCTCTCTCACTGAGAGTCTCAGTCTCAGCCACCATTCTATCTTCATATTATGTTTATAGATATCATTTGGTAATAGAGAGATAAGTTAGGCTTATCGATTTAAGAAATGTTTGTTTATAGGCTAATTTAAATTTGCTTTGTTGATGGAATATGGTTTGCAACTGATTAAAGATTCTTATCTATAACCTGCATCATCACAAGGTAGCAATAATTCAGACACTAGCCGGTTTTGTTATGTAAAAACCTCCTGGTCTTTTGGCCAAAAGTTTATCATAATCTTTTGATATTGTGGGCGACACTATAGGCCTCTAAAATGTTTACATAATTGGAAATGACAATTCATTAAATTATATTTGCAAAAGGTCAGGATGTGTCTAATGATCAGAAGTGAGTTAAGACTAATAATATATTAAATAACTATGAATAGCTATGTTATTTTTGCATTAGATTTGGGCTTGACTGACGGGCCGGTAGATTTTCCTCCTTTTTAACAAAGTGTCATTATCATCACTGGGGGACATGTCCTTGTTTCAGGATGAAACATTTAGATAATCTCAAAATAAGCACACTGATAGGGTGTTCTTCCTTTTTCTTTGGTACTTTAATTAGAACTTTTTGCTAGATCCCATTTTCTTCCTTTTTACTTGCGCTGATATGACCTTACATTTGTTGCAAGCGCATTGAAACCCTTAAAAACAAACAAATAACTTTCTCTTTCATGAACTAATTATGGGTTTTTAGGAAAATTAATCGCAAATTTTTGAAATTTTTGTCAGTGTAATGTAAGTTGTGTGTCATAACCCAGAATACAACGCCAGTGCCAGAGTTGTACGGTCATCGTTACTTTTCAGGTCCCTGACCACACTCAAAATCGCTGATTTTTTAAAATGAGACAGCTTATCGCAGTCAGTTTAATTCCTTTTTATCTAAATTATTTTAAGCCCCCCCATAGACGCCGACATCCGCTGGTAGCGGGACGGATGACCTATCGCTTTGACCCCATCCCTGCGTTTATCGCAGATGATTTTTGCCCACACACGGGGAGATATTTTTTTTAGGCGATCGGTGATCGGGGGCGTGGCAGTATAAAAAAAGTGGACAATTTTTTTCGGATTTTCGCTGTTTTCACGTCGGATTCGTGATCAGCGTCAAATTTACAATAGGTTTGATACTAAGAACTGTGTGTTTACTCCAAAAATTGGTGAAATTAGAAATAAATTTTAATTAATAGTGAGGCTATGTGGCCGACAGAACCGATCCCAGTTACTGTCTGTTATTCTATCTTTCGTCTTGCCACAATAGTGATTACTTCTCACTAAATTATATCAATTAGACTGTTGAAGGAACGAAATTGACATCATTCCACTCTTTGTTATTGTATTAAGGCAGTCATTTTGGTAATTAGTTCTCACTAAATTATATCAATCAGACTTTTAACGTTCAAGGTTACTCGTAGTTTTGTATGACGGTACGTTATTTCCGACTGGTGGATGTTGC
>NC_088365.1:29064081-29074081 GCF_034508935.2 Berghia stephanieae
TGAATGAGTGGCTGTAGGCACTGACGGATTATAATAATGATACTGATACTGAATATAATAATAATAATGATAACAACGATGATGATAGTAATAATAATAATAATAATAATAATAATAATAATAATAATAATAATAATAATAATAATAATAATAATAATGATAATAATAATAATAATAATAATAATAATAATAATAATAATAATAATAATAATAATAATAATAATAAATACAATAGACCGTAAATATACACCGAATGTGTTCAGTGGCTCTTTACAAGACATAGTTGACCGAGAAATTTAAGAAAATTTAATGTTGCAATCTTAAGTGTTACAGTTGTAGATGGTCTATACTATTAAGCTATGCTGATACCAATTAATATGAAAAACTTGGTTTTGAAATATTAAGAAGACGTTAATTTAATACATTCTGTCTTTACTCTAGACGAAGCACTCAGTAGTATGAACACTCCGTGTAAAACCGAAGCTAGAGGTGGCTAAATGAGCCAGTAAAATGGAGAGAAAAATAAAGTGAGTAGATGTGACTCATATATAAGGGAACAACACAAAACAAACACCGTTTCGGCCCTTGGCCTTCGTCAGGAGACAAAAAAACACAAACACAAATATGTAAATTTACAAAATATCACATTTCGTCAAATTACATTATTTACATTGTTTCCACATTTTACGAAATGTGATGTTTTGTAAATTTACATATTTGTGTTTGTGTTTTTTTGTCTCCTGACGAAGGCCAAGGGCTGAAACGTTGTTTGTTTTGTGTTGTTCGATTATATATGAGTCACATCTACTCACTTTATTTTTCACTCCGTGTAAAGACCGAGAGATAATTCCAGATTGATTATGCTACAAAGTAAAACTCACGTTCCGAGAATTTTGTAATTTTGTTTTAGTTTCGAAAGTGGTCGTGAGGAGCGGAGAGCTCGAGCCTGGACTCTGATCAATCCCAGAAGGTAATGTGGTGCTAAGGAAACCAATGGAGATGGTTCAAAACAAGGGAAATATTTTCTTTAATGTTTGGTCCAATTACATACGTATTGCAGCTTCATCTATGTTGACTTTGAAAGACCATAAAGGAGGGAATTACATTAATCAATTCTGCAAGTTACATGTGCGTGCACCACCAGTCCTGTACATTTTTCATCTATAGGGTTACTAATTCTGATGGTACATTTTATATAATACGAGTAATTAACAACTTGGCATTTTTCTAAAGCATTATGGTTCATTGTAAGTCTTTGTCGGAGAAGAATCCTAGATTTCTCACAGTTTTTGAATTGCAGATTATAATTGATCCGACGTTGTTCTCATTTGCAAGTACATTTCTTACTGAAAACAATTAGTTCCGTCACATCATTGTTTCATTAAAAAAGCTTATTAAGTTAAATACTGTACATACCACGAACATAGTTTTCGATTGCAGTTGCAGCCTTCGATGTTAAGGTATGTTCTCTGTCTGACATGTCATCGGCATAGAAGGGAAACTCCAAATCAAGATTTCTGATGTGGCCCCAGTACTGATCACTTAAGTACTCCAAACTTTAACTTGAAAGACCTAAAAAGCGAATCTTTGATGTTAATTGTAAATGAGCACTCTGTGACAGAATCCTAAATCCAACGAAAGGCGTTTCCGGTAATCCTAAATCGACGTGGAAGAATTTTATGAACTAAGACTGAAATTGTAATTTTAGGTCATCCCAATATTACCAAGCCTATTGGAAATATCAAATGTAATACAGATGGCTCAGTTTATACAACGTTCATCCACTTAAAAAATCTCGACATCTTCATCGATGAGAATATGACCCTAGACCAGCACATAAAATATCTTTCTCAATATCTAAATTTCCATCTTAACAAAATTGACTTGGTAAAATTAGAAAATGCATAATTCAGATGTGACCAAAACCTTGATTACAACATGGGTAATGCCCCGAATCGCTGGGAGCCTGGAAGGTGTGTAGTATGACATGCTAGATATTTGTTTTTGGCTTATCAACGGAAGGCAGTTTCCCTTCGATATTTATTGATCTGAAAGAAAACTTTTAACCCACCAATTTCAATAATATCGTCATCCTGTCTTGAACTCAGTGCGTCAATTTATTAATGGAGTCTAATTCTACCTTGCTCGAATTATTACTTACACCCCAGCACGGTTTCTCCGAATGCTCCTTTTTTTCGAACTCCTTCGAATGTCCCAAATTATTTTCCCATTCTTGCTCCGTTATGACCCCATTCCTTCCTCCAATTTTTACATCAAACACGGTTTCCTCGAATATATTTTCACCCAGCCAACGTAAAACAATTGGATTAATTAAAGCTTTTATTTATTTAAAAAAATTTTTTTTTTTTAATGCGACCGGTGATTTCGACCACTGATGACTTACTGTGACATTGACTGTTACGTATGAGTGTCAGCCACTCACACTCGATCGCCGTTTCGCATAATAACCGACACCTCCCTACTCCCTGCTTATTCTTATCACTTCGTCATTCGCTCTAATTACAATCCACCCACCACGATTTCTAATGGTTGCTACGACAATAAATAGATGTTGTTACACACACTCTCGCGTCACTAACACTAACACCTCGTAACATGTCATCTATAAAGTTAATCTCCTTCAACGTACGGTATTAATAAAGTTAATAAAAAAATAAAGTTCCCTTTATTCATCTCAAAGCGGGGATTTGTCTTAGGGCCCACTCCAAGGGGAGACTGGAATGAACCAGGTGTCAGTCGCAGCTCAGCGCCTCAAATTGATCAAGGTAGATGTGGCTTGCTTAAGGCCAAATAACGCGGTGAATATTCAAATTAGGTATCTTTGGGGTACAAAGCAAAGATCATAAAGCAGAGCTACACTCCCCTCCCCCCTTCTCCATCAAGTCGTTTTGGCAAGGCACTGTTTCCTCGAACTTTTTTGCATGGCCCGATGGATTTATAATTTTTAAAAATGTATTACAATAGGTAACACGTCATCATCACCCACGTATTTCGCCGTTACAACAACAACAGAACAAACAAGCCCCCCCCCCCTCCAAACAAACAAACAAAAACATACGCACACAAAACTTTGAGCATTATACAGCGCATTATATATACACTATACGTGCTCAAATCGCTTTGCAAGTCCTTAGCCAACTGCAACCCTTAACAATAACGACGAGGCATTAATGTAATATTTTTTTTCCAATATAGACAACGATGTTAATGGCCATGTACTCATTTTCACCTTAGTACAGTAAGAGGATGTGAGTTAAGTCGGACTATGGGAGGGAGGTGGGTACCAGAGGGGAATGAACCTGACACTATAAGAGGTGGGCACCAGGGTGAACCTGGGAATAGGAGAGGATGATACCAGTGAAGAGTGAAGCCGGTAATATGGGAGTTGGATACCAGTGGGGAGTGAAGCTAGGACTATGGGAGATGGGCACCCGTTGGGAACGAACCTGAGGCTATGGGAGTGGATACCAATGGGGAATGAACACCGGACTATAGGATGAGATACAAATCGCGAGTGAACCCGTGACTATGAGAGGTGGACACCAAAGGAGATTGAACTCAAGGCTAAGGAAGAAGATACCCTGTGGAGAGTGAACCGAGACTATCTGAGGTAAAAACAAGTGAGGAGTGAACCTGGGACTATGGGAAGTGGACACATGTGGAGACTGAAGTTAGGAATATGGGAGGTGGGCACCACTGGGGAATGAACCAGGGATATGGGAAGTGGATACCAGTAGAGTATAAACCTGGGACTACGGGAGGTTTCATAAAATATAAGAACCCTTTTGGGTTCACTCCTCATTTGTGTCCACTTCCGGGAGTCCCGGTTCACTCCCCACTACTGCCCACTTGCCATAAATTCGGACGGTTTCGGAAAAACGAAGTACCCTTCTGGGTTCATTCCCCAAAGGTGTCCCCTCCCATATTCCCGGCTTCACTCCACTGGTATCTACCTCCATAGTCCCAGGTTCATTTCTCATTAGTGCCGAACCTCCTATAGTGTCAGGTTCATTTCCCTCTGGTGCCCACCTCCCATTGTCCGGTTTCAATTCCCACTGGTATCTATCTCCCATAGTCCCAGGTCCATTTCCCGTTGATAACCTCCTCCCATAGTCCCAGGTTCACCCCCCCCCCTACTGATGTGCACTTCCCTGAGTCCCTGGTTCACTCCCCACTGCTGCCCATTTCCCATAATTTTGGTAGGTTTCGGCGGGTTTCGTAAAAAAAGAGACACCCCATAATGATCGGTCCTTAATTTGATCTTGGGCTTGGGGGAATCACCATCTGGCCACCATTTTGTTGTTGATGGCTTAACAGATTCGTCTCGATCTTTGTTAATACAGTAGAATAATAATTAAAATAGATGAGTGCCTGTTTGTAATACATTTATTTCTCCACAAATATTGCGGGGTCTCCACTGTGTTAAAATAAAGACTTGAACCGATGAAATTGGATGGCATGGGCTCAATAACAAAACCTGATTTGTGACTTCTAGCCTCAAAACGGTATTATGTCGGGATTATTAAGATGCCGAAAATTGAATTTATAGTTAGAATTCTCAGACTTGCGTTGAGTTTGTATGCTTTTTGTTTTTAGAGGAGAATGAATATGATAATTTAGTTGGTTGAAATCTAATGAATCAAAATTTTCATCGCTTTAATTTGACTTTTTAGCATCTGGTTCATTCCGACATATTACCGTTTTGACACGATTGGTCACATTTGATTTCGGATTTAAACTACAGTAAGAGGGTCAAACATTTCAACCCGATGATTCTTGGGACCTTTACACACACTCAATCATTTTTAACCGAAAACAAAAAGAGCCTCGACCTGATTGATTTCTTACAGAGTCGTGTATTGAAATAAAGATTAGAACTCCAACAATGACATGGATGGTGTGGAATTAACAACAAAACCCGTTTGTTCAAGTGAGTTTATTATAATTTAAACGTTTAGAAATTAAAAGGCGCCTGCAAAATGTTTTAGGTCATACCATTTCGGTACTTATCATCGCCCATCCAAGAGGGCCAGAATAATAAAAACCTGGATACCTTGATGCCTGGAACAGGCGATTACTCAATGGTAGATGATGCCCTCACTCTCGTTCCTCCATCACCTCTCATGGGTTATATATATATATATATATATATATATATATATATATATATATATATATATATATATATAAATATATACATAAATACATAAATGTATAAAAAGTTGATCTGTCTACTCAATAGTCAAAACACATTAAATGCATCTAAATCAAATACTGAACTTAATGGTGGATGATGCCTTCTTTCTCATTCCTCCATCATCTCTAATGGGTTCTATCCATTGATCTGTCTAGCAAATAGTCAAAACACATTAAATACATGCAAACCAAAGTCTGAAATCCATCGACATTACCAACTATGTCCAACTATAGGCACTTTGCGTATCATAACAACTTTAAAAAATCAACTACAGGAATAATATATTATGTCAACATAATATATGCTAGAATCATCATGTGGTAGGAGGACCGTTTGCCATCACGAGAGATGCAGGTATGTGGCTGTCCTCATCTTGAGTTCGCTGCAGAAACTGAAAAAAACTTTCAGTATGATCTTCCTCATTTAACTCCTCATCATTCTCGCCTCTCCTCCTTCTTCCTCTCGGTGCCTCAGATATCTCATTTTCGTTATCACCCTCATCATCCTCTTCCTCCTCATCCTCGTCCGTTTTTAACCACGGCATGCAGTATGATGCAACAGCAGAGTTATTGTTGCTGTCATCTCCTTTGGGGATAAATATATCTCTGGTGGCATTGAAACAATGACAGCATCGACAGCAGGACCAGCAAAGGCAGTAAGCTAGGGCTTGTAACCATGAAAATATAATTTCTCTGTAGAGATGGGAGAGTTCATCCCGAATCAGTCGATTCATACCTCCATAAAGAAATGGATGGACAGTGTAGCTTGTGAAGCCAAGCCAAGAAACGAATAGCTTAGAGCTGGAGTTTATAGATCCACCAAGAGAATGGTGAACTTGACACACAAAATAGGGACCCCACAGAGCGAGGTAGGACAAGACTATCACCATCACTGTCCGGAAAGCCTTAGCATGTTTGGAACGTGGCGTCGCAGGGGGCTGGTTGATTTGTGGTGTTGGAGTGATTAAAGGTTTTGGTTGTGTTTGAAAAAGGGTAGGATACTGAAAACTTATTGATTTTGGATTTTGATGAGATGTTTCGAGTGGTCTTGATTGACTTTTCCCGTTTTGGAGGGAAGACGTATCTTCTTCCAGTTTGACTCTATCTTGGGTTTTGTTAATGGATTGTAAATCTCTCACACTTGTTGGTATATTATTCTCCTCAATGTTCGCATTTACGATTCTCTGTGTCAAACAATGGCAACAAAATCTACCAGCATTGTTGTCACTTGGATGCCTTGTGCAATCTTCTCGGTCGCAGTTGATCAGTTGTGAATTTATAGATTGTAAATTTGTCAGTGATAGATGGGTTGGTTGCTGTGTGGAGGAAGTGGAAAAAATGTCACATCCTCTCTCAATGTCATAAGGCAACGAGGAACTTGTAACCAATTGTCTCAATACTCTGTTTCTCTTTGGCATTGGCTTTTCTTTAGTCGCTCTTAGAGGGATTTTCGTCGAGGAAGAATAACTTATAACAACGCCGTGTTGTCGATCATTGTTGTCTGTGGAATTTTCTGGTTTCGAGTCATCAGATGAAAATGATACTGTTCTAACACGAGGCTTTCTCTCAACAGATACGCCGATGGTAGCTACTGCAATCTCTCTGGTACTATAAGCATTTTGTTGCGAGACGTCCGTTTGGCTTATTTCCTGTTCCGGATTGACAACAGTTGAGAGGGTTGATTCCGATGGCCGTGGGGCTATAGTGCGCGCAGCCTTTCGAGCAATGCAGAAGATACTGGAGTACATTGAGAGTATAACTAGGGATGGTATAAGAAATGAGATGATGAAGATTGTAATTACAAAAGCCCGATCGTTTTTGTCTTCGGCCCATTCGAATGAACAAATTCTTTCTTGGTCTTTAAATCTGAAATTTAAAATATAATATATTCAAAAGTTAATAGTTAACATCGTCACAAAATATTAAATCAACAAATTAAAGAATAATCTACCAGCAAATGATTTTTATTTAAACGTTTTTAATTTGTCAATTGTGTTGATATTGCTAATTGCATCATGTTTTTAAAAAAATAATATACTTAAATACGAGCTAGAAATCTTAAGGGTTAAAAAAATACAAACACTTCTTGTAGATAACAGAATAACAAGTAAAATATTTCACTTGCACACTTTTTTCCCTCACTTTATTGCCGATTATTAAGTGGCAGTCTTTCAGGCCAAAAGACGCACGAAGCAATTTATTCCGGTTTATGTAGCATTCAGTAACAATTGTTTGTTGCAAAATGGATAAACCGTCAATCTATAGCAAAAATAAATGAGGGACGAATGTTAATAAAAAATAATACATGAAAATACAATGAAACTCATGGATAATAAGTCCGGATATAACAGGTACTCGATCATAACAGGAGTTTTTAAATTCCTCTTTTTTCCTTCCCTCTTTGGCTTCATTGAAATTTATCGGCTTTAGCAGGCCGTTTTAACAACCTAATCGGTTATAACATGGGCGCCGAAACCCACCCAATATCCCCGAATACAATGCATTAGCCCACATTAATCTCAGGAGAGCCAGTTAAAGGTAACAGAGAGCTAGGTTAGGCCTCGTTCGTGAATATTGAGCGTGTGAATGTGTAGACTACTAACTACATCATTTATCAGATGACATGGACCTTGCTACAGGCACAGTGCATATCACAAAACACAAGCACACACACACTCACATTTATTAGCCTATATGATTTTTAAAAATGGTGATATAGGCCATTTGGGTTGTTTCCCTTGAAATTTGACTATAACAGGACTCGGCCATAACAAGGATTGTAGGCTGGCCTCACCATCACTGTTATACTGAGATTCCGCTGTAGTTGCAAAATGCCAGAAAACAATACAGAACCAAAGCTTTTGTGGCGATGAAGTGTTGAATCCTAGACCGACTGGCACGACAACCTTGCCTGGCCGAGAGAGGGACGCTCTAGAGTCGACATCACCCACCACTCCAAATAAATGTGGTTTCAAGCGTAGTAGGTACGTACCTATTTTGAGTCTCTCGCGACTTCTTGACAGGCAGCTAACATACAAACACCTTGGATAAAATGGAATAAAATCCAGCGACGTCGAAGGTATTCATTGGCAGGATTGGTGACAATGATTTAAAAACTGTGGACCGGAGTTGTGCACTTGGGTAAGGCACTCTATGCACACTTCTCCTTTTGACTAAGGTATAAATCAAATTATGAGTATACCGAGATGGATATTGAACAAAAAGAGAAACCACCCATTCTTATTGGAACGATAATTTGGTTCCATGTTCATGTGGTTTACTGCGGGAATATTGAAGCAGTGAGCATGACCACGACTCGTTTAAATGTGCAGTATAAATGTTTATATATTTTCCTAATGTAATTAATTCAATTAATAAATTAGTTACTTGTACGAGTTTAGGCCAAGAAAAGGGAGACTAGCAACGATGATTCCAATGAGCCATACAACCACCACGACTACAAGGGCGATGAGCGGAGCGGAGTGTGCTGCGTGATGCAGGGGCATAGCGATAGAGTAGAATCGGTCCATGCTGATGACACACAGAGTGAGCATGGAACACAGCATGAAGGAGGTGCTGGAAAAGCCACTGATCTCGCATATCTGGAAAATACAACAAAAAGATTGAGATCAATCCCTTCTAAACGGTTTTACATCGTGGGCCAGCCAGATATTTAAAGTTCAATTTTAACCTTTATTATACGATTAAAGTTTAAATTAAATGTCTTCAATAAGGAAAGTACATTTGTGTCTAAGACTTTGGAGAAAAATGTTTTAAAAAAAAAAACAACAACAAAAAAAAGCAACCAAAAAAAAACCCCCCCGAAAAAAAATAAAAATAAAAAAAACAAATACAAAAACGACCAAACAAGAAAACAAAGACAAGCAACAACAGTAAAAAAAAAAACCCCCACAAAACCAACTAAACAAAAAATTGCCCTTAAATAAACACTTAACAAATGACAAAACAACAACAACTCGTATGTTTCCTATTTCTTGTCGTCTTGAATTTGACAAACTTGACTTATTGCCGTCAGTCTCCTAATCAACCGACTAGGACGCCTCGGTAGCTCCCCTAATTCTATTGACGAATTCCCTCCATTTGTCCAGACGCTCTGCGAGGAATTGAAGATCTGCGGTTTTGGAGGTGCTTCAAGTCTTTGTTTATTATTTTGTGACTGTTTGTTGATGGTATGTCTCGCTATCTGTCTTGTATTTGTGCAAAATATGCTTTCAAGGCTTTCTTTGCGGGAATAGTGTTGTCTTTTCTAAATGTATGTCTGAATAGAATACATCGTGTTTCTAGTATTTGGGTTGAAAGTGGTATTTCGTCGAATTTAAAAAAAAATAAAGTGATTTGTTTCCAATTGTTGTTGAAAAATGGATCTCAAGCAAGGTATTTAGCTGCTTTTAATAGAATGTGTCAAGTTTCCCTTCTTCGTTCCATGTAACTGCTGTTGTTCCGCATTTGTAAATAAGGAGATTTGACAAGAGACTTGTAGCGCTTGATCTTTGTCGCTTTTTCGATTTCGTCCTTTCTTATCCATATTTGTTGAAATCTATTTAGGACTTTTGCGGAGATTTGTTTTCTTTTAATCGCATTTTCCGAATATTGCTAGCTATTTTTACCTCCTCGATGAAAGCGTTATGCCTGTTTCCTGATCTTTACTTCGTCGATATTAATTTGGTTTAGGCAGATGAAGTCGATGTCATCCTCGTATGCGATTTCTGACGGAAACGGTTTATTGCACAAGTAGGTGCTTTCTTACATCGTATCGTATCGA
>NC_088365.1:29089081-29154081 GCF_034508935.2 Berghia stephanieae
AAAGGGAAAATACACAAGTTGGAATAATCTAAAGTTCGGAAACAAAAAATTCTAATTCATTTAATGTTTTTAAGAATTCATTGACAAAGAACAAACCAACATAATATTTTATTTCGATGAAACATTAACTTGACATTAACATGACATTGGATATTATTGCATTTGCATATCAATTATTTGAAACTCTCGAATGTGTAAAGTTGGACATGTGAATAGAGATAATTATACTACGAATATTGACTAGATATGATACATATTTGTGTATTAGATATTTGATACTCAATATTATCAAATTAACAATAATGAATGATGTTTATATAAGTTTGATAAATTGTCTCTATGCATGAAATTTACACAGACCATTTAAAGGTTTTTAGAACCTATTAGTTCTTAAACCATACGGTACGATACGATGATGATGCTAATAATAACAACAAAATATATTTTTTTAAATGTCAAACCTAAAACTTTAAAAAAGGATCATGTTCGAGTTTGAAACTATAGGCAAGTTGGAGATAGTTTTAATCGATTAATATTAATTGTAGTAAAAGTTATCTGGCTAATTTTTTTAGATACTGGATAATCTAAGGTGCAATCAAAACATGCTGCAGCACATGAGAAATGTCTAACAGACTTTCGAATAGGCAGGAAACTAATTAAGTCCTCTTGTAATTATTCAATGACGGCCTATTCAATGCGCTGTTGTGCATTGATTAAATCTGGTATCTTGATCAAAGACATTAAATTGTTTTTTTCTGTGCGGTGGCTTAGTGGTCTAGTGATATGACAATCGGCTGGTGACCTTAAAGTCCTTGTTTCGCTTGAAAAGGCTCTTTGCCATAACACCCTGGACAGGGATCTATACTCTTCACTCACCCTAGTCATGTGTAAATGTAACTTGTCGGTGACATCGTTGTCTGTCGAAAGACAATAATATGTTTACGCGCCGACAGGCATCACGTCTTTTTCCACATGTTAAGAATTGCTGTAGGCTTGGAACCTACGCTGTATCTATTTGAATCAATCCCACCAGGCGAATAGATTTTTGACATTAGTGTCTTCAAAAGGAAACATTGATCATTGATCTTCTATGTTATCAATGTCTGTCCTTATCTCAATGTGAATAATAACCCCAGGAATTGTATTTAGATTGCATCAGTGTGTCAAATGTAACATTTTGGCTCGCAGCTTTTATCCAGAACCCATTCCGACCCGGAAATGATGAGGACAAGCAGCCTGCCGTCTGTAATCAGCTCTCTAATTTGTTCCTGGAACAATCTAAAATAAACTTTAAGTGACCTAGGAACGAATTTTGATTGGTTGGTTCAGGTAGTCATGTGACAAATCATGGTAATCAAATATTTCCGTAATGATTTGTAACAAGCGGTCGAAGGTTAAGTTTCACAAATGATAAGATAACTATGTATAGAGAATAGTTTCACAAATAATGAGATGACTATTTATAGAGAATAATTTACACGAATTCACCATTACGCCTCAATATGATTTATTTGTTACCCCAGCAGGCCATATATATATATATATATATATATATATATATATATATATATATATATATATATATATATACACACATATATATATATATATATATATATATATATATATATATATATATATATATATATATAATATATATATATATATATATATATATATATATATATATATATATATATATATATATGTGTGTGACCCTCCGTGTCAAAGCGGTATTATGTCGGGATGCACTCGGTTAGGGAAATTGAATTCATAGCCATAAATATCAAATTTGGGTTTAATTTCTTTACGTCATGCTGGAGTATACACTTGCTGCAAAATATGGGAAACCAGAGGTACCAGTCAAAGACAAAGATGGGAAAACTATTTTTGGAAAAGAGGCTCAATCCGAACGATGGAGGGAACATTTCAACTGCCTTCTGAACAGACCACCACCAGACAACCAGCCAGAAATTTTGCCTGCAAGGAATGAGTTACCAATTAGCTGTGATCCACCATCGATAGCAGAGATTGTGGGTGCCATTAACAAGATGAAAAGGGGGAAAGCTGCTGGACCAGACCAGATTCCACCGGAGGCTCTAAAAGTTGATGCTGAAAGAAATGCTGAGGCCCTGCATCCACTGACCTGCACCCACTGTTTGAGAGAATCTGGAATGACGGGATATTCCCAAAGGATTGGAAGGAAGGACATCTTATCAAGCTTCCAAAGAAAGGGGACCTCAGCAATTGTAATAATTATCGAGGTATCACTCTTCTTTCTATCCCAGGAAAGGTTTTCAACCGTATTATTCTAGAGAGAATTAAAAATGCAACAGATGCTAAACTGCGGGACGAACAGACAGGTTTTCGGAAAAACCGTTCAACCACCGACCAGATTGCCTCTCTGCGAGTCATAGTGGAACAGTCTATAGAATGGAACTCCCCTTTTATTGTCAACTTTCTGGATTACGAGAAGGCTTTCGACAGTATTGACAGAGCAACATTGTGGAAAATTCTGGCACATTATGGACTCCCTGAAAAGATAGTAAACCTCATTACGGAAATGTATGAAGGATCAAGTTGCAGGGTTGTACAAGAAGATCAGCTTACTGACAGCTTTGAAATTAAGACTGGTGTCAAGCAGGGATGCTTGCTCTCACCATTCCTGTTCATCCTTGCCATTGATTGGCTAATGAAAGAAACCTCCAAAGGGCGAAGAAATGGGATACAGTGGACCCCTGGACACAGTTGGATGATCTGGATTTTGCAGATGATCTGGCTCTTTTGTCCCACACCCAGGAACAGATGCAAGCAAAAACCACAATTATAAACAGCCTCTCGGAATCAATTGGTCTAAGAATTCACCCTGCAAAGTCAAAGGTCTTGAGGATAGGTACGCGTCAAAGGGAGCAGATCAAAGTAAAAGATCAGGAACTCGAAGATATAGACACTTTCTGCTATCTCGGAAGTATAATTGACAAGGATGGAGGCACGGAAGCAGAGGTGAAAGCACGAATAGGAAAGGCACAGGCTGCATTCACATCTTTGAACAGAGTTTGGAGAACTAAAGATATCTCCCTTCGACTAAAGCTAAGACTTTTCAACTCAAATGTGAAGTCTGTCCTACTGTATGGATGTGGAACGCATCACAGGCATGTATAAGGAGGGTACATATTTTTGTAAACAGGTGCATGCGTAAGCTACTCAGAATAAAATGGATGGATAGAATAAAAAATGAAGAAGTATGGAAAAGAACACAGCAGAAACCAGTGGGAGAGGAAATAGGAAGAAGACGATGGAGGTGGATTGGACACACGCTTAGAAAGAATGATTCCACTATAACAAAGAAAGTATTGGACTGGAACCCCCAGGGCAGAAGATCAAGGGGAAGGCCACGAGGAACATGGAGAAGAATTAAAGAAGCTGATATACAGAGAAGTGGTAAAAAAAAAATTTAAAAAATTGAGCATTTATATAGCGCAATATCCACTTAACGTGCTCAATGCGCTTTACAAGGGGTCCCTGGTCAACAGCAACATTTAACATGTAGGACGAGACATGACGCCTGTTAGGCGATATTACAATTTTTCGGACAAAGACAACGCTGTTAACGGCCAGGTACTCATTTTACACCTGAGTACGGTGAGAGAATGTGAGTAAAGAGTCTTTTCCAAGGACTCAACTATGCGTCGAGCGAGTGTCATACCACTAGACCACATAGCCGCACAGGTAAGACCTGGAATGAGATTAAAAAGATAGCTAAGGACAGAGAAGGATGGAAACTGTTTGTCTGTGGCCTATACCCTGACCCAGGGTGAAAAAGGCAATGATGATGATGCTGGAGCATAAATACTACTTTTTGCTTTGCAAAAACTTCTAAGCTCCAATTTCTCATCAATCTATCTCTAAATTCACTTTCTGGGGTCTGAATCATTCCGACATAATACCGTTTTGAGACGGAGGGTCACACACACACACACACACACACACACACACACACACATATATATATATATATATATATATATATATATATATATATATATATATATATAAGCATTATTACAGTGTCAGTCAATGCCCAAGGCCAGGCGCTTATTCGTATCTGAATCAAGAAGGGTGAATCAAGAATCATATGTAGGGTGCCAAAGCCAAAATGACAAAAAGCAGGGTAAAAAATTTTGTCAATAACCACCACGTTCAATATTGCTTCGAATATTGTTAGAGGATGAGACAATGTAATACTGATCCATCGACTCTAAATAGTCCCGGTAGCCCTTTTACTTAGCTTCCATGACTCCGGACTGTGTTGCGCAGACGATATTAGGTCACTTGTTGTTGGGGACGTTGTCTTCTCGAAACTAGGAGAGAAGTTGTCAGGTTTCTGTACCAGCAAGAGAAGGCACTGGGTGGTTGCAAATAAACTAAGGTGTAGAACTCGTCTAACTGCGGCCACCCTATATCAGTGGGGAATTTCCATCTGTCTCACATGTACACTTTGCGGCAAAGAAACAGAAATAGCAAAGCATCTCGTTGAGAGCTGTGTTGTGACGAGGCTAACGGGCGCCGGTTCGCGATTGTACCCAATAAATGCGGCAACGAATTCGCGGCCTAGATAGAATGTCATAATATTTGTAGCCATTAGAGGCTGATGCCGCCTGGACAGGACAGACCGTCGTGATACTGAGGTGTGAGACGAAACCATTAGTGGCTGATGCCGCTTGGATATAACGTCATTATATTGTAGTGTGAGGCAAAGCCAATAGAAGCTTCTGCCACCTGGATATAACGTCATTATATTGTAGTGTGAGGCAAAGCCATTATTAGCTTCTGCCGCCTGGATAGAACGTCCGTATAATATTGTAGTGTGAGGCAAAGGCATTAGAAGCTTCTGCCGCCTGGATATAACGTCATTATATTGTAGTGGGAGGCAAAACCATTAGAAGTGACTGCCGCCTGGATATAACGTCATTATAATATTGTAGTGGGAGGCAAAACCATTAGAAGTGACTGCCGCCTGGATATAACGTCATTATATTGTAGTGGGAGGCAAAACCATTAGAAGTGACTGTCGCCTGGATATAACGTCATTATAATATTGTAGTGGGAGACAAAACCGTGAGAAGTTAGTGCCAACAGTTACAACCCAATATTTTTCTTGTCAAGCATTTTGTTCTTCGCTTTTGTTTTTGTTTTTTGAAGATGTTTTGTTAATTTTGTAAAAATTCAGTTTGACACATTCCGTACATCAGCTTGGAACTTGTTAGTCCATAGAAATGCACTTGTGTAGTTGTTACGACTTTGCCTGCCAGAATCACGAGGTCTCCACTCCCTTGTCATAAGTCAATTAATTAAAGATTCTACATGGTTCGATCCAGAAAGCAGTGTGCGTTATTGTTCACGATACCTGATTACATATTAGTTCTGATTAATCCAAGGCATTTACCCAATGGAAACCGTACGGTGCTCTTATTGGCTAACCAACCAGCGGCCTCGATGATAAAAATATCCGCCATTTTGATGTTGGCTGGGAATCGCGTTACTATAGTAAACAAGCGCTGATCGGCCGTTCATGAAAACAAGTTGCTGCTCGCTCGTTTAACTCAAAATTATTCAAAACGATCTCTCTAAAATGATATAAATGTGACTTCTTAAGGTTCTCTTCACGGTCAATTCACACAACATTCTATTAATGATTACGTCCGAGGCAAAAAGGAATATTGACAGGTCGACCGAGAGTTGAACTCGTGAGACGACAAACATCAATGCGAAGTGTAGCGAGAGTCAAGCTATTGTTTGTCTTGTCCTATTCAATATAGAGAAAAGGATAAATAGTATAGCCTCGTGTGTGAGTGGTTGCGTGTCATAGTCTTGTTTTTAAATTGTTTCTGTGTGTAGTGATGACTCTCTCACACTCAATTTCACTGCCGAAAGAGGAATTCCCGCACACAAGAAAGGGGAATTGGGGTGGTATTTGGCATACATATTGTATAGTATCTAGTTCTAAATAGATAACTGATTAGAATTATATTATGATATAAACACAATGCCAAATACAATTCCGAAGTTTCCTTATTTCAAATGAAGTAAAGCTCCAAAACCTAATGGTAGTGATTGTAGTACTGAGTGTTAGTGTTAGTGAGGTGATGTGGTGTTAGTGGTGGTTGTAGTTGTAGTAGTAATAGTGATGATGATGTGGTGGTGGTGATGATTGTAGTTGTAGTAGTAGTGGTAGTGATGATGATGTGGTGGTGGTTGTAGTAGTAGTGGTATTGGTAATGATATGGTGGTGGTGGTGGTTGTAGTAGTAGTGGTCGTGATGATGAAGTGGTGGTGGTGTTTGTAGTAGTAGTGGTAATGATGCGGCTATGTGGTCTAGTAGTATGACACTCGCTTCCGGATCGGAAGGTCCTGGGTTCGAGCCTCGCGCTCGGCGCATAGTTGAGTCCTTGGAAAAGGCTCTTTACTCACATTCTCTCACCGTACTCAGGTGTAAAATGAGTACCTGGCCGTTAACAGAGTTGTCTTTGTCCAAAAAATTGTAATATCGCCTAACAGGCGTCATGTCCCGTCCTACATGTTAATTGTTGACCAGGGACCCCTTGTAAAGCGCTTTGAGCACATTTAGTAGATATTGCACTATATAAAGCTCAATTAAAAAAAAATATTTCAATGATGATGATATGGTGGTGGTGGTTGCAGTAGTAGTAGTGGTAGTGATGATAATGTGGTGGTGGTTGTAGTTGTAGTAGTAGTGATAGTGATGATGATGTGGTGGTGGTTGTAGTAGTAGTGGTAGTGATGATGATGTGGTTGTGGTGGTTGTAGTAGTAGTTGTAATGGTGATGATATGGTGGTAGTGGTGGTTGCAGTAGTAGTGGTAATGGTAATGATATGGTGGTAGTGGTGGTTGTAGTAGTAGTGGTAATGGTAATGATATGGTGGTGGTTGTAGTAGTAGTGGTCGTGATGACGATGTGGTTGTGGTGGTTGTAGTAGTAGTGGTAGTGATGCTATTGTGGTGGTGGTTGTAGTAGTTGAGGTAGTGATGTGGTGGTGGTTGTAGTAGTAGTGGTGGTGGTGGTTGTGGTAGTAGTGGTAATGATGATGATATGGTGGTGGTGGTTGCAGTAGTAGTGGTAGTGATGACGATGTGGTTGTGGTGATTGTAGTAGTGGTAGTGATGATGATGTGCTGGTGGTGGTGTAGTAGTAGTGGTAGTGATAATGATGTGGGGCTGGTGGTTGTAGTAGTAGTGTTAGTGATGATATTGTGGTGGTGGTTGTAGTAGTAGATGATGTGGTGGCTGGAAAACACATTACAGGTTATTATAATACATGATTACACACATTCTCTAACTTCATTTTTTGACTGCTTCGTTGTGCCATAAATATACGCAACAGTTCTGAAACATTTTATTGTGGATTTTGATATTGTTTGTTGTTTTTCTTGTGTCGTTATGTTGACATAGATACCGAATGAATGGTAATTACTACATTCTCAGCCAATAACAAAATGGCGCTGAATGCTTTCATTGGTGGACACTTTTTAGGCTTCGTACGTATTCTCATTCGTTTAATTCTATGGATTAATCAGATATCACCGATGTTATGAAACTATAGTATGAAAATAGTTTCAAATTAAGGAGCAGGCACCAGTGTAAGATAAAGATCTGAACAAGTGTGTATGAAAGGTGCCAGACAAAAAGCAAGAAAGAAAAATAGAAGAAAAAACCATCCCAAAAAAATCAGTCCCCAGTCGAGGTAGACTGATTTTTTGGGATGGTTTTTTTCTTCTATTTTTCTTTCTTGCTTTATCTGGCACCTTTCATACACACTTGTTCAGATCTTTAAATAGTTTCAATCTTGGTCCTAGCCTCTTCTCTGCCTTGCTATGAAAAAAGACATTTTGTTTTCATCTTGGTCACCAAATCTTACTTGCAAATACCGGTTGATTAAAACGTCTCCTAAATTGTCCAAAAATCTTAAATGACTTTCAACAGAAGATGAAAGCGAATGCTCGAAACAATATTGTAGAAGTTGATCATAATTATACTTGAAATATTTGATAAATAGCTCCTTTTATCAAAAAGTTGAGCACTATTATTTCATGGTTTTTGTTTATATATATATATATATATATATATATATATATATATATATATATATATATATATATATATATATATATAGAGAGAGAGAGAGAGAGAGAGAGAGAGAGAGAGAGAGAGAGAGAGAGAGAGAGAAACAAAAAGATATCTTTGATGAATTTGGGATGTCAAAAGAACGAATACACCATATCATGACATCTCTCTTGGGTTCATAGAATTAAACGAATGAGAATACGTACGAAGCCTATAAAGTGTCCACCAATGAAAGCATTCAGCGCCATTTTGTTGTTGGCTGAGAATGTAGTAATTACCATTCATTCGGTATCTATGTCAACATAACGACACAAGAAAAACAACAAACAATATCAAAATCCACAATAAAATGTTTCAGAACTGTTGCGTATATTTATGGCACAACGAAGCTGTCAAAAAATGAAGTTAGAGAATGTGTGTAATCATGTATTATAATAACCTGTAATGTGTTTTCCAACCACCACATCATCTACTACTACAACCACCACCACAATATCATCACTAACACTACTACTACAACCACCAGCCCACATCATTATCACTACCACTTCTACTAAACCACCACCAGCACATCATCATCACTACCACTACTACAATCACCACAACCACATCGTCATCACTACCACTACTACTGCAACCACCACCACCATATCATCATCATTACCACTACTACCACAACCACCACCACCACTACTACTACAACCACCACCACATCACTACCTCAACTACTACAACCACCACCACAATAGCATCACTACCACTACTACTACAACCACAACAACCACATCGTCATCACGACCACTACTACTACAACCACCACCATATCATTACCATTACCACTACTACTACAACCACCACTACCACCATATCATTACCATTACCACTACTACTACAACCACCACAACCACATCGTCATCACTACCACTACTACTGCAACCACCACTACCACCATATCATCACCATTACAACTACTACTACAACCACCACAACCACATCATCATCACTACCACCACTACTACAACCACCACCACATCATCATCACTATCACTACTACTACAACTACAACCACCACCACATTATCATCACTACCACTACTACTACTGCAACCACCATCATCATCATTGAAATATTTTTTTTTTTTAATTGAGCTTTATATAGTGCAATATCTACTAAATGTACTCAAAGCGCTTTACAAGGGGTCCCTGGTCAACATTTAACATGTAGGACGGGACATGACGCCTGTTAGGCGATATTACAATTTTTCGGACAAAGACAACTCTGTTAACGGCCAGGTACTCATTTTACACCTGAGTACGGTGAGAGAATGTGAGTAAAGAGCCTTTTCCAAGGACTCAACTATGCACCGAGCGCGAGGCTCGAACCCAGGACCTTCCGATCCGGAAGCGTGTGTCATACTACTAGACCACATAGCCGCATCATTACCACTACTACTGCAAACACCACCACCACATCATCATCACGACCACTACTACTACAACCACCACCACCACCATATCATTACCATTACCACTACTACTACAACCACCACCACATCATCATCACTACCACTACTACTACAACTACAATCATCACCACCACCACATCATCATCACTATTACTACTACAACTACAACCACCACCAACACCACATCACCTCACTAACACTCAGTACTACAATCACTACCATTAGGTTTTGGAGCTTTACTTCATTTGAAATAAGGAAACTTCGGAATTGTATTTGGCATTGTGTTTATATATCATAATATAATTCTAATCAGTTATCTATTTAGAACTAGATACTATACAATATGTATGCCAAATACCACCCCAATTCCCCTTTCTTGTGTGCGGGAATTCCTCTTTCGGCATTGAAATTGAGTGTGAGAGAGTCATCACTACACACATGAACAACAGAAACAATTTAAAAACAAGACTATGACACGCAACCACTCACACACGAGGCTATACTATTTATCCGTTTCTCTATATAGAATAGGACAAGACAAACAATAGCTTGACTCTCGCTACACTTCGCATTGATGTTTGTCGTCTCACGAGTTCAACTCTCGGTCGACCTGTCAATATTCCTTTTTGCCTCGGACGTAATCATTAATAGAATGTTGTGTGGTTTTGACCGTGAAGAAAACCTTAAGAAGTCACATTTATATCATTTTAGAGAGATCGTTTTGAATAATTTTGAGTTAAACGAGCGAGCAGCAGCTTGTTTTCATGAACGGCCGATCAGCGCTTGTTTACTATAGTAACGCAATTCCCAGCCAACATCAAAATGGCGGTTATTTTTCTCATCGAGGCCGCTGGTTGGTTAGCCAATAAGAGCACCGTACGGTTTCCATTGGGTAAATTCCTTGCTTGGGTTTCTTTATAATGGGTCTCAAGACAGCTAACTTCAGAAATGAAAGCGAGGAGAAAATACATTTATACCCAACATTTGAAACAATATGACAAGTAAGGAAGGAGACTTTTCTGCAGGAAACTGTGACTGGTGATGGATCTTGGTCCACCACTATGACCGGGAACCAAAGTGCAGTCAATAGAGTACTAGCATAAATCTCCTTCAAGCCCAAGAAAATGCAAAGTCATTGTCTCTGCAAGATAGTTCTTGTGTATCTTTTTCTGGGACATGGAAGGCATAGTTCACATGGAATTTCTTGAACAAGGGCAAACAGTGAACTCTAAACAATATGTTTCAACTCTATCTCAAAAATAGTGGGGCAGCGTGGCACAGCGGTACGGTCTTTGCTTCGTACCCGAAAGGTACCGAGTTTGGTCACCTGCCGCTGCGCTGTGTGGCCTTGAGCAAGTCACCTCGCCCTAGCTGACGCCTGGGTTATTTCAGTCTTCCCTTGGAATATTTCCCTAGAGACAAATTTCCCCTATGGGTTGAATAAAGGGAATTTTTAAAAAATTTAGAATCGCACGGGTTCGAGGTGGTCTCATCTCATGTAGTTCCATATCTGAAGCAGACGTCGAAGGTCATCTTCCGCCAAGCTGATCTATCTCTTGCCAATTCTATTAAAGCAGCGCCACCTTTCTCAGCTTCATCTGTCCAAGTTCTTATCCCTTTCAAATACGTTATTCTTTGTCTTCCTCTTATTCTTTTTCCATTCATCTTTCCAGTCAAGGCGAGTATTTCCAAACCAGGGTGGCGGATAATGTGTCCTAAAAATTCCATTTGGCGTTTGATGATTTTTGTTATCAGTGATCTTTTTCTGTTTGCCATTTCTAAAATTTCTTCATTTCTTTTCCTTTCCATCCATGACACCCTCATCATTCTTCTGTAAAACCACATTTCCACTGCCTCCAGTCTTTTAACCATGGTCTTGTTTATGGTCCAGCTCTCACAACCATATAGCAGCACAGACAGTACATAGCAATCCAGGACTTTGATTTTTGAGGTGGTAGAGATTCAAAATTGCAACATGACAATGCGTGACCGGTGACCACACACTAACCGTCAATCCCTCCCAAGACTCATTAATTCTGTTCAAACTTCCGACCCTATAGATAGTATGCAGATGACGTCACTCAGGCCTTTGTTATTGTTTTTGCCATCCACGTTTGTGAGTTGTTCTCACTAAACTGTATTAACCAGACTATAAAAGTTCATGGTTACACAGAGTTTGTGTGTTGGTCCGTTATACTTCCGGATGGCAATGTTGTGAACTCCTTGGCCAAGCGCATTCTATCTATAGCACCAAGCATATGTGATCTCGCGCGACGGTTCAGTCCGGAAGGTACATCTAGCTGAACTGAGAAAACGGCCATTATATTTGAAAAGTGACTAAAATAGTCAAAATGCGTTTTTTCAATTTTTGACTTTTTAAGGTATTTTTCTATCATAAAATAGTACCTTTTTAATTAAAAACGGTCTTAAAGTATATAAATTTAATTTTTAAAGAGAGTATACCCTGTTTTTACCCATTGAAAGAGGGATTATTTTGACGTCCGTTGACGGCTCTTTAAGCTTAGCAAAAAGATGCCAATCTGGTAACCTATAACTTTTTCTCAAAGGGGAACTCCATTCCTGTCTTCGCAATGCTATTTTTAGCCCATTGACCCCGTCTTGTGATCAAATTATATCCCCGACAAGAGTGTAGTCAAATTCGAGTTATGTAAACAGAAGTAGGCCATGCATAGTTACCAACGGAAAACCCTTGAATCCTTCTCTCTCATTGGTCCTCGGGATCACATGGTCATAAGTTATGCAAAATGGCCGCTTACGCTTCACGATTGTTGTTAGAGTTGATGTTGCAAGAAATTCAAAATTTTGCTTCATTATAAACTTAATTTTATGAGATATTTTGTCAAATGAATAATTTAACTTGTTAGATTCGGCCGATAATTGTATTGAGCTCGTCAGAGGCGAGGAGATTGTGGTGATGTGGGCGTGAGCGTGACCGTGCGCTTGCCTCGAATGATTCGCTGAATGAGTGTTGTCTGGAGATGGGAGGATGGAATGTGGGGATGAATAAAATAAAGAGCTAGTGGATAGACAGATAGATATAGATGTTTACCAGGACGGGAGGACGAGATAAAATGAAAAGATTGACTATGGAATTAAAGGGATTGTTGGAACGGAGAGGAGGCAGATAGAGGACGAGTGGTAAGGGAGAAGGAATGAGAATCGGTTGGGGGGGGGGGGGGGGGGGGGGGGGGGGTTGTCATGGTCTCAAGTGAGTAAAGAGCTACTCGACTATGCATAAAGATATATGTAGAATGAGGCCCCAGAATTTACTAGTTACTATAAATGAAAAACAATTAACGATTTGTTTACAATGAAATAAAAATAATGATGAAATTTAATTAAAAGAGATAAACAGTGATCGTGGCAGTTACAAATAGAGATATGAATATTTTACGTAACTTATGATAATATCTCAGGTTCGTAAGTTTACGTTTCCAGGCAGTTGATGGGCTTGGATGATCTATTCCTCTGATAATAGGATTGGACTCGTAAAATTCCACTTCCAGGCAATTGGTAAGAGGTTATAGTGTAGTACAGCGGGCTTGGGTTTGATCCTTGAAGATTATACAATCAAAGTTAAAAGCTCCGGCGTCTTAATGGTGTAGATATAATATCTACAAAGTCCCAAAAGATAAAAATCTTACAATATATATATATGAATAGAGCGACTGGCCGTCCGGCATAGATTGTGGAGAGAAAGTGAGTGTCGAATGTTAGACCTATCAGCTTTTATAATAAGTGGCTACGTGACAGACTGTAGAACGAAAAGTATTCACTAATTAGAAATTAATTCGAGGGAAGGCTATAAAACGAAAGACGATCTAATATTAGAAGGTAAAGTTTATCTAAGCCTACCGAAATATAACTGGAGTGAGATGAATTCAGTTCTTAATAAAATAAAATTTAATAAGATAATTGTGAACAATCTTTACTGTGACACCCCCCACCCACGTTTAAAATATACTCTTTAACCATTATGGGAAAGATAGATTTTTCAAACGGAAGTAAATTTACTATCATGATACTCTAGCATTAATCCATTGTTATGATTTGTGCTACAATTAAATTATTTATTAACTAGATATGGAAATGTTTATATTAACGTAGGTATATGAATGGGTGACAATAACAATGAAAGATTGTGATTACAAATCATTGTGATGAACAACATGATGGCAATGTGATTACAAATCATTGTGATAAACAATAGTGATGGCAATGAAGCATGGTTTAAGTCGATGATATGAAGGTAATTTACTGAATGAAATGAATGAAAATGTAAATGGAATATTGACATTTCAATTATTAATCATAAATGAGTGAAAATTCATAACAATAATAGATAAAGAGAAGATTTCCCAAATCATGAATGGGTATGGTATATATATCCAAACAATACTCAATGTTACATTAAGTTGGGTCATCATGTTTACAAATAAAATTATCGAAATTGTGCGTTCTGATTTGGCATAATTTGCGAGGTAACTAACAGTATGCATGGGAGGTTAAGTTATACCCTTCTCACGTGTTTACACTAATCGAGAAAGTAGGTCGGCGTGAATATTTTCACAGCCTGGTATGTGAGAGATACTGAAAGTGTAATTTTGCAAAAATAGACTCCACCTTAGTACTCTACTATTATTCATTTTGTTATTTCTTATGTACGTGAGTGGTTTATGGTCCGTTTCGACCACAAACTCTTTTAGCAGTAGATATCTGCTGAATGTCTTTAAAGCAAAGACGATGGCCAGTCCTTCACGCTCTATTACAGAGTATCGTGATTCTCTGTCCAATAATTTTCTGCTTGCATATAAGCAAGGCATTAGAGTTCCCTCATGCTCCTGTAATAGTACACATGCGATGCCCTTATCAGACGCGTCAGTTCTTACAACAAATTCTTTTGACATGTCGGGTAATTTAAGAATTGGTTCTGAACAGAGTAATGCCTTTAATTGGTTAAAGCTATTCTGACACGCTTCTGTCCAAACAATTTTGTTCGGTGACCCATTCTTTGTCAGATTTGTTAGCGGTGTCGCGATGTGCGCGAAGTTGTAAATGTATTTCCTGTAAAAATTTAGGAGCCCAAGTACTTTGCGTACTTCTTTTTTTGTCTTAGGTGGTTGCAATTGTGCGATTTTTGTTTGTTTTTCTGTCTCGGGTGTCTGTGTCCCATGACCAACGGTATGATTGATCCTGCATTTGAAGCTTCGATATGAGTAAACATAGGTTGCGACACTGTGTCTCTATCAAAATATTTTTTTAGCATATTTGCATGGAATGTCTTTGTTGTGTTGTTAATTTTAATCTCGTAATTAACATTAGATTTTACTGCTGTTATTTTGAATGGTCCTTTCCATGTAGCTAAAAGTTTACTCGAGTCATCGGGTAAGAGTATTAGTACTTTGTCACCAATCTCAAATTTTCTTGATTTGCTTTTTCTATCGGAGTATTCCTTGTATTTCTCTGCTTTTTTAGTGACGGATTCCTGTGCTAGCTTACATGTGTCCTCTATTCTGTCTTTAAGGTTTCTTACATATTCGTAAGCAAACATAATTTCGTTATTGTCCTCCTCATTCCCTTTACAAATGTCGGCTACTATATTGATCGGGCCGCGAGGTGATCGTCCATACATCAACTCAAATGGGGAGTAGCCTGTAGATTCTTGGGGTATTTCTCTATATGCAAATAGGATTGCTGGTAAGTATCTGTCCCAATCATCTGGTTTTTCTGCTGACACTTTTCTTAACATATTCTTTAGAGTGCCATTAAATCTTTCACAAAGACCATTTGCTTGGGGGTGGTAGGGAGTTGTGAATGAGTGTTGGATTCCCATGAGTTTCATGGTTTCATGCATCATATGTGATGTAAATTGGGGTCCATTGTCCGACAGTATCTCATTTGGTATGCCTATTCTCGTAAAAATTGTCATCAATGCTTCAGCTATGTGATCCGATGTAGTTGATTTCAATGCTATCGCTTCTGGCCACCTGGTTGCGTAATCGACTAGTGTTAGTATGTGTGTATGGTTTCTATCTGATTTTGTTAAAGGGCCTATAATGTCAATTGCAACTTTTTGAAAAACTTTTTCAATAACTGGGGTTGTCTCTAATGGCAATCTCGGTATTCTGCCTTTTGCGACTCTTCTTTGGCATGTGTCACACGATTTCACATATTCTCGGACGTCTTTAGTAATTCCAGGCCATGTGAAATTCTCGGATATTCTCTTCAATGTGGAAGAGCTCCCAAGATGTCCAGAAGTTATTGAATCGTGCGCTATTCCAAGGATTTTGTTTCTGTAAATACTCGGCGTGACCAGTTGTTTAGCTATTTTGTTTCTTTTCCTATGTAACCTGAACAGAATATCTTTTTCAATGATGTATTCAACTTTTGATTTCGTCCCTTTGTTTGCGATATTGAAATATGAAGTTAAAGTCGGGTCCTTTTTCTGTTCTTCAATGAACCTGTTCCTGTCAAATTGTTGTGGTTCTAGAGAAATAGTCATTGGCTTCTCTGTTGTCTTAGTCATCTTTCTTGTTTCTGCTAGACAAGCTGTTTCTTGGGTTAATGACCATTCTTTTACATCTGTTGGGTTGTCTTTAAGACCTTTTATATTGCCAACAATAACATCAGCGACGGGGTTGGGAAGTATACAGCATTCCACTATTCCTGTATAGTATGGGGTTTCTATGTACACATTAGCTGTTTCAAAGGTTTCGACTGTGCCACTGAATGTGATGCATTGTACCGTTTTTCCAGTTTTGTCTTCGTCATTGATCAAAGATGCTTTTATTCCTACTGTACTGCATCCTGTGTCTCTCAATATTTTGCAATCAGTTCCATTAGCTTTGCCTTCACAAAAAAATAGCGATCCTGATTTGTGAGTTTGTGTTAAAAGTGACATACCTTTCACGCAATACACATTTATATTTTCTCCTGACATTACTCGTGTCTGATTGTTTACACCTGTTTGGAGTGATGCATTTGCAGTTTCTTTTGGATATCCCACGATTTTGTAACATTTGTCTGCTGTGTGGCCTTTCATTCCACAATATTGACATTTAATTATAGGTTTGTTGGTTTTCTTATACTCAGTATTATTGTCAGTGCTATTTCTTGTTTTGTTTTGATAGGGTCGGCTATGGTCTCTATTGAACTGTTTGTTCCATGGTTTGGTACTATGATCATCTTGTTTCACTTGCGTGTTCCGAGTGATTGATCGGCTCGTTCTATTTGAGTATTGAACTTTAGGTGTACCTGGACTCTGAGCAGCAGCAGCGTAGTATGGTTCCTTCAATGTTCTGCTAAGGGGTGTCAATGGATGTGCGCTGTTAAAGTTTTCTGCGTAGATTTTTAATTTGTCCAAGTTTTCTGGCTTTCTCTCTTTAAAGAATGCGACTAAATCTGGGTTGCAAGCTTGATAGATTCGATTCTTCAGTGTGAGATAGTAAAGGCCTGCGAAGTCGTCTTGTTTTACGTTTGCCAACTCAAGCCACCGATTTAGAAATTGAGTAATTCGGTTCACGAATGTATTAAAGTCTTCTCCACTTTCCGGTTTTGCAGTGTGAAACCTTTCCTGGTAACCATCTTCTGTTAATCCAAATCTTTTTAGTAGAGCGTCTTTAATTTTACCATCGTCATCTGCATCTTCAGTTGTTAAGGTATAGAAAACTTTTAGCGGTTCTCCGGATAAGCAGTTAATCAAGGCTGTGGCCCATTTGCTTTCTGGCCAACGATAACCTTTAGCCTGAACTTCGAATCGGTGTAAGAAGGATTCTAGACAGTCTGAGCGTTCATCGTATGTTGGCATGCGTGGAAGTTTCACGAAAAATTCATCACTATTATTATGTTTTCTTTCATGACCGGTTTTTGTTTTTTCAATTTCCAGCATCATTTGGGTCCTTTTGGTTTCTTCTTCTGCTAAAGCTATTTGTCTTTTTAGTTCCCTTTCTTGGACTCTTTCTTCTCGTTCTTCTCTACGTATTCTTTCTTCGTGTTCTTTTTCTTCTCTACGAATTCTTTCTTCATTTTCTTCTCTACGAATTCTTTCTTCATTTTCTTCTCTACGAATTCTTTCTTCGTGTTCTTTTTCTTCTTTACGAATTCTTTCTTCATTTTCTTCTCTACGAATTCTTTCTTCGTGTTCTTTTTCTTCTTTACGAATTCTTTCTTCATTTTCTTCTCTACGAATTCTTTCTTCATGTTCTTTTTCTTCTTTTACTTTCTCTTCGCACCATGAAAATATTCTTTTCTGGGGTATTTCTAAGTCCTTTGCGAGACTTAAGTATCTTTTATATGCTTCCATGTTGCAATAAATTAGTTACGATATTTTATATATATTATATTGACAGGATACTGTTACTGACTGTTTTATTTATTTACACTTACTGGAATGAACTGTTCTATTTTTAGAAATCTCTCTCTCTTATTTCAACTTATTATGTATGTTGAATTTGATGCCTTTTATCGTTATATCTTATAAAGCAATGTGTCAATACAATGCGGAGTTATTATGACTTGTGTCAATAACAATGTGTCAATCGCGTGTACTCTAAACTATGTTACTACGAAAAATGTATCACCAATGTGTGTGACTCGTCGTTAGTTTGTGTACAATTATTCGCAATGACGCTAATATACTAGAGTATGATAACAATAATAGGATGCCAAAATAATCCCAAGTTATCTATCACTAAATATAACACGACGGCTAGTAGACTCCTTTTATTATTATTTAGTTTTTAAAGACTCACTTTTCAGAACATAATATATAAGTGGTTTTCGGTAACAGTAATATGCCAAAAATGCATTTAAAACAAATCACTATGCAAAACAAATCACGATGTCTATAGTTACTATGTGATGCCCAACTCATGTAAAAGAGAATAATGAAGGATATATTTACCAACTCAGTTCGTGGCTGGGACCTCTCTCTTGTTCAATGGTTGTTTAACAATTGTAATTAGGCATTGAAGAGTGTTTAACAGTGATGTCTGAAATACAAAACAATAAAATATCGTAAGATTTACAATAGTTACAAAATGTGTTCACAACAATGAGTGATTGGATGATAGGTGAATGAATCGTTATGGAATGTAAACATATTGAAAACAATTCATGAATGAGGCAAACAACAAAATGAAATGAGTGATATAATAACAAAGTGGACAAGGAATGAATGAATGAATGAAAAACTGAGTGAATGATGATGAATGAATGAAAAGGATAATGTATGAATGAAAAGAATAAAGAGAAGATAAATATGAATAAATAAATTATGAATGAATGATAAATGATGAATAAAGAATGAATGGAATGAATAATAAATGTATAATAAATGAATGAACAATTTAATGAATGAATAAATTTATTAAATGAATAAATGAAAGAATGAATCAATAAAATGCATTCAATTTAATGAATAAATATAAGTGGATAAATTCTATCATTTAAATAAGAATGAAAAGAAAAAATTAACTTAAATAGATTCAATTAAATTGTCATCAATAATGTCATTTCTAAGTGAGTAAAGACTACTCGATATGCAATAAAGATCTATGTAGAATGAGGCCCCAGAATTTACTAGTTACTATAAATGAAAAACAATTAACGATTTGTTTACAATGAAATAAAAATAATGATGAAATTTAATTAAAAGAGATAAACAGTGATCGTGGCAGTTACAAATAGAGATATGAATATTTTACGTAACTTATGATAATATCTCAGGTTCGTAAGTTTATGTTTCCAGGCAGTTGATGGGCTTGGATGATCTATTCCTCTGATAATAGGATTGGACTCGTAAAATTCCACTTCCAGGCAATTGGTAAGAGGTTATAGTGTAGTACAGCGGGCTTGGGTTTGATCCTTGAAGATTATACAATCAAAGTTAAAAGCTCCGGCGTCTTAATGGTGTAGATATAATATCTACAAAGTCCCAAAAGATAAAAATCTTACAATATATATATATGAATAGAGCGACTGGCCGTCCGGCATAGATTGTGGAGAGAAAGTGAGTGTCGAATGTTAGACCTATCAGCTTTTATAATAAGTGGCTACGTGACAGAATGTAGAACGAAAAGTATTCACTAATTAGAAATTAATTCGAGGGAAGGCTATAAAAGGAAAGACGATCTAATATTAGAAGGTAAAGTTTATCTAAGCCTACCGAAATATAACTGGAGTGAGATGAATTCAGTTCTTAATAAAATAAAATTTAATAAGATAATTGTGAACAATCTTTACTGTGACAGGGGGGGGGGGGGGGGGGAGACTAACAGAAAAGAGTTAATGGACAGACCGATAGAAAGAGAGAGCTATAGTGAATAGGAGGAGACAAAATGAAGAGAGTGATAATGAAATGAAAAAGAGAATGATGGAACGGGAAGTAGAGAGAGAGAGAGAGAGAGAGAGAGAGAGAGAGAGAGAGAGAGAGAGAGAGAGAGAGAGAGAGAGAGTAATGGGAAAGAAGGGAGGAAGAGGAGAGAGAGGGCGAGGGGGGAGGGGGGCATGCAGGAGGATGTTGAAAATGTAAGAAAAAAAAAAAAAAACCGAGTGGGTGAGGACCCTTTCCTTTCTGAGTGCAAAGAACTGTTACCTCCCCCCCCCCCCCCCCCCCCAATCCACGACACCTCTCCCCCCCCCCCCCCCCCGCCAATAGCTCAATCAAATTTGAACACATCGATTGAGTAAGAGAAATTATGGTTGAGCTGACACTATTTTCATTCTTTTGTTTCAAGTTTGAAGTGTTAGATTGTCTGACTTACTTACGGCCTTTCGAGTTTCAGTCAATCGACTGTAATGCCTCGGCTACTTTCGCCAGTTAATTTGTGAAGACTTTCCAGAATTGCAGATCTTGTGAAATAGTGCCGATATCACAGCTAACTTTGAATAAACATTGCACTGTTAAAATGGATAAAAGTATGAGTGCTATTTGTTGGGTTTATTTTTTCACTCGAGGGTCAATTTACAAAAATATCGTCATTACAAAAACGAGTGTTGTGTAAAAACTGATTGACCGAATTGAAAATAATTTGACACACATGTTAGTCACATGCTATATAAAACGCATGCCAAATTTCATTACGATGGCTCAAATATAACATGCCGTTGCTATGGTGATATGCGTAAAATCTTTAAGTGCAAATTTCTCTGAATTTTGGATCTGAGATTAGCAGGAACCTCCCAATTTCAATCTTATATAACTCAGCCAAAAAATATGATACATCAATGAAACAGGTATCAAATTAAAGAGAAAAGAATTATCTATTCAGAAATAGCAAAAGGTCCAAATGTCCAAAATGTACCTTCCGGACCAAACCGTCGCGCGACGTCACATATTATAGTCTGGATCCTCTCCCATCTGACTATTTCTTGCTCCCCGAGCTCAAGAAGTATCTGAAAGGAAACCGTTCCAAAAGTGATTTGGAAGTTGTGGCAGATGTTCGTCGACAGTGCCGAGCAAAATCAGCGGGATTCTTCGCTGACGGCATGCGCCAACTAGTTTTGTGTTGGCAGCTCTGGGTTGTTCGTGATGACAATTATGTGGACAATTAAATAGTACGATACGTAGCTGACATTCTAAGCTTTCTTTTCATGTATTATGTGTGTATGTACTATTAAAAACAAAAGTTATAACAAAACGGTACTTATATTTCAGCCCGCCCTTGTTTTTATATATAAGATCGCGGCCATTCTGAAGAATAAAATACGAATTCATAATATATTGTATAGAAGTTGACGCCACTCAGCTCTTTGTTATTGTTTTTACACAGCCTGTTTGCTGATTAGTTCTCAATAAATGTTCCAAGCAGACTATAAACACTACTGGGAAGACAGAAGTGTTTGTGTGTGTGTGTGTTTGCGTTTTATTTGGCTGGCGGATGTTGTGAGTATTTTACCCAAACGCATAGCATCAATTGTCAAAAACCTCAAAACAACACGTATCAGACTTATAAAAGGTAAAATGATCTTCAATAGCACATAGAAAACTTCGTTGACAATGTCCTTGACTCATATAATATCCACATTAATCACACAATATTGATATTATGAAACGCGGAAATAAGGGAGTCGACTTTGGTGAGAAAGGAGTGAATCGGTAGCATAATGAACGGATTTAGAGAAATCTCCTTAGCAAGTCAACTGCCGTACTGTGGAAAGACACGTTTTTAAAAATTTGGCACAAAAACTCGTCCTCCAACGATTAAATGACCCTCATCTCGGCAAAAACTCTCATACCTGAGGCTTAGCGCTAGCAAGGTCCCAGATTTGAGAGTTTTGCCAAGATGAGAATTATTTAAATCGATTATTTGAAGGACATTTTCTGACCAATTAAAAAAAAAAAACCCCAAAACGTGTCTTTACAGTTATATGGTTAATCACACAATATTGATTTTATGAAACAGCAGCGTGGATATAAAGGAGTCAACGTTGGTGACAAAGAAGTGAATAACAGCATAATGAGAGGATTCGAGAAACTTCTTACATGGAAGAGTAAGTACCCTACATCACCATGAAAAATCCAAAACTTCCTTTCATTTTGGTATAATATTGGTCTTGTTTCGGTTATATTATATAGAAATGGACGGCGTCTTTTTCTGAGTTTCACGCACGACTACGATACTTTTATACTTACATTTGGTCATTTGACACTCCACGCTTTGAAATATTGTGATTGTGTTGATTGTTTTTGAGATGGTTAACGACACTTGCAACACACTTCAGTCCTCATCCCACAGTGGGTATCCTCTTCAGTCGTTGGCCAGTCTCTCCTGCCAGCGCATTCCAGACCTCTCCAACTCTGCCAGAAGGTCTCTCCTTCAGCTTGACCTTGGTCTTAATTTTTTTCCTCTTTCCGGATGTATTCCATTGCAGGGCTGTCCTTGTGATATTGTCTTGTCCTTTGCTTTCCTCAATGCGTGTCCTCTTGCAACACTCATGGTCAATCATATTTCAGGAAAAAAAAGTGAGGTGTTCGGTTTAGATAACTGGAAAATCAGAAAGTGGAATAGAATAATGTATTATGTACATCTTTGTTTAATCTTTTGTAAAAGTTAATTACCTCAACTGGCTTATTATATATATATATATATATATATATATATATATATATATATATATATAGGATGTATAACGTGCAATATCTGATTCATGGAAAACAATTCTACACAAAGACATAAGGCTACGGATAGATAATTTACCAGTAAGAAAAATATCTACCTCAAAAAAATCCAATGACATGCTGCGAGAGCGCCATCTAGGCAAAGAACCCGAAACCGCAAAGCATCTAGTTGAGTTTATATTGTAACGAGGCGACCGGGCGGGTCTGCGACTGTACACGAATACGGCAATGAATTCGCCTCCTGAATAGAGCGTCATAATCTGTTAGTGTAAGTTAAGACGAGACCATTCGAAGCAGTTGTCAACTAGGATTTTCTATCGTCCATTGTTTTACAAAAGCTCTCAATCCATCGAAATAACAAGCATCTCCTATAGAGTCAAGATGGACACAACGCTTGATACCTCTTCTGACACTTTCCTACCCATTTTATTTCTTCTTATTATCAACATAAATGCCTGCTACACTCACTTTTCTGAATTAATATTCAAGCCCAATATCGGAGCTTAAACAATTTCTCAACCATCTCTATGTTATAATGTGTTGAAAATATGGCTATTAAGCTTAAATGCTGGCTAACAAACTTCGCGGTGTTTGTGTGTTGAACCCATGACCTCAAGGAGTCGGGGAAGAACGCTTCAAGATAAACACGATGCTTGATACCACTTTCTTGGAATAGTGGATGAATAGGTCGTCAAAATTAAGCATATAAACACAATACACATTAATAAAATAATACTATACAAACATACATTCGGTATGGCATAAATTGAATTGTGAAAAAGTAGGTTTTTAAAGCAGATTTAGATTTTTAGATTGAGATATTCTCGATTTCTCTAATGTGTTGCGTTGGGTATTCCAGAGTTTAGGATCATAATATTGAGAAAAGAGCGATCACCAAAAGATTTTAATTTGCTTTTTGGTACAGATAGTAGAGTGGTGTCGCGTGATGACCGAAGGCTTCTGGTTCGAGGCTTATGGTTTATTAGTTCAGAAAGATAAAGAGGATCTAAATCGTTAAAGCGTTTGAACACTAATAGAGCAATTTTGTAATCTATTCTATAGTAAACAGGAAGCCAGTACAAATTTTCCAAAAGTGGGGTGATAGTGATATGGTCGGATTTTCTTTTTTGATATATTATGCGGGCTGCTGAATTTTGGAGCCGTTGCAATTTATCAGTAAAATCCGCCCTCACTCTTAACTACAGTTTATGACGGATTACGCATCATGACTCCGTGAATATCTCATCTGATTGACCACTCAAAACTCATGTCTAAACACTCGAAAATGTGATTGGATCCGGCTAAATGACCAGTAAAAATCTAAGTATAAAACAATACAGGAACAAAACTCCGACCATATTGAGATAAAAGAAATATGCACAAGCTAACTCGTTCTTTCTCTCATTTCAAAACTCAAGACCAGGCATACTGTTGTGAGCAATACTTGATATTTAGCGAATATCATGTGTGAATGAGGGAACGGATTAACTTATATCAATCTTATAGCTGTTGACTTTGATTGTTATATGATTAATTAATGCAATTTAGTGAATAATAATTAATATAGTATTTTCGACTGGACCGTAAGTAGAGGCAACCGATCAAATAATGGAAATTTATAATTCATGTTATTATAAACAAAAATATTTCACTCTCTCTCTCTCTCTCTCTCTCTCTCTCTCTCTCTCTCTCTCTTATATATATATATATATATATATATATATATATATATATATATATATATATATATATTCTGCCACTTCTACAAAGACGCGACACTGACGTGTAGTCGCTTATTTTTACACATTATTTAGATAAGACTCGAACCAGTCTAGCATTGTTCCCGATAGACCAAAGCGTGTTTTCATCGTGTAGAATTTCATGGTCGATGGTGTCGAAGGCCGAACTAAGGTCAAGCATGTTGAGGAAAACGACGTTGCCTTTGTCAAAATATTTTAAGGCGTTGTTAAAAACTCGGAGGAGGGCAGTTTCCGTAAAGTGAAATGATTTATAGGCTGATTGAAACTTTACGCCCATGTTGTTTCTGTTGAAGTGTTGTTTGAGTTGTTAACGGCCAGGTACTCACTGTACACCTGAGTACGGTGAGAGAATGTGACTAAAGATCCTTTTCCGAGGATTCGACTATGCGCCGAGCGAGGCTTGAACCCAGGACATTCCGATTCGATAGCGAATCTCATAACACATAGCCGTACATTAGCTAGCTATCAGCCTGTGGATTATATTATAGCGAATTATTTGATTTATGTTAAACACGAAAGGTGTTTCATTACCATTACAGTCGATAGAACCAGCATCACCACCACCACCACCACCTTCGTCATTATACATATAATATACATTTCATTGTCACTATATCATCTTCATCATCATTATTATTACTATCATTATTATTTTTGTTATTATTATTATTCTGGCATGGTGGCTTTTTGCATCGCTTGCGGCCGCAAAAAAATCCCTGATTTTCATTGCGGCGCAAAATCTGCAGCTTTTTGCAATTTTTCGAAATGATAAAAGTATGTGGGACGTGGGAATAGCTTCCGTCAGCTGTGCAGTTTCCCGTTTGTTTATTTATTTTTTTGGGGAGGGATTCATTTCACTGTAACTGCAACAAGAGAATTAGTTGAAGAGCAATTTTTCACAGTAAAACTATTACCGAAAATAATGGATTCATTATTTTCTGATCATCACTTTAAGAGGCAAGTGTCATTTCAGTAAAATAAATCGGAAGTTAAGTACGCATTGACCCAGGGACCCTGATGAGTACCAGTGGAGATTGAAACAGGGACCATTTGAGATGGTCATCCGTGGGGATAAAACCCAGGATAGTAGGTGATCAGTATTAGAGGGGAGGAAACTTTGTGACCCTGGGTTGTAGACAGTAGTGAGGAATGAACCCCAGGACAAGACGGAATGTAGACACAAGTGGGAAGTGAATCCTGGAATATCGGATATAATAATCAGTGGAGTGTAAACCCAGGACTTTGGGATGTGAACATCAATAGGGAGTAAACCTGGGATTATGGGTTGGTGACACAGGTATGCAGTGAACTGGGGACTCATGTAAGATGTAGACACAAGTTGGGATTGGACAAGAAAGAAATGTACCTACCCACTTTTTGAGAACACCCAGAACAATGTGAGGTGGATTGCAGCAGGGAGTGGACCCGGACTATGTAAGGTGGACATTAGTAGGGAGTAAATATTGAGATAAATACACAAGTGAGGAGTAAACATGGGACTATGGGGTGTTGAAACCGGCGGAGAATAAAGCCAGGACTGTGAGAAAACTTGTAACTTTGGGATAAGGACCCCAGTGGAGAGTGTATCTGGGACTGTGGGAGGTGGACATCACGGGGAAGTGATCATTGAACCACAGGATATGGACTCAATGGGAAGTGAACCTGGAACTATGGGAAGTGGACACTAGTGGGGAATGAACCTGGGATTATTGGAGGAGAACACCAGTGAGAAATGAACCCTAGGCTATGAGAGACGGACACCACTGAGGAGTGATCGTGGAACCAGGGATTATTTACTCCGTGGGGAGTAGACGTGAGACTATGGGAGGTGGACCACTGGGAAGTGAACCCGGGAATATGGGAGGTGGACACCAGTGGGAAATGAAGGCGGGACGATATGATATGGACACCAGCGGGAACATATTGCTCCTGGAATGTGAGGTTTTATTCATAGAATGTCCCTGAAATTTGAGATTGAGGGTAGGCATGCCTGCAACAGCGTTGTTGGGGAATTATTTTTTTTTTTAAATCTTATTAGATTGTTGTAATGATCATTTTAAAGTTAATCTCTCTCTACCAATTACTCAGGCCCACAACGCTTTTCTCTTTCGTGAACTTATTGTCAGTTTTTACGAAAAGCAATCGCAATTTTT
Source organism: Berghia stephanieae (assembly GCF_034508935.2). Taxonomy (NCBI): domain Eukaryota; kingdom Metazoa; phylum Mollusca; class Gastropoda; order Nudibranchia; family Aeolidiidae; genus Berghia; species Berghia stephanieae. The sequence goes on from NC_088365.1 coordinate 29,115,743, forward strand.
TTGTAAATTTATTGCAAATTGCAAAATTTGGGATTTTATTTTGCAAAAAAACCGCCATGCCGGATTATTATTATTATTATTATTATTATTATTATTATTATTATTATTATTATTATTATTATTATTATTATTATCCTCATTATTAGTATCATTATCATTATGCAAAGAAATTGAGGCTATTATAAACCATTCATAACGAGCTTAGGTATGATTGACGTCATGCACAAGAACAATATTAATTACTTTACCATCTCCAGCATTGATGTCCATGCTCGGCAGGGAGGGGGGAGGGGAGGGGGAATCCAACTATAACCTGTTAGATAATGATATAACAATATTGATTTTAAGAGATCGGGAAAGGGGGTGGGGGTATAGCTAGCTAACTAGCGTCTAGTTGGTCGAGTTCTCGTCTCACACCCAAACAAGCGCGGAAAAGCCACTCTACCTATCACACCACACACACTGACGTCTTTTCATTTTGATTTACAATTAGTCAGAGAATATATAATAATACTTTAAACACGGGTGAATAAAAATCAAACCTGAGATTTAATAATTAGAACTTTCAGGCTGAAATTTTGTGTTGGTAAAATTGGGGGTTGCATGATGAATCGATATCTAATTTCAAGAAATTATTAAAAATCAAAAGGAATTTTTGTCAGGGTGTGACAATTATATAATAATTTTTTTCCCATCATAACCCAGTTTGTTAATTCGTATTCCTAGTGGCATTCTTTAGCAACTTGCTATTTCTAGATGACATTTTTCTCGACAACGTGTACCATTATTAATCATGTCAATCATTATCTTGAGGCGAGCGGTCATCTTAAAGACTGGCAACTTCGTGTATCGATTTTTTTCTTTGTTTAACCCTTTCACCCTGCCAACGAATGTTTTGTTTATTCATCTTAACTACGCCACTACCACATTATCTCATTCATCTGTGGTGTTTCATACATCCTGTTTTGTTGATAAAGGGGAAACCGGAAACGTTCATTTGATATGTTTTTGTAATTAAATTGAAGCTTACATTCAATTTCACATTATTATCTTACCAACTATAGGAAAATCGCCACATAATATGTTATGATACAACCATTAATTTTCTCATTGATTTCTTTTGCCAATCGCAAAATTGGAAGAAATATTTTGTTATACTGTAGTTATAAATATAAGAACTATCATGTGTCCTCTTATTATATGTCTGAAACTACCAATAATAATAATAATAATAATAATAATAATAATAATAATAATAATAATAATAATAATAATAATAATAATAATAATAATAATACAGCGCTCATTCTCGTGTAAAACACAAGCTCTGGGCACTTTACAATATAAGTTATCAATTTTGAGTGAAGAAAAAACAAACAAAAACTAGGAATTTTAACTACAAGACAGGTAGTACAGTTGTACATTGTGCGAATTGAGATTGAAATAAAGTCCAAATCGTACAGTATTGCTTTCCGACTGAAAACGGTAAGATAATGTTAGGCTGGAGTAAACTCAAATCCCGCCCATGTAGAGTTAACAAGTTCATCACGCACTCTGTTCTAAGATTACGTCTGATCGATTGAAATATAACGATATCAAAAGAAACGAGTAATGGTATCGTGTTTACATATATAAATTGTGATGTTGATTTGTCTTTAATTCCGAATAATGCTCTCAGTCTCTGTCGGAACTTGCTGGAGCGGGAAAGAACATTAGTAGAGTCACGCCTAGTGAAAAAACCCTCAAAAACTCGAGTGGTTTGAGTTTCATATTCGTGTAAAAGATTCATTTTTTTTTCGCAGTTAGCAAGATTGATATCCTTGAAAAAATGTTTGGTCCCTGGGTTATTTCATTTCGACAACTTGAAGGTCATCCAAAAGGTCATTGCAGTTCAAATGAGGTCAACTGTCAACTACATTTAACAATTAATTGTAAATTATTGATATTTTAAAACATCTTTCAAAACATAAAAACGTTATCATATATTAAGCAATTCACATTGACAGTTTTGTTAAGGAACCTTTCGATGTGTACGAGTCATTGCCCGTGATATGATATTTAGCAGAATATCAATACACTGTATTCATCTTTTTAAAACCACTTGTGAATCACACTTTATTTTATACTACTCAAATAATAAAGTTTACTTTTTTTTGGATCTCAGTAACAACTTTATAAGTTGCAAGCCCGTAGAGGATTAAGTAAGTAAAACAAACAATGTTTGATTGAGTTATCGCCCATTATTGTAGTCACTGCCTAGTGAAAACAAAACAAAACAAAACAAACTTGAGTTGCCTCACTTTCTTGTGGAAGTTGATTTTTCTTCACAGTTGGTAAGATTGATATCCATGAAAAACAATTTGGTGGATTGGAATTTCAACTCGCCCACTTGAAGGTCATCCAGAGGTCAATAAAGTTCGAAGTCATTTACATTTAACATTTAATTGATGGTTCGCCAGTTACTACTAAGCATTAACCAATCAGAATATTTCTTGACATTTACCCCGTTTTGTCCCCTTGACTATTTATTTCCTGTATGAAAAGGCCTGAGATACCCTTAGTAGGCCTACATGTCAAACACACAAATAGGTCAGGTCCAGTTATTATTTCTCACAACATTTTGACACACTGATGAAGGAATTGCATCGCAAACCCTGACGACACGGTGCATTTTTTTTTCAATCATCTATGTTCAAATCGTGAGTGATGCTTTGGATCTGTGGGCTGTCTACTCCCGATGGTAGGCAAGCACTTAAGGTGGCCATGGGTCTTCGGTTCACGGTCAGCGGTTGATTTCGGGGCCGAAATATACTTTATTTTAAATTTTCGAGTCAAAAATATAACATCTTAAATGTTTATTCTACTAGGATAGAAGCCACAGCAAAAGTGACCATCCCGCTCACCGTGGGAGGCCATGAGACCTCGCCCAGGTTGTGAGAGAGATGATGATATAGTGATAAATATACAAGAGCTGTAGAAGAAACGGTGGTAGATATCATGATGAGGTTTTTGTATAAGTTGTGGTTGGGATGAAGATATGCTGGTTATTGTATAGTGATATTATTCTTTGTTTGTCTGCAGAGATTTTACAGCGTTTACATCACTTTTATGACATTTCAGCAAAAGTATGGAATTGATTGGGAGAAATTAGATCTAAAGGTAAAAGCACCAATGAAAAAGTCGTACAAAGGGAATTGGTTCAGTTAGAGAACATCGGATTTCATAATTCCATCGATGTGCCTATTTTGATATGGCATAAAAGTCCAATCCAGGCACAAGCAAAATATCCATCTATGAAAGATACACTCAAACATATACAAAGTAAAATATATAACAGAAAGATGATTTGCAAGGAAAATATCATCTCTCAAAAAATAAATAAATAAAAAAAAGCAAGTATCCATTTAACTGCTTCCCTCGAGCTTAGAATCCCTGCTGGGACCAAGAAAAAAACAAGATACACTATGTCAATCCAGAACACAGAGGAGAGCAATGTTGAAAGGAAACAAGATAAAGGGGGATGGAAGAAAAAGTACTAGTGACCTCTCCCCCCACCATGGGATGTCGAAAGATACCACACAGTACATTAGGGATGATGATGATGTGGTTGAAGTAGTATGTAGTGGTAAGGATGATGTGGGGAGAGGGATGATAATGTGATTGTTGTTGTAGTCGTGGCGAGAGATGATGATCTGTTGGTAGTTGTAGTAATAGTGGTGATAGGGATGATGTTGTGTTGGTCACGGGTGAGAATGACTGGTCACAAAAAAAGGGAGGAAATCAACAAAGCTGATAAAGAAGAGCATCCAATTATAACGTGTAAATCAATGACAAATTCATGCGACTATAACCTATAAATACGAATTTATTAAAATTTACCGAGATGCAACCAAAACTTGCAGAAAGTCCGGGCACAATTTGGAGTAATTTCAAAAGCTGGAAGAGTAATTACAACAGACATTATCTATATATATAGGATGGTTCCATGTGATCAAAATAATGCCAACAGGAACTACTCCCGCACAATTTTTTTGCATCAAAAAATACTCATGATTTGTTAGTAAGTGTGATGTGGTGATAGTTATTGTACTGGAGTCGGAGATGGTGGTGTGATGGTAGTTGTGCAGTACTTGTGATAGATATGCTGTTTAGGTGGTGGAAGGGATGATGATGTGGTGGTACAGAAGATGATGTATTGGTATTACGTACTTATCGACTTATGTGGGGTGTTTTTTTTTAAACTGCTGTTATATAGGAAGAAGGGGGAGGGACCAAGAAAAAAAAATCGACTTAAGCAACGTTGACGTATCCAGAGCGCACTCTATATATTTAATATATACAGTCGACTCCGCTTAATCGCACACCCTCGGGAGTTCAGGTTGGTGTGTCGATTAAGCGGAGAAGCTAAAAATAACATCTAAGCACTAGCTTTCGTGTCCCATTCACGTAGGACCTTCACTTCTGAGTTTTCTACGGGCTTGGGACCATCACGTTCTAGACATATTATACCTTATTAGAATGTTTGATTTTTATTTATTTATTTGGGTTGTTTACTTATTGTTATTTTCTTCTTTAAAAAAAAAATTCATTTTCATGTTTTATCGAAAACAAAATGTGACATTATTGTTTGTTGGAACAGTAAGTGCGAAGCATTGATTGCATTCTATTCTGTGCATGCTGTTTATAAACCTTTGTCTCCAATCTCGCCAATGTAGATCGTCTGCCAAGCATTCTTCTTAGATGTTTGACTACCGCGTCAAGACTTTCAGTGTTTGTGTGTCACATTCCGATGACTCATCCTGGTCTTCATTACCTAGGCATTGTCTTTTGTATGGCTGAATGGAGTCCAATAGTTCCTGAAATGTTAGTTCGCCGCTGTTGGGTATATTGTTTTCCATTGTTACGAATTGATCAAATCAAATGCTTTGGCCGAAAAGTTGTGTGGAACGGGAACAGCATCGTTGATTTCATATGGCTGTTGGTTGTCATTCCAATCAAGGTGTAGCAATTATGTAGAAAAAAACTGAGTTTTTCGGGAATGTGTAGCGTATAAGCGGAGTGAACTATATATATATATTCAAAACAAAATAATAAATGCAATAATACATAAGAGAGATGATTTACAAGTTAAAAAATATAATCTCCTATAACCAAAACTATATATTTGACTGTTTCCCTCCCAGTCAAGGACTCCGGCCAGGGCTAGGACAAAACTAAGTACAGTCGACTCCGCTTAATCGCACACCCTCGGGAATTCAGGTTAGTGTGTCGATTAAGCGGAGAAGCTAAATCTAGCATCTAAGCACCAGCTTTCATGTTCCATTCATGTAGGACCTTCTCCTCTGTGGTTTCTACGGGCTCGGGACCATCATATTCAAGACACTGATTAGAAGGGGTGTTGTTGTTTTATTTTTTTTTTGTTTCTTTTTATTTTATTGGGGGGGGGGGAGGTTGTATTTGGGCCTTTTTTCTTTTAAAACTTCTCTTTTTATTCATGTTTCATCAACAACAAAGTGCGACATTATTGTTTGTAAGAAATGGTAATCGTGAAGCATTGATTGTGGTAAAGCCTCGTCTCGTCAGCATTGTAAATGTCATTAGTCGTACTGCTGTAGAAGTTGCTTCAAAACGTCATAACTCCATTGGCTGGCAGAAGAGACATCAGCATAGTGTTTTTCATCATGTTCTTTTTCAAGCAGGATATTCTGTCGACCTTTACATCTCGAGAGTCAGCTTTCTGATGGGGAGAAATACCTGCCTTAAGTTGATGCGAGTTCAGTCGCCTTTGAGCGTATCAGTATCAATGTGGACACAACCCGTATAGATCAATCAATAGATGAGAGGCGAGTCCTCCCTGTAATCCTTTCTTATTGTTCACGGTCCAGTAGAGGAAAACAATGCACAATTGCAATCGAGTGGTTAGACTATGTGAACAAAAAACACGACATTGGGTGGACTGCGATCACGTTTCACACATTGTGATGCAGACAGTGAGTTCTGAGTCAATTAGCCAGTCATGTCAGGTAATCCTTTGATGTCAGATGACAAGCATTGCGCGTCTGACCCGGCCAGGGTCAGAGGAACATTGGAATTGCGTAGACGGGAAAGCTTTTTTCACACGTGGTGCCGAACTGGTTCAATGTGAAACGCGTTTTCAATAGTATTTTTAGATATTTTTCTCAAATCAAGATGTAGCGATTTTAAGCGGAGATGGTGTGCGATTTAGAAAAAAATTATGTTTTTCGGGAATGTGTAGCGTATAAGCAGAGTTAACTGTAATCCCACTCCACGACAAAGACAGAAAGCAACTCGGAAAACAGATACAATGGGATAGAAGAACTCACAGCATGACCTCCTGCCCACTATGGCGGCGGCGGTAGCATGATGTTAATGTGGTTTATGTAGTTGTGATGGAAGGGATGACGATGGTGTGGTTGTATTAGTGTTGGTGGTATGAATGATGATGTCAGGGTTGAGAAAGTGGCAGTGGTTGTTGTAGTGGCAGTCGGGGTGATGGTAATGTGGTGGTTGTTTTAATTTTTTTTTTACTGGTAGGGATGATGATGTGATGTTATGGTAGTCGTGATGATGTGATAGTTGATATAATGACGAGAAGGATGGTGACGATTTATGGTTTGTTGTCTTTAAGGGCTTTATCGCGCTTTCAACACATTTAGGTCATATCGGCGCGGGATAGTAAAAAGTTCTAGAATTATAATTAAAGCACCCAAGAATAAGTAAGACAAAGGGAGATTAGTTCTAACACAGAACAGATGTAGATTCCAAGAGCACACTATCAGTGTACTTAGTTTGAGATCACCTAAATGTCTCATCCATGGACAAGCACAGGTCTCTGCCAAGAGGAATACACTCAAATGTTTACACAGACCTGCCAACATGGGATTATGCCAATCGGGGATTTTGAGGAGCAAAATCAGGGATTTTTCAACCAAATCAGGGATAAGGAAAAATGTCCCCTTGTTCGTCATTGCCGCTTACTGTATTTCTTTAGTTTTTGCGTTTGTTTATCCCATGGTTTATATATCTCCTTCGTGCAATCCATGAACATAATTAATTTTAAGATTTAAAAACAAAATTGTCAATGTACCAGCGCCCCTTTGGTAGTCGCTGTGCATCGCTACATAGGAAATTTTTGCAGCAAAAAAAATAGCGGCGACCTCAAAATAAGATTGACATGTGTCCAAGAAATTATACAGACAGGTGAAAAGATATGCCGGACAATCGTGCCCAGTCCAACAGCAGTGGACAGTCTACCGTCAAACCACTTCGTGGACTTGCTGCACATGCAAACGATGGCAACAGTCAAGGTACACACGCCTTTTACCATCACTGGCATGTAATACCCCTTCTTTGACAATGAAATGTGCATTGAGGCTGATCAAGACCATCGCCACTGTCTATATATCAAGATGCGACTGTGCAAACTGTTCTATCAATGGAAAATATTTATTGTTGGGCCAGACATCAAAGAGGATGAATTTAGATAATATCATTCTCTTCAGTGTCTAATAAACCTCACAAAACCAGTGAACAGCAACCGTAATCATAAATGCTGTTGGACAGAAATAACATTGATACGTGGGCGTTTTATTCATATTGAACATTATACATGTTGTAATTGTTTTCCTGAATAATATATTTTGTTTCCCAGTGTTTTTGTTTACTTTAGCTATAATTGTTAACTTGATTACGAGGCCAACGAAAAAAAAAAAAAAAAAAAAAAAAAGAGAGAGAGAGGGGATGGAGGAAGAAGAGAGAGATAGAAGGGGAGAGAAGGAGAGAGAGAGAAAGAAAGGAATAAAAAGAGAGAAGGGGGGAGGGCGTAGAAAAGAAAGGGAGAAAGAGAGAGAGAAAGAAAGAGAGAGAGAAGAGAAGAGGGAGAGATAGAGATAGATAGAGAGAGTGAGAGAGAGAAACATTGAGACAGGGAGAGAGGGGGGGGGGGAGAGAAAGAGAGAGAGGGGGAGAGAAAGAAAGAGGGAAAGAGATATATAGAGAAAAATAGAAAGGAAAAAGAAAGAAAGAGAGAGAGAGAGAGAGAGAGAGAGAGAGAGAGAGAGAGAGAGAGAGAGAGAGAGAGAGAATATTGACACGAGAAGTCTATAATTAACCAGCGCACCTGAACTAAGCGAGTGAGGGTCTAATGGCTAATGGCGTGCATCCCCAGTGTGTGTTATTAGGGAGTTTAATAGAAATTCTAAATGTAACACACACCTGAAACCAATGTCATATGAAAGAGCTGGCAACACCGATTACAAAACAGTTTGATTCTATCTTGATTAGAAATGTACTTATGGCAGTTCAAAATTTTAGACCGATTTTTACCCCAAAATTACCATTGCAAAGTTGTGACCGAAATCGCGTGATGTTAATAAAAAATGGTTAAAACAGTCAAAATGGAGTTCTTATCATATATTGTATACCAAATCGAGGACAATGCATTTACATTAATAAAGAGGTAGACAAACATTTCATATTAACACATTATTACATAATATGACGCAAATGTTACATAAATAAAAGACGTAAGAAACAATTTGCTATATCACTTAGATTTATCCCCAATATCTCACTGAAACAATTGCAAATAATTCCCCTCTTTGATTTAATACATAGAATAAAAAAAGGTTTGAGAGTATTTAAATGAAAAGATATAAACATGTTGCGTAATGATATAATGAGTTTATTTTTAGCTCTGGCAATTTTACTGCAAATAAATAAAATGTAGATTGAAAAAGTTCAAATAAATTGAAATGGATTCTCTATTTAAATTAGAAGGAAAGTTCTGGCTTTTAATACTTTAAAAAATTCTGCTGAACCACTTTGGATTTATTGCTATTACATCATTTGAGCTGACAATTAATATAATTTTATTCCCCCACTCCCACTTCTCTCTCAATGTGTAGGGGTGTCAGAATGTATAACTAATAGAACTTCTTACCATAATAATTATTAAGGCGAAGGCCTTTAGAATATGGATACAAATGATAATAAACATATGGGAAAGAAACTTGATGACTTGATGGCAAAATCAAATCAAAGCAATTGGTATTTTTAAAATATCGATATCAATATCGAACTTCACAAAGAGAAGAAATATACGAACTTTTAAAACAAAAACCACAAAATTCCCATTTAAAAAAGTTGGAAAGTAAGTATTTAAAATAAAAACAAAGTAAATAATAGTACTGAAAATATTATGGACTAAGTTAAAAGTAATACAGAACAAAATTTTAAATATCGATATCGTCGGGCAGCCATGATGAGAAGATAATGAAAACATGGTATTTCGGCGCAGAGTTAAAAAGTGTCTGCGCATAGATATAGAGCCCTGAAATTTGGCAGGAATAAAGTTTAGATGTTATTCTAAAAACAAGCATTTTTATTTTAAAAACACACCCGGTAAATAAAAAAATAAATGCACATGAAAATTGCCAAATTTCTGTCATCTGCATCTTTTGCGACCGCAAATATAATAATAATAATAATAATAATAATAATTCACATTTATATAGCGCTTTACCCCGTGGTCACAGGCTCTAAGCGCTTTACAGTGATATAAAACAAAACATATTACAGTAAGACAAGTTTTGATGGAAACGTGATACGAATTCAATTTAACAACAACAAAATAATATGATAATAGTATTGCAACATTATGACGTAAAAAGATAAAACTTTAAACGAGATTTTAGGGAGAGGGGTAGAATATGATGTGTTAGATCATTAGTGCAGTTATAATATAAAGTTTTCTTGTACCTCTGTGTTTGGAATAAATTTCTAACTCTGTCCCAACGTACGCTCTCAAGGGCGCGCAAAGTTATTGCTTCAATATTCCTTCAAGAATATGCACTTTAATATGATTCAATAGTCTGGCATCAGGGCGATCCGCAAATTTTGGCAAATTTCCCAAAATTGGCAAATCGTGTGGCAAATTTTGGGAAAAAAAAAAGAAGCGAAAACAAAATAACGAAAAAAAAAGGTGCGAAACTTGAGAAATGTTGCAGCTTTGCCTGGGCCCAAACCAAGGGAAGCTACTCTCTATGGATAATGATCCTTTAAAATCTTTGTAACAATAACAACGCTATTCATAATGTAGCCTCCTTAAATATAATAAATTGTCTTTTATATATATTTTATTCTGTATCGCGTGTTAATTTTTACTGAAACGCTTAGTTCTCCTCTGCAAATTTTGGTCTTTTTGGCAAATTTCTTGGCAAACTTAGGGGGGTTTTTTGGCAAATTTTAGGTCCCAATTTGGCAAAAAATGCAGATGACAGAAATTTTAACTTCATATAACTTCTGGAATTTTTAATGGATTTATGCTTAATTGGCACCATTTAAAAGGAAATTGAAAGACGAAAATGATACCAAAATATCTGCGATATTCCTCTTTATAACGAAGTTATGCATCTTTAATTGAACCCCCTAAAACGCGAACAGCAATTTCCAGTCACAACTTTCCTATGGGCGAGTTGGGTCACAATTTGACTGCCACTGCTCACTAAACTGCCTAGTATTACATTATCGCCCCGCTGCTCAGTCTATCTGTCACTATTTATAAATCTATGGGTTGAAGTTGAATTGATGCAGTCTGAACAGTGGATCCAAAATTTTAAGAAAGTAATCTATATATAGTATTGCCGGTTAGTACCCAAAGAGGACAGTTAAGACTAAAAAGTCGATCCCGATACCTTACAGTCTTTCCGTAATCGAATACCCTTTAATCGCAAGTGTATTCGTAAAGTTAGAAATTCGCAAAAAAAAAAAACAACAAAAAAAAACCATCGGCATTGACAATCCGGGATTATCAGCTCAATTCCGGGATAATCCCGGAAAATCCGGGATGTATGACAGGTATGTTTACAATGTAAAACCTTTAATCGCACGTGTATTCGTAAATTTAGAAATTCGCAAAAAACAAAAACAAAAAAAAAACCATCGGCATTAACAATCCGGGATTATCAGCTCAATTCCGGGATGTATGACAGGTCTGTTTACAATGTAAAACAAAACAAAAGGTAATGCAGTGCGTAACAGAGAGATGATTTATAAGGTAAGTTCCTCCCTGCCCACTATGGGAGGCCAGGACCCCCATCCAGAAGGATGATGATTATGATGATGTGGTAGTTGCTTTAGTGATGTTAAGAATGATGTGGTGTTGGTTGTTGTGATTCTTTTTGGTTAAATGAAAACTTTGAAAAAGGCGGAAACATAGGTTGAAAGGAGTAGATATGAATCACTATTTAGGTCAATTTTGGCCTTTAGACCCTGAAATAAAATATTGCTTTCATAATGCTTCCATGGGGAGTAAAAGAATTGCACTGAACACGGTTATATGTACTCTATGAGGTTGTGCCATAAGGTCGTTTTTGTGACGGTTGCCACAAAATACTCCAAAACAAAGTTATTTGGAAACACTAAGGGAACAAAAACAACTTTCATCAGTTTCTCTGGGTTTAATAATGAAAAATAAAACAAAATATGAAGTTCTGTCATCAATACTATATTAGACAGCTTTAGCTTTTTAAAGTGTCGAAAAAGTATGGACAATGTTGATACTCTGTCCACACTTTTTTTTAATCATTAAGAAAATAGTTCAGCTATTCTATAGGAACTAGATCACCAGTTTTGGTTTATTTCACATTATTTAACTGATAGAAACTGACAAAAATGAATTTTTTCCTTACATTTTCCAAAAACAAAAACCAACTTAATATTGGAGTCATTTTCTGACAAATGTGACAAGGACGATAATTTGGCACAGCTTCATTCAATGTGCACACTCACTCATCAGGTCCTATGACATAGATTAAGTTAAGAAAAGTGACTTGTTTCAAAGGAAAGATCGTAGATTCCATCAGCAATTCATCTGGGTGTCGAGGATGACCACCCAAACTGCTGTATTAGGACAAAATGCCTAAAGGGAATTCCACAGCTAAATTATCAATAAAGAGAAACTACTTTCAGTTAACATTTTCATCAATTTTATTCAAATGCAATTAAAACTGAGTTTAAAGGATATAAAATAAATACAAGACAACAACCTCATCTTTTTTATTTCAAATTACTTACCGTTTAACTATCCCTATAAACCTCACAGACGTATCGAAAAATAAATGGCTGGGACAGAAGAAAAAGATTGGAGGGTCGATGCTAGCATTTGCAAAGTTAAAAACAAAATTCTCACTGCCTGGCAACCTTTTCCAACATGCTTGGTGTGGTTTATAGGAATATTACGGTACAGCTAGCAAACATTGTCATTCAAAAACAATTCGCTCAACTGGAAACACTCATCTCTCATAACTCACAGCAATAGAATTCATTCCTTTCAATTATTACAGCTATTCATACCAATAAAAGATTCACCAACTCAACATACACTCTCAAACATGTGTTGCTGTACTCATATTTTCTACACATACTAAATGTTGATAACTCGACTCAATTTCTGTACACGATTCAGTAGTATGTCTCCTTGCTTGATGCAAGTCTGGCAATTGAAAAGAAGAAAAAAAAAAGTACACATAAAACTTTATGCATGGATGTAAGTAAATGTCTAAATGTGACCAATTAACTCAAAACATTATCAACTCAGAGTAAATCAATTCATAAACTCAAATTGCAAATATAATAACTTTTAAAGTTGAGTTAGAAAAGGCCTTAATTGAGATGAGAGCATTTTATTTCTCAAACTTCAAAAAGCTTAAATTAAATTAAAGCTTAAAACCCAATTTAGCAAAAATGAAGTTAACTGCCATACTCTGGAAAGACACATATTTAAAAACTCTCAAACCTGGGACTGAAGGAAGACCTTTCTGGCCCAATTTTTAAATGCTTGTCTTTCCAGAGTATGGCAGAAAACTGGTTTATTACAACATAATACAGTGGAATCCCGATGAAGCCAACACTGCCGGACCAGAAATATTGAGCAAGGTTGACAGTATCTATTACCAATAGAACACACTTCGATAAGGAACAGAAACTTTGGGACTAAAAAGGGGTGGTGACTTTACGCAGAAGTTGACTTCATGCAGATTCCACTGTATCAAATTGATGGGATGGGTTACAAATAATCTTTAATGACCTAAAGATTTGTCATGGATAGTTACATGTAAATAAACTCATTGAATCCCAAACCTGACAGACCATCAAATAATTAAGGATAGAGCTATTTTATAAAATTGGTTGTACCATCATGTAGTTATAGTGAAGACAATCTGCACTCCTAAGCACCAAAGAAAAGTTAGACAAAGAAAGACAAAGAAGACTAGTTCAAACAGAGAACAGAGATATATCCAAAGCAATGCAATCTATCAATACATCTAGTTTAAGACCATTCAAAGTGGTTCAACCCAGAATAAGGCACAAGATCTCTGTCAAATATGCAATTAAAATTACTTACACATACAATTTCAGACGAAGAATTTTATACAATGAATGCAGTTTTAATATAAAGCTGCCACAACATTACAGTGGAGACGAATTACAAGTGAAAATGATATTGGTTCTCAAAAATCAAATACCACATCTAACTGCTATCTTTTAAAGTCCAGGGCTTGGACTTATCAAAACAGCCTCATTCAATAGGGACAGAAACATTACAAAAGGGAGGTCGAATAAAGAGAGATAAGACTGCACATCCTCCCAACCTCAAACGGCAACAAGGATAACGGATGTAAGAGTCGACAAGAGTGAACCTACATAAGAATCTGAGAACAAAATTCAACTGCAAAGATTGATAAAATTAGAAAATGGAGGACCATTCAAAACTAGATTTCCTTTTATATGTACAGTCCACTCCGGATAATCGCAACTTTCAGTTAATCACAATATTTCTCAAGAAACGGAAGTAATTCTATACAAAAGTCACTGGTTCATTGCAACAAACTTCGCGATGATATCCTTTGTTTTCTGATTCACAACCACGCATTGTGACCGTTAAACGGATTTGGTGAGAGCTTATTGTCTCTCATCACGGCTAATGTCTTGGACTCTTACAAATGTTGACAACAAAAAGTGAAAGTGAATCCAATCTTCAGATGTCAGCTTGCCTCAAAGATACTTTTGCTTGTCAAAATCTAGACATGGCTGCCATATATTTTTTATTCCAATCAAATTGCTCAGTCTGTGGTGGACTCAGAACAATGTTTACAACTGATTTGAGTTTACTATATTTGTGTAAAATGTGTGCGGATGCAATAGTGGACAGGAACTCATCTTCGGTTAATCACAACATTTTTGCTGAATCCAAGATGTTGCGATTATCCGGTGTGGACTGTACCTTCATCATAAAATTTCTTACCTGATACTGCCAATTTTTATTATCAGGACGATTTGTTTCCACAATTCCTCCAACCTTATCAATTTTACAATGAAGGCGACCAGCAGCAATAAATCTAGAAAGTTCTCTAATGAATGGAAACAAAAGTAAAACAAGCTTTGAGACAAAAATGTACAATATGAGATAAACATTTTCCAAATTTTCCATTTAGGTATACACAAATATAAATAAAAATGGTTAAAAAGCCAAAATCTGACAAATAATTGTATGGACAAAGGAGATTGTCTTGACATTCTTTTGACACTCATCTCTCATATTCTTTGTCATTTATGCAGCTCTGAGAAATTGATGAACTAAATCGTAACTAAAACTCTTTATGTCATTTTACTCATTTTCTGAACTACGAAAAAAAAAAAAAAATATATAAAACGATATCTAGCCGTTACTATTAAGAAATTGTCAAACCAGTAGTTTTGGTAAATGCAATACAAAATATAAAGCCGTATAATAAACAAAATAATTGCTCCTCTTACTGGTCAATGAAAGCAACTGTGACACCAAAAGCCTTGGCCATATAGGTAAGAGTGAGACTGCGATAGGACTCCAGCAACTGTGCATAGGCCTTGATCCTCATCTCTCTGACATAGTAGGAGTAGTGGGCATGTGTCAGACGATCTGCTTTCATCTGCTCCTCAACTTTGGCTTTAAAACCGAAAATTAAAAAAATAAAACTTGTTTAAAATTTCTGTATTTTTTTCTTTAATTTTGCAGCAAAGAGATTTGATACAGCTATAAACAAACTTGTAGAAAATAGAGGATTTATGAACTGAAATACTTGTAATTTTGTTCCTAATAAAGATAGTACGAAAGTTTAAGCTGCGTTTTATCAGGAAGGATTGCTCTCTACATTTGCACCAACTTGAGGGATTAAATTATTATCACCATATGGCCCTTTTTTGTCAGGACATCCCGCACATGACAAAAAAAAAACAACTTTGCTTTAGCTTTAATCTCAGTCATAATTTTTAGACAACAGTGCATTAAAAAAAAAAAAAAACACCCCACATATTAAAAAAGAAAATACCTTCTGTACTCTTAATATCTTTATCCGGAAATGTGACAATTTACTCAACATACATTGTTCTCCACAATAATATGATGGAATTTTAAAAGTTTACAGACGACGTTTGCAGCAATGAGCTTAGATTGCTTAGTTTGATTTTTGTTTTTTAAAAGAATTAGAAAATTAAACGAGACTTACCTGTAAGTTGAAGTTTGATTGGGATTTTATAGACCCAAGAATATTCTTAGGCCTTGACCGAGAGAGAAAGCGTCCCTGCACATGCGCAATCACTATTTAAAGCTAATAGGCTACAATAGCTGTTACCATCAATTATCTAATTTAAAAGACCTCAAATTGATTTGCAATTTTGCAAAACGATGTATACATTCATGGGGTGGGATAAAATTGGGAAGGGCGGTCAAGGCCTAAGAATATTCTTGGGTCTATAAAATCCCAATCAAACTTCAACTTACAGGTAAGTCTCGTTTAATTTTCTAATTTTATAGACCCAATGAATATTCATATGGCCTTGCCTGAGACTTTAAAGCCGTAACAGCTATTGTAGCGATCCAATATATAAACGGACATACACAATTATAAGCATATTCTTTCATTATGCTATATTAAAATGTTAAAACCTATGATAAAAGGAACGATGTCCTAAGCCATGAGGTTCCATATCTACTTTCATTCAGTATGTAAAAAGTTTTTCAAAACTATTGCAGCCTGTGTCCTAAGCCAGACACTGCATAGATAGTTATGATATACATTCATAACTCTGTGACTAAATTCAGACACAGGTTAATCATGTTTAATCTATTTGCAGCCTGTGTCCTAAGCCAGACACTGCATAGATTGTCAATGAGGTATTAAATATAACTCAGTCTGTGATTCCACCAGACACTGAGTAACAAGGTGCCATATTATGATTTCAGTAAAAATTACTGTAATTGGTCGTTGGTGTTTTCATTATCAGCCTGTTGTTAAATCCAGACACTGATAATTATGTTCATAATAAGGATAAATTACTCACATCAACGTGCTTTCCGTAACACTGCTTTCCCAAATGCAGTCCCATCATCTTTTACAATTGGTTTATTGTAGAATTTAGCAAACGTCTTCTGACCAGACCATGCTGCTGCCTTAAGTATGACAGACATTTCTACATCTTTAGTAATAGCTGACGTGCTCGCAGCCCTGGTGCTGTGTGCTTTGAATATTTTTGTATTTATTCCCGACTTCATAAGAGTCAATTTAATCCATCGACCGATTGTTTCCTTAGTTACCGGTTTATGTGGACATGCATAACTCAAAAACAGTTGAGATGAATTTCTAAACGGTTTAGTTCGTTTTATATATTCTCGCAAATATGTTACAACACATAATCGTTTATTAGATGGGTATCCCGGTAATACTATGGAATTTTCATTATTTTTCGGGGTATTATGTTTCAATAATTTAGAAACATGAAAGATGGCCCGAGTTTGTGTAATATGACACTCTTCTAAATTTAACGAGTGAATGGTTTGGCATCTTTGTCCAGTGACTAAGGCACATAATGTGACTAATTTGAAAGTGAGCATTTGTAAAGTTAATTCCTTACAAGGTGAGCATTTTTCCAAAAAATTTAACAATATTGAAACGTCCCAAATTTTGGTGTATCTTGGTTTGCTTGGGTGAGCCAAGAAAATACTTCTCATCAAACGTTTTATTTTGTTATCACCTCCGATGGAAGGTTGGTCGAAAATGCAAGATAGTGCAGAACGAGCAGTATTAACTGCACTATAACAAAGTCCTTTTTTAGAAAGGTGTAATAAAAACTCTAGACAGTGTGAAACACTATATTCCTCGACATCCCACTGTTTATCAGAACAAAATTCAATCCATTTCTTAAGGTAAACATTGTATTGTTTAACAGTATTTGGTCTCCAGCCTTTCATTAAAGTCTTGACAACTCGTCGGGACAACCCTTGTCTTTTGAAATTGTTCCTGATAAGACACATGCCATCAGTTGGAGTTTTGGGTATAATGGATGTACTGCTGAGTGGTTTGATGGTAAAATTAACACATTTTTGGCTTTCTTCAGAAAAAGAGGAGGAAGGCACATCATTTCCATAAGTCTTGGATACCAAGGGGCTATTGTCCAATGTGGCACGACCATTAATATCTTTGTACTTTGGTCTTCTTGGATTTTCCTGAGAATCCTGGAGATAAGATTAAATGGTAGGAAGATATATCCGTAAGTATCCCATTTATGTTGAAATGAGTTAATGGGGCAGGCTTCAGGATCGGGATAGAAGGACATATATATAGGTAATTGTCTGTTTGCACGAGAAGCAAACAGATCTATTTCAGGGCATCCAAATTTCTCACATAACCTATCAAAAACTTCTGGGTGTAATTTCCATTCTGTATGAATTCTAACTTTCCTACTGTGTGAATCAGCTATATTTGATTTTCCAGCTATATGACAAGCAGACAACCAGATTCCTCTTTCTTTACACCACAAGATGATTTGTTTAGTATAATAGTTAACAAGTCTAGAATGTGTACCCCCAAGATTATTAATGTATGAAACGGCAGTCTGATTATCCATTTGGATCTTTATATGACAATTCTTAAAATCACATAGGGATTGAATACCCAACAACCCTGCTTTGATTTCGAGAACATTTATGTGGAGTTTAGACTCCTCTTCTGTCCACATGCCGTGTGTATTTCTATCATTGAAAACTGCCCCCATGCATAACTAGATGCGTCTGTTTGAATAGTGAAATCTGCATTACCATGAGAAATCATTTTCCCACTATAAACTCCCTCTTTAATCCACCATTGTATTTCTTGTACACATTCTTCATTAAGAGTGGTATAGTTATTAAAATTATAATTTGTCTCTAATGATTTGATTTTAAGCATTTCCAGTTCTCTATAATATAGCGGGCCATATTCAAACCGCTGGGAAACTAGCCACAAAGACTCCAATTAATCTTGCTAATTCCCTTACTGTAAGGGAGGTATGACTCATCACATTCGTTGACATCTGGATGATATGATTTCTTTTATCCTCACCTTAACTTATTTTCATCAGTGTCGAATCTAGAATGAAACCTAAATGTAATAGCTTTTGCGTAGGTTCATATATAGATAAATCAGAGCGTTCAAAACCTAACGACGTCAGAAGTTGCTTCGTAATTATAACGTTTTCCTGACATGCTTTATGATTAGAGCCTTGTAGATAGAAATCATCATGTACACACTAGACAAAAAACCTCTTTGTCTCAAAAAACCTAACACTGGTTTTAAAATTTTGGTAAACAGTCTTGGGCTATCTCGAAACCCCTGAGGCAAAACCATATATTTATAAACTTGACCTTCAAACATAAATTTTAAGTATTTTGTAAAATCGGGGTGCATTGGAATGCTATGAAAAGCATTGGATATATCAATACATACCATGTAGCAATTTTGTTGCATGAGATTAAGGCACGTAGTTAGTCCCTCCATCTTGAAGTGAGTAAATTTAACAAAATTTTTATTCAAGCATTTGAGATTAAGAATGGGTCTGTATTTGTTGTTATTCGATCTTTTCTCTCTTAAGAAAATATTATTCATGTAATCTCCCTCTTCAACAGTGCTTTCCTCAATTACTTCTTGTTTCAATAATTCTCCAATTATAGCCCTTAATGCTATGGTTTCCTGTGCATTAAATTTCAATTGATGGGGAATTTTATTTTGAATTGGTGGAGAAATGAATTGGATTTTACAGCCTTTGACACATTGTAAAATTATTTTGTCTTCTGTGATTTTTCCCCAATTATGAATAAAATGCCTTGTTCGACCACCTAAAGCTAAATCGTTTCCTTCACTTACATTTAATATGGTTTGTTGCGACGACCCTGTTGTCGAGTTTTGTTGCTGAAGCTCTGGTATTTGTTGTTGTTGTTGTTGTTGTTTTTGTAATGTTTTCCCCTGTTGTTGTACACAGGGTTTTTCCCGTCTAAAAAAGATAACCTTTTCTTTAAAAAGAACGGCTTGTTTTGATGTCTTTGGTATGGTTTGACACGATTGACTCTTTGAGAAACCTTCAGGGTTTCCGAGACATCTTTGACTTTTTCTGTCAATTGTTTTCCAAAAAGAGAGTCCTCGCACGGATACTGCTCAGAACACAATGACGAGAATTCCAATTTTACTTCAGATTTAAAATTCTGTCGTCTATGTAAATCCAGGCTGTGTGACCCGTCTGCTAACAACGCCACGGAATCTGCACAGGAATTAGTGATGGAGTCTATATCCTGTTGACAAACTGACTCTATATTTATTTTGGTCAGTTTTTCGAAACACATCGTCATGGCGCATAAGCTTTTCATGAGTGTTGTTTGTATTTTTTGAATACTCGAGTCAGTTTGTCTCGTCTCTTTTTGAACCATCTTAAAAATTTCTGGATTACAAGTAAGAGTCTCCATTCTGCCACAATTTGTCGGTTTTATATATTTTTGAAATAGTTGGTCCCTATCCGATATTTGCATTCCGTTGCACAGGATATTATTAATTCCCTTTGCTAGGTCCTCGTTAATTAGAGGCCCTTCAATTTCCTTTGTACCTGAAACGTCTTTAAAATAGGAGATCGATGAAGACGTTTGTGCTTCTGACACTTCGTCTTCTTGTCCATCATTAACATTGTTAATTATTTGGTAGTCATTCAGCGTGTCACATTCTGTCATCTCCTTATCGTATGCATTTTTTAACTCCGTGACAACCGGAATGATCGCCATGAGTTTAATTTCTGAAAGTTCGCCGTCGCCACCATTATCTGATTTTTTACTTCTCTTTACTTTGGAAGGCTCGCCCTTCTTCCTACCTTCAGTCTTACGCGGCACATCACTCCTATTTTCACCGTCATCACTGTTATTTTTGGTTTCATTGTTATTGTTACACGCCGTCCTGTTAAGGAATTGGGTCAGTGGGGCGTCCGACGCCATTGTCTTAATTAATAAGTGCAAGCGCGAAATCACGCACAATAAAATGAAATCGATAACAATCCACTTAATATCTTAATAATTGAAGAACAAAATCATAATCCACGAATCATCACATGATAATTTAAGCACAAAATAATATATTTTCAATAACTATTGCATCAATATAAGTAAGTAATTAATTTTAAATCCAAGAGAATTAAAAACACGATGATTGCTTTGCAAGGTTCACTTTTTAAGTGATTGCGCATGTGCAGGGACGCTTTCTCTCTCGGGCAAGGCCATATGAATATTCATTGGGTCTATAAAATTTGTTGTTGTAAGTTCAGTATTATTGACTTTCCAAAAATGTTTAGGGAATACCAACAACCATTAGTCAAACCAAAATAATTTTAATATGTTAACTGACTCACCCAAAGACAAAAAGAAGTCCCCATAATGACAATCATAGAGTGAAAAGAGAAATGAGCGTATGTCTGGCAAACTGTGTAAAACTTCCAGAATTTCTGATCCTTTCACCACCTGTGACGGATAATAAAAATGAAACATTTATTTAAAATGTATGCTGTTTAAGTTTATGGAGATTAAAGACGAAATCTAAGCAAGTAGGCAAAATTTTGTTGTTGACAGAAAAATAAAAATATTGATATGAATTCAAACCTATATAAAAAATAAACAAAAGCACAATTGAACAATTATATATAAAAAAAATATAAAATAAAAACATCCTGCCAAATGTTACCTTTTGGTCAGAAAAGAGAAACATCATATATCAATCAACTATAATGATATCAAAATCGTTTAAAAATCTTAAACCTGAGACTCTAATTTGATACTTAATGACAGGTTAGGGTTCATCTTAATCGAACGCTCTATTTGCAACAACAAAATTTTTTTTAAAAAGTTTCTGGCCAAAATGTAAAAATGTATCCTGTACACACCTCAATCCGGAACCCTAATACTAATACCAGATTGGCCAACATTCAGAAACAAAATTCAGGAAAATTCTTAGGTAAAGGAAATAGCATCATTCATATTGGACGATAAGAAGAGAGAAGGAGTGATTGACAACTGCTTTGTGTTCAACTTCAACCAATTTTTATCAAAATTGCTAAAAAATTCTTGACATTTTGCAATTTTTCCTTTTTTATTTCCTGCAATTTTATTTTTGGAAAAAAACAAAACAAATTAAAATGAAATTGAACAAAAAGTCTCATGAAAACAGATCATAAATAAAGTAATGTGACCGTGATTTAAATGTCAAATTTTGAAACATGTAGTACTATGAAATATGAGTATAACAAAAAGAATATTTAAAAAAAAGAAAAATACAAGTAGAAATTGCATCTTTAACAAAGAATTTTGGTAACTCATTTGTCTTCAATGAAAAAAGGACATACAAAAGTTTTTCAAAATTTAAAGATTACGGTGGGACAGCTGCATAAAATGAGTAGAGACAACACATACCTTTTCTCTCAGCTGAGGTCTCTCTAGAGCTATCAAGCTGCATAGGACAGTGTATGTTACAAACTGCTTGTAATCCATCAGCTCGTAAGAAGTGAAGGTGGCAATGGTGTCAAGAAAAAGGGATGCTGCTGAACTGAAGTCACGTATGGATATATTGTAAAGGCCTCTATACACCTTTAACCTATTTCTCCTGTCCCAGTCACCCCCTTCTTCAATCAGGCTACGAAACGAAAATTAAATATAAGTAGTTAGTTTCATTACTTCAATGGCTCTTACACCTTAATTTTTTTTTTTTAATTTTAAATAACAAAACAAGCAACAACAAAAAAAAAACAAAAAAACTATAAAAACAAAAAAAACCCCCCCAAAAACAAAGGGAGTTGGCAGTCCACAGACAAAGACCATTACATAGATTTAGCTTTCAGTACCTTGACTGTACGCACCATGAGCACATAAGGAGAAAGTAAGAAAGGGGAATAATTCAAGAGGAGATCCCATTCATTGTCTACCTGCATTCCCAACCTCAGACTACCCAAAGAGAGAGAAAGAGAGAGAACGAACAAATGATCTCTTATGGGGAAAAAACAAAATCAACTCACATCGGACAACCATAAATCAGGACCTGATCAAAACAAAGTTGTCTCAACCGAGTAAAAGAAAAGAGAGTGACAAATAAAAAACACATTATGAGGGATAAAAGAGACTGCATCAGAACCTTGTCCCAATAGCAGTTTCATAGATGGACCTGTAATGATCCTTCTTGCAGTGGAGATTGTTTTTGACCCCTCTCTACTCAGCAAAGATTGGCTAGCTGGATCTGTTAAATCTGGTGTAAAGTACTTAGTTATAGACTAGCAGATCAACCAATAAAGCCAAAGGAACAGGATAATCGTGAATTTCTGATTGACAGCAAAAAACTATTCACATAGCCAATATTACTGAAGCTGGTGTAAAAGTTGTGGACATGCATACTAAAAAAATAGATCCTTTCAGGAAACAAAAGGAAAAATCTTCCAGAAAAACAAGACTGGGACGATGCAGAGGTTATGGTAATTAATGTGGTTATGGATGTTGGAGCCATGATGTGGTGGTGGTAGTGGTGTTACTGTTATTGTTTACATTTTGATTTCTTATGTTACTCATGGTATTTCAATTTTCATTTGGAAGATAAAATTTTAACAATATCAATCACAAGTGACTGCTTGCTGACCAATTTGCATTAGCATATAATTCAAACAGGAAAAGAAAAAAATAATGGGTGGGGGGGGGGGGGGGAGAGAAATACTTATTACAAATTCTGTAAATGGAAAAAAAAGAAAAAGATAGATAAAAAGCGTACCTTTGAGCCTTCTCGAGATTCTTTGTGATGAGATCATGGTCATTGTAGAACAATCCCATTCTGATCAAATGGAATACAATGTCCAGTCGGTAGCCCAAGGCCACTGTTTTGTCATAAGTTTTTCTGAACTCTGACAAAGCATTTGCCTAAAAAAAAAAAAAAATAGTCATAGAATGTAAGGTACATACTATTACTTCAAACAAGAATATTATATCATGATCAGTGACGAAACACAAATGAGAGGTGAATCTGACATTGCAACAGTCTGTTTTAATACCTTTTTTTTTCTTTCTTTAAAACTTGTAAGAAAAAAAAAAAAAAAAAAAAATAATTTTATCAATGTTTAACTAAAGTAGAGATCAACAGTTTTTCACAAGTTGAACTGTCATGAACAACTCACTTGCAGAAAAAAAGGAAACCCACAGAAGTGATAAGGACTGATCCATCCATAGCAAATTGAGCTAGCTGCTCAAACTGTGAATAGAGCTCTAATTCTAATAATAAATAGAAAATTGTAAAACATATGTCCTTAAATCAATAACTATCTAGAGATCACCAAAATCCCACTTGCTGAAAAAAAAAAAGCTTTTAAATAGCACACTATCCACAAACATACTCAAAATGCTTTAAAAGGAGCCCCTAGCCAACAACACTACTAACAGCATAAGATTTTACACATGAGTATGTGAGAGAATGTGAGTAAAGAGCCTTTTCCAAGGGCGCAACTATGCACCGTTCAGAGTAGGACTCAAACCCAGGATCTTCTAATTTGATGACCAGTGTAATACCACGACAACTTAGCCGCACAAAGAAGGAGGTAATTGAGGACAGTTGAGAAGAATCTGTAATGGAAGGGGTTCCAGTGACAGATAGAACATAAGTCAATATTACTGCAGTGAACAGAAAAGCTGGCAGCAAACAAATTTACAGCTCCTATGCCCACCACATGGTGAATGAATATTGCCCACCCTCCTTTTCCAAGAACATACCTTGTCACCAATTTGACATAAATATTCAGCTTTGGACAACATGTTGTCACGAATTTCAGTCTCTCCTAAATTTTTTTCAGCATCTTCAATTGCTGCATCTAATTGTTTGATTTTCTTCTCATTCGCCTTTTTCATCTGATTCATTAAAGATTCATCCACTTTCCAGTTTAATTCTTGTGCAACATCTTGATAAAAAGGGGCCATGTCTGAAAGCAAAAATAAATAAATTAATTAATTAAATTAAAAATTTAAGAAATAATTTTAACTTGATGTTACAGTAGATGGTGAGGGATGTAAAGGCAGCACCTATGCATGTAACATTTTTATAAAGACGCGACATCAGGGTTTACACCGTGGTTTGCCCCTAGTGTTTCATAAATTATTTTGTGGCAGATAAATGCCAGAGGCACCCATCTTTATGGTAACTTGACTATTTTGATTGATAATAATTGGGTTGTCAGCTCTCATATCATTTGTATGGTTTGGGTTTGTTTTTTTCAAACAATAACATTTCACAAATGTTCCAAATTATCAAATTAGTATATATTAACAAACTTATGGTTGACCATAGCCATATACAGCTCTAGAACTATACATGGTAGAGCTGTTCTGATGTGTTCATCATGTTCTGTGATAAATTTGCCATATTTTATTTTCTGATTCCACTTAGCGAGATACAGCGCCATGACTGAAAAAAAAGTGTCGTATTTTGGATTTGGTGTTTTTCTATTTCTTCCTCTTTGAACATGCTTAACTTTTTTTCATTTACAGATGAAATTTCAAAATTAAAAAAGAAATTTACTCAGCAGAGATAGGCACTACTGCAAACTCGGGGACCCGAGTCTCTCTTGCTTAGTTTATCCCTGATACGGTCGGCCGCCTTCCGAAAGCTACATCCCCAGTATTCTTTGTTTTTTATAATGTTCTAGTAGAGGGTTTGGGAGGGGGGAAACTTTTTTTAAAAAAAGGCAGTGTCTACGTACACTGTAACCGGGCACCTAGCCTCGGTAACTCCGGTAACTGGTTTGCCACTACAATACAAGCAATGGATGGACCTCGCTCTGTAGTATGTGTTTGTGTGTGTTATTTAAAAAAATCAAACAATACAATATAATCCATTAAAGTAAAGGCGAGATTCAAGGTTACCATCATGTATGTGACTGTTACCGTGTACGTAGATCCTGAGGCTAGGTGTCCGGTTGGTAACGAAAATAATGATACCAAGATATCTGCGATATTCTTCTTTATAACAAAGATATGCATCTTTAATTGGACTTAGTAAAACTTAGTAAAAGCGAACGGCAATTTCCAGTCATAACTTTCTTATGGGCGAGTTGGGTCACAATTTGACTCCAACTGCTGCTGCTCACTAAACTGCCTAAAGTTACCTGTAGACACTCCATTTAAAAAAGGAAGCCGCTATTTTCACAGTACGGTGATAATAGCCTGACAGTGTGTAGGAGGCTATTTTCACCGTACTGTATTATCTTGGTGAACGATTTTCACCGTGCGATGATGATAGTGCGGGAGACTTTTTTCACCATCCCGTAATATTATGGTGGACGATTTTTAGTGTACGGCGATAATAGTGTGGGAGACTTTGTTCATCGTAGCGTAATATCTTGGTGGACGATTTTCACCATACGGTGATAAGGTGTGGAAGGCTATATTCAATGTACGGTGATAATAGTGTGGGAGAGGATTTTCATCTTACGGTGAAAATAGCCTGACACACTATTCACCGTATGGTGATAATGGTGTGGAGGCTTTATTCAGTGTACGGTTATAATAGTGTGGGAGACTATATTCACTATAACGGTGTGGCAGGCTATATTCACTGTACGGTGTTAATAGTGTGGGAGACTATTTTCACTGTACAGTAATATCTTGGTGGACGATTTTCACCGTACGGTGATAATGGTGTGGAAGGCTATATTCAGTGTACGGTGATAATAGTGCGGGAGACTACATATATTCATTATAATGGTGTGGAAAGCTATATATTCATCGTACGGTGATAATAGTGTGGGAGACTATTTTCACTGTACGGTAATATCTTGGTGGACGATATTCACAATACGGTGATATATGTGGGAGACTATTTTCACCATCCCGTAATATTTTGGTGGTCAATTTTCACTGTACGGACGGTGATAATAGTGTGGGAGATTTTTTTCACCATCCCGTAATATTTTGGTGGACGATTTTCAGCGTACGGTGATAATAGTGTGGGAGACTTTTATCACCGTACAGTAATATTTTGGTGGACGATTTTTACAGTACGGTGATAATAGTGTAGGAGGCTTTTTTCACCGTACTGTAATATCTTGGTGGACGATTTCCACCGTTTGGTGAAAATAGCTTGACACACTACTATCACCGTACGGTGATAATAGTGTGGGAGACGATTTTCATCTTATGGTGAAAACGGTGTGGAAGGCTATATTCAGTGTATGGTGATAATAGTGTGGGAGACTATATTCACTATAACGGTGTGGCAGGCTATATTCACTGTACGGTGATAATAGTGTGGGAGACTTATTTTCACCGTACGGTAATATCTTGGTGGACGATTTTCACCATACGGTGAAAATAGCCTGACACACTATTTTCACCGTACAGTGATAATGGTATCTTGGTAGTTAACAAACTTCGTGGCGTTTGTCTGTGTTGAACCTATGACCTCAAGAAGTCAGGGGTAGCAGCTCAAGATAGACATAGAGATTGAAATCACTATTTCTCCAGTTGTGAATAGCTCATACTCATACAATAGAGCCACACCCTCCCCGGCCAGGTGTTGTTGTACCAGAAAGGTCGCGGGTTCGTGACCCCATCGCCGCCACGAAATTGGAAAGCTTCATTGGTAACTGTAATCAATTCTGAATCCGCCATCCCGCCTGTATTATTATAGCTTTGGGAGGCCTTCCGAAAGGTCATCATGCCAAATATTCGCTCCTAAGAAAAAATACAACCTAGTACCTTTAACTACCCCTAATAGGAAAAAAATAAAACAAAAACAAAACTAGGACTGCTTTGCACTGCCTTTCAATACCTCACAAATCAAAAGGCAGCCGAGAATCAAAACAATGGTCAAATTAGGAAATTTTTAACTTTCACAAATCTATCAAGGTTTGTACTATATGACAAATTGAATAACTAAACGTCTGACAAAAGGTCCAAAGTGAAAATACAAATTGAAAGAAATGCTATAACGAGGAGCTTTCGGGAGGCCTGCCTCCCTTGTTCTCGGCAAACTTTTTCTTTTTTTTTTTTAACTGGTCTGCACGCAGGAAGAAAATGATGTCGGGTCGAATTCTAATGGTCTAGATGCAAAGGCAAATACGTCACAGTTAGTATCCTGGCTTCTGATTGGCTAATACATACGGTGAAAATTGTCAGGCTATAATCACCGTACGGTGAAAATAGCCTAAAAGACTATTTTCACCGTTAGGTACAGTGAAAATAGTCAGTCCGTTAAAAAAAAGTCTCCCCCCTCCCAAGCCCAAACCGCCTACTATCTAGATCATTTTTTGGGTCCACGAGTTTTTTGTTTGTTTGTTGCTTTAGGTCTCTTCCAACACAATTGAGGTTATATGAGAGACTGCTGAAACAAAAAAACAAGCAATCTAACAAAAATAGTACAAATGTAAATCAAAATCATAACCTAAAGATATCATAAGCTAAATTATAAATAACCAAGAACAAACAGGCAGAAGATTTACAGAAAAAAAAATATCCCCTGTCAAAAATACAATCACAAACCAAAGAAGCAGGATAGGCTAGTAAAGAGAAGAAGAAACGACATCACTATCGGATCGTACACCCATGCGAACATCATCCTAGGTATAAGTATAAGTAGAGAGCTGAGCCGGTGTTACCAATACTTAGCTTCTATAACCAGGACAAATCATTCGTTTGGACAGAAAAATAAATAAAAACTTACCGCTTACCGTCAAAAGCAGTTTAGATTTGAAGATGCATTTGTTTTCTATCAAAAAACATTCGGTAATGGACAATCCTTGATGAATTTCAAAAGTTGTGTTGAAATTATATCCTAACTGTTTTCATGTTTAATTCCTCGCGAAATCGTGTGGGCCCCGTTTCTGTTATCAAGGTTCCGCCTAGCCAGGCAGGGTTGCCAGATCATTTTTGAGTAAGAGACCAAACTAGCTATAGCAAGAAGCCAGATTCCTCGGCAGGAGCCCAAATACCACCAAACCCACCTTAGCCTCGCGAAAACTCTTTAGATTTGTTAAACAATTTAGATAGGATAAGAAAAATTCGTATATGGCGGAAAACACAATAATGACAGGAAAAGCATTTTCTGCATGGGCAACATAATTCTATCAAAATCTAATTGAGATTTGGTGACTATACTTGCTGTTTTTGATAGATCAACTCTTCCTGGAGCTGTGGTAGCAAAATGGTGGCGAAATTTTGCTCCTATATATTTTTTAAGGATTTTTTACCGAGCAAAAGTGGCGTTTTGAAGAC
Source organism: Berghia stephanieae (assembly GCF_034508935.2). Taxonomy (NCBI): domain Eukaryota; kingdom Metazoa; phylum Mollusca; class Gastropoda; order Nudibranchia; family Aeolidiidae; genus Berghia; species Berghia stephanieae. The sequence continues at coordinate 29,144,376 of NC_088365.1, forward strand.
ACGAAGGTTTTACTTTCGTTTTTAGAATGGATCAAATGAGGTAAGTGAATCAACAGTTTCCATTTAAAGTTAACTTTATTTTTGTTTTTAACAAAAGTTAGATGTATTAACTACAATTTGTATGATTTAAAAATTTAAAAAATTATTTCCATCTTTGTTTATAAGTTATTTTCTGCATATTATGTAATCGCGTTGTTTTCGTGTCTCCGATGTGACAAAGGAAACTTAATTCTATATATCAGGCAATCTTTGATATTTTTAACTACAAATTTGTTCATGTGACTAAAATTAGGTCTAGGAAACTTGTAAAATTAACAAAAAATAAAAAATTAACATTTTTAGTTGTTTTTAGAGTGAATAATCGGGTATGGGAGATTTCGTGTCTTCGAATTTCTGCCCGTGCACCAAATTTCAATATCCTATTTTATTATTAATTATGAAAGAAAGTGTTTGAAAATTGATTGGAGACATTAATCTTGCTCTGGTTTTGTGTTTTAAACTTTGATTTTTGACTTGAAATTTTAGAAAAAGTTTTTTTGAGCAAAATAAAGTTTGGTGTCACCTGCGTGGGCACCATCTGCATGGGCACCAGAAAATCTGAAATGTGTGAACTTGGACATTGGTGATGAATATACAGTTTATAAATGTAAACTTTGGTAACCTATGATGAATATTTCAATGTAAGTACATATCTGAACATTTCTAGCTGTTTAAGAACACAAGTTGCTAATCAATTGAATTTTGTAAACAATTTATATTAAATATATTGATTCGCTCTCTTTCTCATATTTTTTGTGTCACCACAACATTCACTCTGCTTTCCGGGAGGATGCAGCGATGGCATCTGGACATCTGATCTAAAAGAATTTTATCCAGTATGAAAATTTTGATTAGCTACAATACAAGATACACAGGGTTGAGAGATTTTACTCCAGAACTGTGAGTGTACTAACCGATAGGGATAAAATCCGTAATACCACCTTAGTACTGAATTACAGGTTGAGAGGAAAAAATTCCGTACACTTGCCAAAATGTTCTAGAAAAAAATTTGTAATGCAATTATAGACTTATTTTTATATATATATATATAACGCTTTATTAGATTCATATGCTAAATATTTCATATCCTTACACTTGAACCTCTGTGATGTAGCAAACAAAAGCTGTAAGTGTGAGTTGTTGTTCTTAAGAACGCCTTTCTTATGCGTAATTATAAGCCTTATTTTCTCAACAGAGTAATCAAATATATTTAAAGCGGTGGAAATCAAATATGCTTAAAGTAGTGCTCTTGTCAACAACTATGTCTTTATATATTGCTTTTATACCAGGTACTGGAGGAGAGGGAGTTTCACCGTGCAGTTCTCCCAAGGAATAGCGGTACTGATACAATTTATTATGCGTATGTGCAGAGCAGAGTGTGTGATTGGTAAAAAAGGACCCTCCAGACATCTATTCCTGGGTTGTTGTCACCCGTCTTGTCAATACAATGGAAAACAAGGACCCATTTTTTTTTCAAAGTTGAAATGAGTTTAAAATATTACAAAAAAATTTTTTTTTCGTTATTTGTCTCATGTAATTATCCCCCTTGTTGTATAATAAAGTTAATTTCAATACAAAATACAAAAGATATTCTGTTTGTTATTTATTTGAAACAATTGGACCTGTGTACATGTATTTTGAGTCATTTGTCACTTCAGATTGTTAAAATTTCTTTTCATTTTGCCTTTCCGTGTAAACCGGGGTCACCGTTGATCGACCTACTTTTTAAAGTTACATAATCGTCTCCTGCTCATAACTTTTACAAATTCTGAATCCTCATATTTTAAGCTTTAAAATGATATATGATACTTATTTGTAGATAAAAGATGGAAATTGACAAAAATGGGCCTGTCAAAGTAGATAATTTCAGGTCTTGTCCGTTTTCCGCCATATATAGAAGCATTAGCAAATGCAATCTGTGGCGTTAGCACGTGTTGCATTTAGATATTTAGATTGCCAAATAAAATAAGTTTTACCGGTACCAGAGTAAAACGATATAACGGGGAAAGTGAGAGGAAGCCAAAAAGTTGGTTACAGGAGGCCAAGTGGCCAAACCAAATGCAATTTGGTGCATTAGTGCAGTAAAAATTGGTGCGCAAAATTAGTTCGTAGCGGATGCGAGACTGCGTGTGTGTGTGTGTGTGTGTGTCTCTTTCTTTCTTTTTTTTTTTTTGGGGGGGGGGGCGGGGTGCGTACACGGTAACGGGGCATCTCGCCTCAGGATCTACGTACACGTAAACTGATTTACCGTTGCAACACATGCAATAGATGGTCCTCGCTGTCGTGACCGCGCGCGCTCGTGTGTGTGTGTGTGTGTGTGTTATATTTTTTAAAATCAAAACAATTTTAACCATTATTGGCGAGATTCCATCTTACACTCCCCAAACTCCAGATCTTAGTCTTAATGTTATCATTAAAAGACAAGCTTTGCGATTTATAGTTTAATTGAAGCCCGAGTCGAAATATACTCTTACTACTGCTCTCTTGGTGGAAACGATTTATTCTGCATAAGCAATCTGCAGAAAAAAAACTGTCACTGTAAAAGGTTAAAGTTTCACGAAGTACGCTCCGTGAACACCGCTGTAACATTCCTTTGATCTACATCATCAGGCAACCCATTGTTTCTTTCATCTTTTCCCCTTCCCCCTTACTATCCCCCCCCCCCCCCCCATTCCCCCGCCCATCTCTCTCTCTCTCTCTTTTGTCATAATGTTATCCCTTCCCCTTCCCATCTCATTGTAAAATGAAAACGTTCTGCTGTTTGCAGATACATGTATGATTGTTTTGTTTTTTCTCTCTCACTAGGCATTTGAAAAAAAACCAAAAACCTGAAAAAAAAAACAAAACAACTTATCTTTTTAAAGGCGAATATCAATCTTACTCTGTATTCCCCGTTAACAATAATAAAGATAAAAGCAAACTATTATCTAAAAGCAAAAAATTAGCTTCGCCGTTAAGGGGTTAAGAACACCTGCAACTGCTGCCAGCATCCTTGAGATGCTCTACGTCATCCAAGGTCACCACGTCTCCCTTTCGTCTTCATGCAACATCCCCCCCCCCCCCCCCTCACCTCCACTCTCATGGTGGTGGTGGCGGCGGATAAAAAAGGCCTTTTTTTCTTTTATTCAATCAACTTGACTGCTGGTGGACCCTAGGCCTCTCTACAAGTCCAAGAAATAATACTCACTTTTTCTCTGCTCCAACGAAAATATCTACCCCCTACCGGTCTAATTATTTGTAGCAGACGTCAAATTTCTCAAAACGGTCACGTGACACTGTAAAAACAACACAGGAAGTCCATGAAAGCTTATTTACGGCATTTCCTTTGAACCGTGTAAACAACAAAATTTCGTTTTCATTCGACTCAACGGGTCAGATTGGCCGGTATTTTTTAACGAACTAAAGTTCTGAAAAATCAAAATGTTTCTTAGAAAGGTGAAAGATGCTAGTTTTTGAAACAGAGGTAGGTTTTTAAAAAAAATCTCTATATTTTACGTGAATGCATGCTCAAGGCGAGTTGGACGTGCAGCGGAGGTTGGTAGGCCAAAGGCGAGGCTCTCTATATGATTCAAGGGTGATGCTCCCATCCAACCACCCGCGTCCACGAGTTTGCGGTAGTGCCTAGAGATAAGGCTTTAATTGTAGCACATTATTTCCCTGTAAAAAAAGGAAAAGAATTTTTTTCATAGATAGTAGTAGATTCATGTCATTTGAATTTGAAAATCAACGGAATGGCCCAGCTCAGCCATCAGTATCAGCCAGCCATGATCAGCATCAGAAGTATTCTTATTCTTAGATTTAGATCCCTGTGGTTGTGTGTAATAGTAAAAAATGAAAACGATATTTTGGTAGAATTTAAATATATTTTATCAACAGGCATCAACTTGTGACTTATTTCGGCAAGAGCAAAAAATTCAACAAATGGCAAAACACAACACAAAACAAACCTTTCGATTTGATTGCTTCCATGAGTTTATCACGTAAAGCCTTGTCATTTTTCGATTTATCAGTTCCAAGAAGAAATCGAAGCTGTGCGTGCTCCAAATTAGGATTTTTAGCCAAACTTTCCTCTTCCAAAGTTTCAATTGGCATTTTGTATACTGTTACTGTTACCCGGCGATGTCAGATAAATCAAAGCAATACAACGACAGTGGAATCAGAATGAAGAACAGGGTTGCCAGATTATTTTTCAACAAAATGCCAGTGGAAGACTCAAAAAATGCCAAAACACTCCAAAAAATGCCAAAGTCTGTTGACTCCCATCCCCACTAAGAAAACTACTCACTTTTGATAGACAATTTACTATCATATCCTGGTGGCTTGCGTGTTTTCTTTTCTTTTTTTTTTTTTTTTTTTTTTTGAATTATACTTAATTTCCTGTTGGGGTAATTTTTTACCTACTGACTACTAAGTGGAGTGCTAAACCACTACACCACGGTTGAGAAAAGGTGTCATTTGAAGTATAATATACAAGAAAAGAAAATGCCAAATGAAAATGCCAAATGCCAAATGATTTTTCTAATGCCAAACGGTTTTCAAAAATGCCAGATTTTTGGAATCTGGCATTTAAAATGCCAAACTGGCAACCCTGATGAAGAATGAAGAAAGAAAACTTATGAGAGGACTTCCGGTTTTCGATGAGTTGACAAAATGAAAGTTACCAATGACTCCGTTCACTGGTTACCTTCATTGCAGATATTTAAAATATACGTGTAAAGTGAACGCAACTTTGAAAAAGAAAGAAAAGAAAGAAAAAGAGCGAGCGAGCTTGAGAGAGAGAGAGAGAGAGAGAGAGAGAGAGAGAGAGAGAGAGAGAGAGAGAGAGAGAGAGAGAGAGAGAGAGGGGGGGGGGGTAGCAAGGGAACAAAATGACTGATACGGGTATAGATAGTATGCAGATGACGTCACTCAGGCCTTTGTTATTGTTTTTGCCATCCGCGTTTGTGAGTTGTTCTCACTAAACTGTATTAACAAGACTATAAAAGTTCATGGTTACACAGAGTTTGTGTGTTGGTCCGTTATACTTCCGGATGGCAATGTTATGAACTCCTTGGCCAAGCGCATTCTATCTATACAGTATAACTTATCGTCAAGTCTGGCATCCGAGCGCCTAGTTCATTGAGGTCTTACCATAGATGGTAAATTCCTTGGGTCTTACACACTGTCTGTTCACCTAGGCCTAGTTTAATTGTTGTAGGCCTACTCTTTTTTTTGTAAATGTATTTGTAGATCCAAGTTCTTTTTATTTATTTATTTATTTATTAATTTATTATTATTATTTATTTATTCATTTCTTAAATTGAGTGGTAATATTTTGAATGTAAAAAAATAACATAGTTACCAATAACGGTAAACACAAAAACAAACACATTAATCTAAAATCAATCACATACTGATGCTATGCTTTAGGCAAAACACTCACAACATCCAGTCAGCCGGATAAAACGTACCATCACACAAAATTTGAACGTTTGTAGTCTGATTGATATAAATTATTGAGAATTAATCATTAAAATGGCTGTCTGAAGCAATACCAAAGAGCTGAGTGTCGTCAATTTCGTTCCATCTATATGACGACAGTAAGTTAAGTTTTTTTTTACTCTTCAAAACCCCCAATTTCCTATATATATCATCAATTAGACTTAAACTCAATGTTTTTTTCCAGTTTCTTTTCTAACATAATACAAGATCGACACCAAGGGCTACATATGACTAAAGGGCCTTTTGTGACATCCGACAACTTGAGCCTGTTTCGAGCTTTCTTTTATATGGTGCAACATCCACTTAACGACCTCAAAGCGCCATGTCTCGTTCTACATGCTACGTGTTTCTGTTGGTCAGGGACCCTTTGGTCTCTGACCAACAGCAACACGTAGCATTTAGAACGAGACACAGCGCCTGTAAGACGAACTTACATTTTTTTCTGACAGAGACAACGCTGTTAACGGCCAGGCCCTCATTTTACATCTGAGCACGGTTTGGGAATGTAAAGAACCTTTTCCAGGGACTCAACTATGCGCCCAGCGAGGCTCGAACCCAGGACCTTCTGATCCGAAAGCGAGTGTCATACCACAAGACTGCATAGCCGCACAACCACAACCATTCCCTCCCTCCATCCCCCCTACACAGTTACAAAGGACATTTCAGTCCATTGGTGTTTTTCTTGAACTTCTATCACTGAAAACGAGAAGAAACCCAAGGGATGCTACTCATACCCTTCTATCACAATTTTTCAATTATAACCGAGTTATTTACCTTAAGATATGAAGTGAGTAGAAAAGTGCCAGAAGACAATAGAGAATAAAAAATTTTTTCGCGGCGGTGGTGGGGTTTGAACCTGCGACCTTATTGGTACGACAACTCCGCCTGGCAGGTGAGAGCGTGGCTCTACCGTGTGAGCTATCCACGAACACAAAAATATTCGTTTCAAACCCAAAGTCATTTCTAGATCCCTCTCTCACCCACTTCTTGAGATCGCCGATTCGTTCACCACCATCGCGAAATAATTTTGATCAGCAGTTAAGCTTAATAGCCAATATTCTCATCACAAACATATAACATAGAAACGATTGAGACATTGAGTATGCTCCGGTGTATGGGGTGAATTTTTAATTCAGAAAAGTGAGTGGAGCAGGCACTTATGTTGGTAACAACAAGATATGAAGTGAGTAGAAAAAGTGCCAGAAGACAATAGAGAATAAAAATTTTTTTCGCGGCGGTGGTGGGGTTTGAACCTGCGACCTTATTGGTACGACAACTCCGCCTGGCAGGTGAGAGCGTGGCTCTACCGTGTGAGCTATCCACGAACACAAAAATATTCGTTTCAAACCCAAAGTCATTTCTAGATCCCTCTCTCACCCACTTCTTGAGATCGCCGATTCGTTCACCACCATCGCGAAATAATTTTGACCAGCAGTTAAGCTTAATAGCCAATATTCTCATCACAAACATATAACATAGAAACGATTGAGACATTGAGTATGCTCCGGTGTATGGGGTGAATTTTTAATTCAGAAAAGTGAGTGGAGCAGGCACTTATGTTGGTAACAACAAGATATGAAGTGAGTAGAAAAGTGCCAGAAGACAATAGAGAATAAAAAATTTTTTCGCGGCGGTGGTGGGGTTTGAACCTGCGACCTTATTGGTACGACAACTCCGCCTGGCAGGTGAGAGCGTGGCTCTACCGTGTGAGCTATCCACGAACACAAAAATATTCGTTTCAAACCCAAAGTCATTTCTAGATCCCTCTCTCACCCACTTCTTGAGATCGCCGATTCGTTCACCACCATCGCGAAATAATTTTGACCAGCAGTTAAGCTTAATAGCCAATATTCTCATCACAAACATATAACATAGAAACGATTGAGACATTGAGTATGCTCCGGTGTATGGGGTGAATTTTTAATTCAGAAAAGTGAGTGGAGCAGGCACTTATGTTGGTAACAACAAGATATGAAGTGAGTAGAAAAGTGCCAGAAGACAATAGAGAATAAAAATTTTTTTTCGCGGCGGTGGTGGGGTTTGAACCTGCGACCTTATTGGTACGACAACTCCGCCTGGCAGGTGAGAGCGTGGCTCTACCGTGTGAGCTATCCACGAACACAAAAATATTCGTTTCAAACCCAAAGTCATTTCTAGATCCCTCTCTCACCCACTTCTTGAGATCGCCGATTCGTTCACCACCATCGCGAAATAATTTTGACCAGCAGTTAAGCTTAATAGCCAATATTCTCATCACAAACATATAACATAGAAACGATTGAGACATTGAGTATGCTCCGGTGTATGGGGTGAATTTTTAATTCAGAAAAGTGAGTGGAGCAGGCACTTATGTTGGTAACAACAAGATATGAAGTGAGTAGAAAAGTGCCAGAAGACAATAGAGAATAAAAAATTTTTTCGCGGCGGTGGTGGGGTTTGAACCTGCGACCTTATTGGTACGACAACTCCGCCTGGCAGGTGAGAGCGTGGCTCTACCGTGTGAGCTATCCACGAACACAAAAATATTCGTTTCAAACCCAAAGTCATTTCTAGATCCCTCTCTCACCCACTTCTTGAGATCGCCGATTCGTTCACCACCATCGCGAAATAATTTTGACCAGCAGTTAAGCTTAATAGCCAATATTCTCATCACAAACATATAACATAGAAACGATTGAGACATTGAGTATGCTCCGGTGTATGGGGTGAATTTTTAATTCAGAAAAGTGAGTGGAGCAGGCACTTATGTTGGTAACAACAAGATATGAAGTGAGTAGAAAAGTGCCAGAAGACAATAGAGAATAAAAATTTTTTTTCGCGGCGGTGGTGGGGTTTGAACCTGCGACCTTATTGGTACGACAACTCCGCCTGGCAGGTGAGAGCGTGGCTCTACCGTGTGAGCTATCCACGAACACAAAAATATTCGTTTCAAACCCAAAGTCATTTCTAGATCCCTCTCTCACCCACTTCTTGAGATCGCCGATTCGTTCACCACCATCGCGAAATAATTTTGACCAGCAGTTAAGCTTAATAGCCAATATTCTCATCACAAACATATAACATAGAAACGATTGAGACATTGAGTATGCTCCGGTGTATGGGGTGAATTTTTAATTCAGAAAAGTGAGTGGAGCAGGCACTTATGTTGGTAACAACAAGATATGAAGTGAGTAGAAAAGTGCCAGAAGACAATAGAGAATAAAAATTTTTTTCTCTATTGTCTTCTGGCACTTTTCTACTCACTTCATATCTTGTTGTTACCAACATAAGTGCCTGCTCCACTCACTTTTCTGAATTAAAAATTCACCCCATACACCGGAGCATACTCAATGTCTCAATCGTTTCTATGTTATATGTTTGTGATGAGAATATTGGCTATTAAGCTTAACTGCTGGTCAAAATTATTTCGCGATGGTGGTGAACGAATCGGCGATCTCAAGAAGTGGGTGAGAGAGGGATCTAGAAATGACTTTGGGTTTGAAACGAATATTTTTGTGTTCGTGGATAGCTCACACGGTAGAGCCACGCTCTCACCTGCCAGGCGGAGTTGTCGTACCAATAAGGTCGCAGGTTCAAACCCCACCACCGCCGCGAAAAAAATTTTTATTCTCTATTGTCTTCTGGCACTTTTCTACTCACTTCATATCTTGTTGTTACCAACATAAGTGCCTGCTCCACTCACTTTTCTGAATTAAAAATTCACCCCATACACCGGAGCATACTCAATGTCTCAATCGTTTCTATGTTATATGTTTGTGATGAGAATATTGGCTATTAAGCTTAACTGCTGGTCAAAATTATTTCGCGATGGTGGTGAACGAATCGGCGATCTCAAGAAGTGGGTGAGAGAGGGATCTAGAAATGACTTTGGGTTTGAAACGAATATTTTTGTTTTCGTGGATAGCTCACACGGTAGAGCCACGCTCTCACCTGCCAGGCTGAGTTGTCGTACCAATAAGGTCGCAGGTTCAAACCCCACCACCGCCGCGAAAAAAAATTTTATTCTCTATTGTCTTCTGGCACTTTTCTACTCACTTCATATCTTGTTGTTACCAACATAAGTGCCTGCTCCACTCACTTTTCTGAATTAAAAATTCACCCCATACACCGGAGCATACTCAATGTCTCAATCGTTTCTATGTTATATGTTTGTGATGAGAATATTGGCTATTAAGCTTAACTGCTG
>NC_088365.1:29156581-29214081 GCF_034508935.2 Berghia stephanieae
TATCCTGTTGCTTTAGATAAAATTTTCCATGAAATGTTGTGGTCTATTTTGTTGTCTTTTAATTTCCAAATATGTTCGCTAGTTTTGTGGATGTATTTTTGTTAGTGTTTCTAAATGTTGAGGTGTGGAGGTTGTATCTTGTTTTGAAATTATTTTCTGTTAGTCCTACATATTTTTCTTGCTTGTTTATTTTAGTTTCTGTGACTGTGGCTTGGTAAATTAAACTTGATTCTAAGCATTGTTTGTTTAGTGGGCAATGTTCTTTATTTCTGCAGTTGCATTTTCTAGTGGGTGGGTTTTGCTCTTGTCGGTGGTTTATTAATATTTTTTTGTTGTGGCTTGAAATTATTTGTTCTATGTTGCGCATACACGAGTAACTTATTTTTATGGTATTCCTGTTGATAATTTTATGTAGCTTGTGGTTTTTTGGAAAGTGTGTATCAATTAACTTCAGGAACTGCTGTCCTATGTTTGTGCTGACGTTTATGTCGAAAGGTGGGTTGAACCAAGTTATGTGTCATTTTCTTGTTTTATGTTCTTCACTTGTGTGTTGGGGTTTACATGAGAGGGAGGCGTCTGTGTATACAAATGGTGTGTTGTATCCACTTTTTGTGAGTGCTTCTTTGTAGGGGGTGGCTGCGACGTTGAATATCTCTCTGTTTTCCGAAAGTTTGCTCACCCTCAGTGCTATGTTTTTTGGTATGTTTTCAATGACGGGACGGGGGTGGTTGCTGTTTTTATTAATGTAGCTAATGGTGTTGTTTGGTTTTCTGAACGGTTGAAATGAATTGGATTTTATGTCGAATGTGATGTCGAGGAAGTCAACTGTTTTTTTGTTTGCTTCTATCGTGATTTTTAAATTGTTGTTTTGGAATATTTTACAGATTTGTTTTTTGATGTTTTCGTTCGCTCTTGGTCGTCTGTTGGTTATAGCGAGTCCGTCATCTCTATAGAGGCCGATGTATGTGTGTGTATGTTGTAGTTGTGACAGGATGTAGAGTCCGACCAGTTCGCATGTTTCAGCACCGTCGAACGAACCCATTGTTACGTCGAAATCATTGTGTCGCTTTGTCCACGGTGTGTTGTCGTAGTATAGTGTGCTGTGCTTGGTGTGTTTGATGATGTGTTTTTCCTCTTCTGTGATGTTGGTGTATTTTGCTGCGAATTCCAATGCTTTGTTTAGTAAGTCTGGAGTGATGGAGGGGTAAAAATCGCAAATGTCGAAAGAGATGAAGGTGCAGTTTTCTTTGTTTTGGATATTTTTGAACCATTCAATGACTTCATCGGTGTTTTTCCACTGGTTGAATTTGGTTGCTTCTTTGACGTTTTTATTTATTTTTTCTAATATCTTTTTGCTGATTTTTCCAATTTCAGATTTGTATGGATTTATTAGTCTACATTTTGGATTATTTTTGAAGTCAGGCTTGTGATCTTTTAATGTGATGAACGCTTCTCTTCTTGGTGCTATATCGATTCGATCGCTAAGGTCAAGTCTGTTCGCTATATTCTTATCTTCTTTTGTGATCTCTTCGGTTCTATGTGTTCTGTCTTTCTTATAGTCTTTGTTGATTTGTTTGTGTGTCATTTTATCATATTCCTCAGGTGTCATTTTGTAATAGTTGTTGGATTTGTCGGCTGGTATCAGAAGTTGTTTTTCTTTGTTTATTTTCTTCACATCGTTAGTCAGTTGGTTTTGGAAGTTGTTATTTTTGTTTTTGAACTGCACACTTTGAATGAGATCTAAAAGTCCGTCTTCTAATTTTTTAAATTCAGGTATTGGGGGGGGGGGGGGGGGGGTGGTGAATTTGTAGAGTTGAAGCCGCACGTTTTTTTGTGGGTGGTTTCTAAATGTGGGTTCAGAAAAAAGAATGTTCTCCATCGTAGATTCTTGACAAATGTTTCTGTTCTTGCTATTAGTGATTTAATGTAAGATTTTCTGTTGCAGGTAGGGATATTCTTTGTAGAATATGGGAAAGTAGTAGGTCTAAGTTGTGGCGTAGTATCCATTTTGTGTCTAAGAGTGCTCAACGGTGCGGAGCTGTGTATTGAATCGTGTTTGATACAAATATGGTACGAAAAGTGCTCGACATGTAGTAATGGAGCGAATTATTATTTAAAATATTTATCACAATGTTTGGGGCAGTCTACATCAATGTTTCAGGCTCAATTTTGAGCACCGTTGAGCACTCTTAGACACAAAATGGATACTACGCCACAACTTAGACCTACTACTTTCCCATATTCTTCAAATAATTTCAAAACAAGATACAACCTCCACACCTCAACATTTAGAAACACTAACAAAAAAACATCCACAAAACTCAGCGAACATATTTGGAAATTAAAAGACAACAAAATAGACCACAACATTTCATGGAAAATTTTATCTAAAGCAACAGGATACACACCAACATCAAAACAATGTAGCTTATGCCTGGAAGAAAAATATACTATAATCAAACAACCTCATGAAGCCACACTCAACATGAAAAGTGAGATCTACGGAAAGTGTCCCCATCGGCGCAAATTCCTCTTAATTAACTTCAAACCGAAACCACTTCAAGAAACAACAACAGTCAACAAAACAACTCAGTCCTGAAGATGGCAAATTGAGCCTGAAACATTGATGTAGACTGCCCCAAACATTGTGGTAAATATTTTAAATAATAATTCGCTCCATTACTACATGTCGAGCACTTTTCGTACCATATTTGTATCAAACACGATTCAATATATATATATATATATATATATATATATATATATATATATATATCTCGATGAAATTCAGAAGAAAGGCAAAGTTTGACAATGAAAGATGCATTTGCCTAGATAAAGGAAAAGTGTACTTACTCGAAAGAAAATTGACTTAATGACCATTGTGGAGAAATAGAAAATTGAGCAGGACAGAGGAAACTACATAGAAAAACTTAGATTGTTAGATGAAAGATCGCGATAAAGGGAAGAAATGCTCACGTAGCGGCTGTACCAAAGGGAAAGGCGGTTCAATCCTGAAAGAAAACTTCTGCACATGTGATTTGAATGAGTAGAAGATTTGATGACGATATAAGAATGAAAACACAAATAAGAAAAAACAACACCCATATTGAAAGAAGAAGTAAAAGATGCAATAAGGAAAATAACTGAGAATAAATTGTAGACAGAAATTTGGATTCGTAAAATGCAATGGAGCAAGAAATGTCAATATCGCACTACCATTACTTATGATATAATAAGTAATCATAAAAATGAAAAACACATCTCTACTTTTGTTATATTGGTTATGCCAAGGGGATGATAAAGCTAAAGACCAATAATTGTCCAACATTCTCAAACAATTAGACATACATTGAAAAGACTAGGGCAGAGTAAGAAATATATTGAGACCAATATGCTGAAACAAGAATCAATTTTGATACGAGCAATTTTGAGTCGATCAAGAGAGAAATACTACTAAGTTGTCTCCAAAACTTTTCAATTTGTATTGTGAAATTACCATAAGCATTTTGAAGACCAGAATGGAGTGAAAGTCGGAGGAAGAAATATCAACGCAATTCTTTATGCAGATGATGCAGTATTACAAAATTACAAAACTGCAGGATATTCTAGTAAGATCCGGTGAAGAAAATGGGCTAAAATCAAACATGAAAAAATACCTTTCTGTCTTGGAGATTGGAAGCTATAGAGAAGCAATTCATTAAAGAATCACGAGAATGCTCTGTACAGAAAATGTAACAGAAGATAATAATTAGATCGACAAGCATAGATGCTATCTCCTAGGAAGTATAAGAGAGAGTCAATTTAAATTCCGTGGCCATACATTCAGAACAAACAGACTCGAGAAAAAAAGCCTTGGTTGGGAAAAATTGATAGGAAAAGAAGCAGGGATAGACAGGGAAAATTGAGGGGAAAGAAGCAGGGATAGACAGGGAAAATTGAGGGGAAAGAAGCAGAGGTAGACCAGGAAAATTGATGGGAAAAGAAGCAGGATAGACAGGGAAAATTGATGGGAAAAGAAGCAGGGATAGACAGGGAAAATTGAGGGGAAAGAAGCAGAGGTAGACCAGGAAAATTGATGGGAAAAGAAGCAGGATAGACAGGGAAAATTGATGGGAAAAGAAGCAGGATAGACAGGGAAAATTGATGGGAAAAGAAGCAGAGGTAGACCAGGAAAATTGATGGGAAAAGAAGCAGAGGTAGACCAGGAAAATTGATGGGAAAAGAAGCAGAGGTAGACAACGGACAAGTTATGTCACAGGTCTCAAGACATGAACTAGAGAAAAAAAAGGCCTTTCTGAGACGAACAAAGATAAAGAGGATTGGAGAGCCATTATTATGACAATTGTATGCCACAGACCCGGCACCTCTTGAGAATGAACGAACCGAGGTCTAAACAATGCTTGAGAGTGTGATCACGGTTTTGGGATTCCCACGATGAGAGGTGAACTGGCGTATTCGATCATGTGTCACCATTACTTTGGTAAAAAATATCGCCACATTGTGCTTTGTTGTCTACTAAAGTGCGACATTTTTCTATATGCGTGCTGCAAATTAACTATCTAACATTATTGAATCTCTCTGTGATCAAGACTTTCTGCGATAGTTGATATAATCTTTTAATGAATATTTTTTAAAGTTCAAAATGTTGCAGTAAGGTCAATGTCTTAGTCTAGAAGGTCTATATCATTGATGCAAACATGGATGTCACAAATTCATAAGACAAGTTGCATGTTGGGTTGCTGAAAATAGAAATCTGTGGTTACTGTTAAGGTACGTACGAAAGATTTAACTCAGGAAAACATCTATGAGCGTGCACCAACCCCTGATCAACACACAATCTGAAAGGCACAAGTGTGTATAATCAATCTAAATTTACATCCTCGGGAAATATCGTGTACACGTCATATTATATGATCCATCTGTATTCTAATTGTCCGATAAAGTGATGTTTAGTCCTTACGTTGTGGTTTGTAAGGAATTTTTAGTGGTAGGAGATTAAAATTATCAAGATAAAAGACACAAAATGGTTGAATTTTATTTCACATTTATTTCATCCGAGGATCAAGGCATTTCTCATCATGGAAAACAAGATGTTATATATTTTTCTCTGTGATTGTGTTTTAATTGAAGCACCTGTTTTGCTGGGGGATGAAAAGAATAAACAAGATATTATAATGCAGCAACCAATGAGATAAAGGCAGTATCACAAGCTTGTCTACTAGATAACATCGACCGCTTTTCAACAGTGCCTGCTAAAAGAATTAAAAACTGATGCATGTTGGTGGTAAGGCAAACCTGAGATGGTATGTAAACTACGGTGGTAGACAAAACCTAATTGTGTGTATACATCCATCCATCCATCCATCCATACATACATGCATACATTATACATACATACATACATACATACATACATACATACATACATACATACATACATACATACATACATACACACACACACAATATATATATATATATATATATATATATATATATATATATATATATATATATGTATATATATATATATATATATATATATATATATATATATATATATATATATATATATATATATATATATATATATATATATATATATCCTTAGATGGACCTTAGATGCATGAATAAGATCATCACCTCAGTACCATTTTTAACATCGATGTGCCGTTCCAATTAAATTTACAGTCATGGGCTGCTCAAATGGTGGAGTAAGCAAACAAACCTGGATAGATCCCTGTCGGGACGACTTCTTTTTCGAAAATAAACATACCCCTCTGTCCACCAAGAGGTGACGTCCTAGATATGGCGGAAAGTACTTTTCAATAGAGTAGTATCATCAGTGTAATAAGCAACGGTTATGGTTCAGTTAGCACTATAGAAAATGTCTCCATTGGCCTTTTTGAGTGGTATAGCACCATAAAACACTGCCTACGACTTGTAGGTCCGGTATTCGAGTCCAGTTATGTGCGTAGTAAGATTCAACCTTGGGAAAGGCTCTTTACCCCTAGTGAATTGGTTTTACTTGTGTGTGCCTAGTAAGGTTCATTCCTTGGAAAAGGCTATTTACTCATAGTGAATTGGTATTACTTGTGTGTGCCTAGTAAGGTTCAATCCTTGGGAAAGGCTCTTTACCCATAGTGTATTGGTATTACCTGTGTGTGCCTAGTAAGGTTCAATCCTTGGGAAAGGCCCTTTACTCATAGTGAATTGGTATTACTTGTGTGTGGAAGTAAGGTTGAATCCTTGGGAAAAACTCTTTACTCATAGTGTATTGGTATTACCCGTGTGTGCCTAGCAAGGTTCAATCTTTGGGAAAGGCCCTTTACTCATAGTGTATTGGCATTACTTGTGTGTGCCTAGTAAGGTTCAATCCTTGGAAAAAGCTCTTTACTCATAGTGTATTGGTATACTTGTGTGTAAAATAACCGTTAACAACGTTGTCTCTGTCGAAAAAAATGCAACAGCGTCTTGCAGGCATTGTGTTCTCGTTCCAAGTGTTGCTTTTGACTACGGACCGTTTGAAAAAGCTGTTAGATCACATTTTAGTCAATACTGCGTTTCAGAAAAGCTCACCTTTTTCTCTTCTCTTTAAACACTCCTGCGAATTACTTTTCACTCAATTAACAATTCACTTCGTCTGAGTTATCACCACAATCATCTTTTCCGTCGCATTTTACTTTTTTAGAAACACACTTCAAGACACTAGAGCAGGAGAAATATCTACTGCCGCACAGGCTATCTGGTATTTTGAAAGGGGAGTGGGGGGGGGGGGGGGATGATTACATTTTTTTATCATAACTATTGGAGAAATAAAGGTTTTTACGAACATGCACTATCTATTTTAATTGTTATACGACTGTGTTGTGGAAAATGGCATAGTCTGATATGAATACTTTGAGGCATTAACAATCAAAATAGGTAAGGTAATAATAAATAAAGTCTGCAGGTGCGCGCAAATGAATCTGGCACAAAGGTGGCCTCGAGACCCCTAATGACACATGACATGTCATTATGGGTCTCATCATTATATCCCAGCAGATTTTAAAAATAAATAATCATTTGAATCATTGGGTGACAGAATTAATTAAAATTTTAAAAATTATTTTAAAGAAATGTTTGCTAGTTACCTGGATATCAATCTACAAAAAAAAATACATGGGCTGTACAGAATTCTTTTTTTTATGTATGGAGTTTAGATAGCTCGGGAAAATAAAAAAAGTGAAGAAGGGCAATTTATTATGATAGATGAAGGGCATAGTCGAAACGTATATATTAAATTATTATTTCGTTCAGCTACTCATCACACCTGTAAATAAAGTTCACATAGACCCCAATCGTTAATATTATGAAAGGTTAATACTATTTTATGGTATATGGCCAACACTTGAGTTGAGAAAAATGATAACACCGCAACATTTCAAAAGCAGATCCATAGAAATTCTTCTTCAATTCGAAGAACGAGAGCACACTTATAACGAACACGTTTAAAACGAACTGATGAAAATTAGGAACGTGTGCCTGTAATAACGTTCCCCGTATAAGTTTACTATAAATTTAAAAATCAATAACTCATAACAAGAACTACTGTGCTGCCTAGGGTCGTTCTTCATATCCGCATTCTACTGTCTAACATATTCCGATATTATTTGGTAACTTGCATCGCCTTAAGTGATATAAAGCAATTGTATTTTGTACTTACCATCATCTGAATCAACAGATTTCACCTTGATATCAGCAGTCTGATGCTGTAAATGATGAGGATGATAAAAATGATAATAAAGATAATGATAATAATAATAATAATAATAATAATAATAATAATAATAATAATAATAATAATAATAAAAATAAAATAATGATAATAGTAATAATAATAATAATAATTCTAATAATAATAATAATAATAGTCATGATAATAATAATAGTAATGATGATTCTATTAATAATAATAATAATAATAATAATAATAATAATAATAATAATAATAATAATAATAATAATAATAATAATATAATAATAATAATAATAATAAAATAATAATAATAATAATAATAACAATAATGATAATAATAATATAATAATAATAATAATAATAATAATAATAATAATAATAATAATAATAATAATAATAATAATAATAATAATAATAATAATAATAATAATAATAATAATAATAAATAATAATAATAATAATAATAATAATAATAATAATAATAATAATAATAATAATAATAATAATAATAATAATAATAATAATAGAAATGATACTCTATGATGTAAAAAATAGAGTTGGGGATTAACAGTGTGCATAAAACATTCACCGATTTATCACATTGTGAAAGGAGTTTCCAAAGCATTTTAAGAGAATCCAAGTGGAAATGGAAAAATGTCAGAAAGTTTTAAGCAATTCTATAAGCAGATTATGAAATTATGTGAATTGAGGGAAAAGAGAAGCATCTCGATAAGGTGCTCTAAAATCTACATTTATTGCTATACGTTCATGTAAGTTTTCAAATAATAAATCCATTTACATAGTCCCCTTTTCAATAAAGCCCAATTACATTTTAAATCTTTCATATTTTTTTCTTTTGATGTTAGCTCTTCTTTTGATTTCCTTTTTTATGAGTCAGCAGGTACATTACCTCATATGACTTAAATGTGAATAAGTACCATTAGTCAGTGACTGATATTGTAAGATTACTAATAGTGTATGGAATTAGTATATTAATCCCTGAATAAACGGCTTTATAAATATGCAAGTTTATTATAGAAAACGGTAGGGGCTGACTGAAGCCGGTGATCGTAAAATACAAACGAAAGAGTGAAAATGGAGAGGCTTCGTATGGGAACAAAACAGACAATGGACGTTTCGGGTACAAACCCTTCGTCAGCACTACAATACACAAATAAACGTGGAAAACAAATAAAATATATTATTATAATATTTTATTTGTTTTCCACGTTTATTTGTTTATTGTTGTCCTGACGAAGGGTTTGTACCCGAAACGTCCATTGTCTGTTTTGTTCCCATACGAAGCTTCTCCATTTTCACTCTTTCGTTAGCAAGTTTATTATATATTTTATAAAGCAGAAAAGGCATTTTATCCATATAAACCTGGCAATTCTCCTCGTCTGAGTGATCACCACAATCATCCGTTCCGTCACACTTCTGGTCCAAGGAAACACATTTCTTCACAGTTCGGCAAGAAAAACGTTCACTTCCACATAAAGCTGTGGATGCGAAAACATTGGAGGGTTTTTCACGATTCTTGAAAATCGCTTACGTTTCATGAATTTTGATACAAATAGCATTACAATGAGTTTCTTTTTCTTCTTTTTTTCATTCTTTCTTCTTCTTCTTCTTCTTCTTCTTCTTCTTCTTCTTCTTCTTCTTCTTCTTCTTCTTCTTCTTCTTCTTCTTCTTCTTCTTCTTCTTCTTCTTCTTCTTTTCTTCTTCCTATTCTTCTTCTTTTCTTCTTCTTCTTGTTCTTCTTCTTCTTCTTTTTTCTTCTTCTTTTCTTCTTCTTCTTCTTCTTCTTCTTCTTTTCTTCTTCTTTTCTTCTTCTTCTTCTTCTCTTCTTCTCTTCTTCTTCTTCTTCTTCTTCTTCTTCTTCTTCTTCTTCTTCTTCTTCTTCTTCTTTCTTCTTCTTCTTCTTCTTCTTCTTCTTCTTCTTCTTCTTCTTCTTCTTCTTCTTCTTCTCTTCTTCTTCTTCTTCTTCTTCTTCTTCTTCTTCTTCTTCTTTCTTCTTTCTTCTTCTTCTTCTTCTTCTTTCTTCTTCTTCTCTTCTTCTTCTTCTTTCTTCTTCTTCTTCTTCTTCTTCTTCTTTCTTCTTCTTCTTCTTCTTTCTTCTTCTTCTTCTTCTTCTTCTTCTTCTTCTTCATCTTATCAATATTAATAATATAATAATAATAATAATAATAATAATAATAATAATAATAATAATAATAATAATAATAATAATAATAGTAATAATAATAATAATAATAATAATAATAATAATAATAATAATAATAATAATATATAATAATAATATGTATAATAATAATAATAATAATAATAATGATTATTATTATTATTATTATTATTATTATTATTATTATTATTATTATTATTATTATTATTATTATTATTATATATTATTATTATTATTATTATTATTATTATTATATTATTATTATTATTATTATTATTATTATTATTATTATTATATTATTATTATTATTATTATTATTATTATATCACGGTCCGTCAATTATTTTTTTTTAACTGGCCGGGGAACCGCTCACACTAGTAACACGGGGAACCTCTCACACTAGTAACACGGGGAACCTCTCACACTAGTAACACGGGGAACCGCTCACACAAGTAACACGAGGAACCTCTCACACTAGTAACACGGGGAACCTCTCACACTAGTAACACGGGGAACCCCTCACACTAATAACACGGGGAACCTCTCACACTAGTAACACTGTACTGATAGAACAAGACGCAAACATGGAAACATTTGATGTGATTTGTAAACGTCTATCATAATCTTACTACTACTACTACTACTACTACTACTACTACTACTACTACTACTACTACTACTACTACTACTACTCCTACTCCTACTACTACTACTACTACTACTACTACTACTACTACTACTACTACTACTACTACTATTACTACTACTCATATTTTATTCCGTGTTTTTTAAATTCTCGCAGCCTATAAAATATACATAATATTAAATACTTGGTTCATTTAAAGTTACTTCATGTAATCAAGAAATTCAAACTTTCCATCTCTTACATCCATCACTGCCATCCGAGTCAACAGAATGCTGCTCAGTAAAGAAACATTCCCCTGCCACAAAGATGATGGAGAACAAGAGAACTCCCCTTGTGAATGTCAATGCTGTCATCTTTCTGCGTAATAATGATGATAACGAGGATATTGCAAAAATATTAATGATGGTAATAATAATAATAATAATAATAATAATAATAATAATAATAATAATAATATAATGATAATAATAATAATAATAATAATAATAATAATAATAATAATAAAAATAATGATAATAATGATAATAATAATAATAAATAATAATAATAATAATAATAATATAATAATAATAATAATAATAATATATATTATTATTATTATTATTATTATTATTTATTATTATTATTATTATTATTATTATTATTGTTATTAGTATTATATTATGAATTATATTTTATAATATTTTTATCATTATTACTATTATCATTATTATTATTATTATTATTATTATTATTATTATTATTATTATTATTATTATTATATTATTATTATTTTATCATTATTATTATTATTATTATTATTATTATTATTATTATTATTATTATTATTGTTATTATTATTATCATTACCTTTGTTATTATTATTATTATTATTATTATTATTATTATTATTATTATTATTATTATTATTATTAGCATTATTATTATTAATGGATACTATAATATGTGTACATAGTGTGCAAACAAACCGTGAAGTTGGTGCATAAATAAATAATAACTTTTCATTATAATTATAGACTTGTTGATCATCAGCACCATAAAAATAAAAAAATAAAAATCATATTTATTTTATACGTTCATAAAGGCACTGAGTATATTATCAACAGCTTTTTTGAAAGCTTTAACTGTATCAGTATTTTTTTTGGCATTAAAATCAAGTACAATCCTGTGAGAAATTAGGGAGCAGATGCAAATCTGAAAATGTGTATATGAACAGTGCCCGACAAAGCATGAATAAGAAATACAAGAAAAAAAATACCCATCCCAAAAATGAGTCTTCCTCAACTGGGAATCGAACTTGGGATGTGTTTTTGTCTTGTATTTTTCTTTCTTGCTTTACCTGGCACTGTTTCATACACACTTTTTCAGTTCTTTATCTTACAATAATATATGTCCTGACTGTACTTAAGATAAATTAGTCTGGTCCAATATTGGTAGAACATCTGATGGTTGAAATCGTAAAATGTGAATATAACCAAAGAGAAATGTAAAACGTGCGTATAATCAGTGTTATGCAGATTGTGGACTATTCTATAATATAATTATATAAGCCTCTTTCTCCTCTGTACTTTAGTGATAGTAGTTAATTGATTGCAATCAATTTTTATACCTATATTTTATCTTGTTAAAACCTGCCAAACATTTAGTTGCTTGTTGTTCGTCTTTGAACATTTTCTAAAAAAAACATTGATTTTCGTTTGAAAAGCGGGCACCCAATGTAGTTTTCATATTCGAAAGTAGATCTTACTTCAGACTTCTATATTGTACGGAACAGTTTACTATTCATGTATTCAAAACTTCTAGATATAATGCCAGTGGTCTTGAGTTTAATTAATTATTGTATTAATTATCAAAATTAGGAACGCGGCCAAAAAATCACTCCAACATCTTTCTCTGTTTCCACCAAGGAATTTACCCAATGGAAACCGTACGGTGCTCTTATTGGCTAACCAACCAGCGGCCTCGATGAGAAAAATATCCGCCATTTTGATGTTGGCTGGGAATCGCGTTACTATAGTAAACAAGCGCTGATCGGCCGTTCATGAAAACAAGTTGCTGCTCGCTCGTTTAACTCAAAATTATTCAAAACGATCTCTCTAAAATGATATAAATGTGACTTCTTAAGGTTTTCTTCACGGTCAAAACCACACAACATTCTATTAATGATTACGTCCGAGGCAAAAAGGAATATTGACAGGTCGACCGAGAGTTGAACTCGTGAGACGACAAACATCAATGCGAAGTGTAGCGAGAGTCAAGCTATTGTTTGTCTTGTCCTATTCTATATAGAAAAAAGGATAAATAGTATAGCCTCGTGTGTGAGTGGTTGCGTGTCATGGTCTTGTTTTTAAATTGTTTCTGTTGTTTATGTGTGTAGTGATGACTCTCTCACACTCAATTTCAATGCCGAAAGAGGAATTCCCGCACACAAGAAAGGGGAATTGGGGTGGTATTTGGCATACATATTGTATAGTATCTAGTTCTCAATAGATAACTGATTAGAATTATATTATGATATATAAACACAATGCCAAATACAATTCCGAAGTTTCCTTATTTCAAATGAAGTAAAGCTCCAAAACCTAATGGTAGTGATTGTAGTACTGAGTGTTAGTGAGGTGATGTGGTGTTGGTGGTGGTTGTAGTTGTAGTAGTAATAGTGATGATGATGTGGTGGTGGTGATGATTGTAGTTGTAGTAGTAGTGGTAGTGATGATGATGTGGTGGTGGTTGTAGTAGTAGTGGTAATGGTAATGATATGGTGGTGGTGGTGGTTGTAGTAGTAGTGGTCGTGATGATGATGTGGTGGTGGTGTTTGTAGTAGTAGTGGTAATGATGCGGCTATGTGGTCTAGTAGTATGACACTAGCTTCCGGATCGGAAGGTCCTGGGTTCGAGCCTCGCGCTCGGCGCATAGTTGAGTCCTTGGAAAAGGCTCTTTACTCACATTCTCTCACCGTACTCAGGTGTAAAATGAGTATCTGGCCGTTAACAGAGTTGTCTTTGTCCGAAAAATTGTAATATCGCCTAACAGGCGTCATGTCCCGTCCTACATGTTAAACGTTGACCAGGGACCCCTTGTAAAGCGCTTTGAGCACATTTAGTAGATATTGCACTATATAAAGCTCAATTTTAAAAAAATATATTTCAATGATGATGATATGGTGGTGGTGGTTGCAGTAGTAGTAGTGGTAGTGATGATAATGTGGTGGTGGTTGTAGTTGTAGTAGTAGTGATAGTGATGATGATGTGGTGGTGGTTGTAGTAGTAGTGGTAGTGATGATGATGTGGTTGTGGTGGTTGTAGTAGTAGTTGTAATGGTGATGATATGGTGGTAGTGGTGGTTGCAGTAGTAGTGGTAATGGTAATGATGTGGTGGTAGTGGTGGTTGTAGTAGTAGTGGTAATGGTAATGATATGGTGGTGGTTGTAGTAGTAGTGGTCGTGATGACGATGTGGTTGTGGTGGTTGTAGTAGTAGTGGTAGTGATGCTATTGTGGTGGTGGTTGTAGTAGTTGAGGTAGTGATGTGGTGGTGGTTGTAGTAGTAGTGGTGGTGGTGGTTGTGGTAGTAGTGGTAATGATGATGATATGGTGGTGGTGGTTGCAGTAGTAGTGGTAGTGATGACGATGTGGTTGTGGTGATTGTAGTAGTGGTAGTGATGATGATGTGCTGGTGGTGGTGTAGTAGTAGTGGTAGTGATAATGATGTGGGGCTGGTGGTTGTAGTAGTAGTGTTAGTCATGATATCGTGGTGGTGGTTGTAGTAGTAGATGATGTGGTGGTTGGAAAACACATTACAGGTTATTATAATACATGATTACACACATTCTCTAACTTCATTTTTTGACAGCTTCGTTGTGCAAAAATATACGCAACAGTTCTGAAACATTTTATTGTGGATTTTGATATTGTTTGTTGTTTTTCTTGTGTCGTTATGTTGACATAGATACCGAATGAATGGTAATTACTACATTCTCAGCCAACAACAAAATGGCGCTGAATGCTTTCATTGGTGGACACTTTTTAGGCTTCGTACGTATTCTCATTTGTTTAATTCTATGGTTTCCACAAAAGAAAGAGTTTGTTTTATTGTCACCAGTACAGTAAACTTGTAAGGGACTTGATTTACCTCCGTGTAAAACTATATATTTGGATTTATTAAATTGCAATTGGGGAACTCTTTTCAATTAAAACTTAATAATTGTTGTTATTGGCAGCAACAACAAAAAACAAACTACAACTTGATTTTTCGTTTTTTGTTTTAAAAAATTGCACCAATTAAAATAGTCTAGACGTCTAGTGTCAGATAATTTTCTGAAAATGAGCTTTTTTGAGCTTTTGGGTTTCTTAAACTAGCGCAATATCCACTTTACAAGGGGTTCCAAGCCGAGAGTAACATTTAACATGTAGGACGTGACATGACGCTTGTTAGGTGATTTTACAGGGTTTTTTTCAGACAGAGTCAATACTAATAACGACCAGGTACTCATTTTACACCGGTGTGCGATGAGAGAGAGTGAGGAAATAGTCTTTTCTAATGACTCAACTATGCGCATCTCAGAGCAGGACTCGATCCCAGGATCTTCCAATCCGAAGTGTCATATAACAAGACCAAATAACCCCACATTCTGAAACATGTCTTAATTTACTTTATTATATCTTTATGGCGACAATGCCTACAGTTTCTTAATTTGCCAGAATCTAAGATTGTATCAATTCTGATCACCTTTTTAAACTATAAATCAACTTTTTGGCAACTGGATCAACCTGACGTAATATTGCTTTCATGCGGTGGGTCACATTTGCAGATGTCGAAAAGATAACTTAGAATTTAAAATAGTCAAAAAATATGAAATTTCATTTTCTCGCTACTCAAGAATTAATAGTTCCTCCCCGACCTCTAGTTGCTATACCTGACAAGAGCTGTTAACGTGGATGCCTTTTTACCATTATCTTATAATGAGTCCCATGTTATTCAATCAACATTAAAAAAATGAGCTTTATATAGCGCAATATCCACTAAATGTGCTCAAAGCGCTTTACATGGGGGTCCCTGGTCAACAGCAATATTTAACATGTAGGACGGAACATAACGCCTGTTGGGCGATATTACAATTTTTCGGACAAAGACAGCGCTGTTAACGGCCAGGTACTCATTTTACATCTGAGTACGGTGAGTGTAAGTGAGTAAAGAGCCTTTTCCAAGGACTCAACTATGCACCGAGCGCGAGGCTCGAACCCAGGACCCTCCGAACCGAAAGCTAGTGTCTTACCACTAGACCACATAGCCGCAACATACATAGCTTACATAATTTAAAACTACGCCAGTTATAGTATATATTATTGTCCAAATGAACATTTCATTATTAAGCAAAATCATGAATGAAGAGTATGTGGCATACCTTATTCCAATTGTCCTGCTGAAGTGTCGATGTGCACGGCCGTCTTATTATATTATTGAAAATGGCGAAGTAAACCGGTGGGAAATAAACACATGTTTCCCCTATGAAATTGGTAAAATTGTCACTGTTCTTTTTAACATACAAACTGGTATTGACACGAAGACTAGCGAGAAAACAGCTGTCAACCGTACTATTTTTCATATCTCTCTCTCTCTCTCTCTCTCTCTCTCTCTCTCTCTCTCTCTCTCTCTCTCTCTCTCTCTCTCTCTTTTCGTATATATTCGTGTGTGTGTGTGTGTGTGTGTGTGTGTGTGGGTTTGTATGTGTGTGTGGGGGGGGGGGGGGTGAGAGAGAGAGAGAGAAACAGAGAGAAAGTGAGATAATAATAATGATAATATTATATAATAATAATAATAATAATAATAATAATAATAATAATAATAATAATAATAATAATAATAATAATAATAATAATAATAATAATAATAATATAATAATGTATTATTATTATTATTATTATTGTTATTATTATTATATTATTATTATTATTATTATTATTATTATTATTATTATTATTATTACTGTATTATTATTATCATTATTATTTTTATTATTATTATTATTATTATTATTATTATTATTTATTTTTATCATTAGTAGTAGTAGTAGTAGTAGTAGTAGTAGTAGTAGTAGTAGTAGTAGTAGTAGTAGTAGTAGTAGTAGTAGTAGTAGTAGTAGTAGTAGCAGCAGCAGCAGCAGTAGTAGTAGTAGTAGTAGTAGTAGTAGTAGTAGTAGTAGTAGTAGTAGTAGTAGTAGTAGTAGTAGCAGCAGCAGCAGTATCAGTAGTATTATAAATAAAATCGGCTACAGATAAATATTTATTGTCGGTATCTTCCCAGACTTTCTTTTGTTGATCTTTGTTGTGATACTCTGGTGGGCGGAAGGGGGGGGGGGGGGGCTTGGTCCCAATTAAGAGGCAGGTCTCTCACAAATTCCATAACTTTCTTTTTGTCGTCGTCCATCTTGACAGCACGCGGCACAAAAAGACGAGCATTAGTGCTGCATACGGCGCTTCTATGATTTCTTGTGGTTACGTTTGTTTGTCTCGTGTGTTGTGTACTCAGTGTCGCGAGCCGAGCGCCGTTTGTTGTGTAAGGAGGGTCCATCTGAAACGCTG
The DNA here is from genome assembly GCF_034508935.2 of Berghia stephanieae. Taxonomy (NCBI): domain Eukaryota; kingdom Metazoa; phylum Mollusca; class Gastropoda; order Nudibranchia; family Aeolidiidae; genus Berghia; species Berghia stephanieae. The sequence goes on from NC_088365.1 coordinate 29,173,727, forward strand.
AGCACAGATCTTCGTTTTCTTCTACGTTGTTGGTCGATTTTTTTTTTTTTGGAACTCAACCGTTAACTTGCTATTGAATGCCATTTACTAAACTACGTAGGTATTCACATTTTAAGTATACTTAACAGCAGGTCTGATAACCCAAGGAAATTTTGGGCCTGATTTAACATTGTTGTAATGGACAATATTTTACTTTGGTTTAAAGGAAATTCCATTACAACAATGAATCCATTACACTTTGGGTTATCAGACCTCATTTGGATCCCAGTTCGACATAAAACTGGTTTAGAACCTAAAGGGGTCATCGTCACATTTGAGAAATTGAAGTAAGAGTACATGTGAATAAAACAGAAAGCGAAATACATAAGTGTGTTAAAAATCTTCATTAAAAATGGAGTCATCGAATTACTATTATATCGTATACTCTGAAATAAAAAAAAACAAGTTTTAAAAGTTTGACCAGAAAACTCGACCTTCAAATATCGATCGATAGAAATAACTCTTTTCGTGCTTAATTGTCCCAAAGCTGAGACTTCGAAGTCTCAGGTTTGAACATTTTTGAAAAGAAGAGGGTTATTTTAATTGATCGATAATTGAACACGAGTTTTCCGGCCAACATATTTAAAAAAGTGTTTTTTAAAGTATGTCTGTATTTATTTTTGATAAAATTACAACGTAATAGAGAAGCAAAACATATGTTATTTCCCAAAGCTGACCTATAAACCTCAATAGATAGGCACATCCAAGCACCAACTACCCTAGAGAAAAGGAAATCTTTAAGAGTGAATAGATTAAATACCTCAACAAAACAATAGGACAATTTATTTGAACTACACACCACACCGTTTTCGGTGGGATTGTTTGAGAAGAAGCGGACTCCAATCTCTTCACATTATGATCAGTCCTCATTTTAAAATCTTCCCACTATGGGGCAGATTTACATGAACTGTTGTTGTCATCTGCGCCACTGCCATTCGTTTGTTGAATTTTACGAAACCAAATACAATCGGACTTTGCCATATCTATCTCATTCAAAGGCCTAAAATATTTTCGCACCCCATTTGCGTTTACTTGCTCATGAACAGTCATGCAATTGTTATAAATGATGTAATACAAAGCAGACTGAGATGAATCCATTAAATTACAGGATAAAACACAAATCATCAGTTTATAATTATTATTCGATGCGCTGATTTGAAAATTAGAAACATTTGAGCATTCAAGAATTTCATATGTCTTCACAACGTGCACCATCTTTCAATAAATACCCTGTGTAGAATAGGCGGATAATAAATATTGCCATCATTGGTAACAAAGGCTTAAAGCGAATATTCTTGTTGAAATAATATGACTCCAGATATCTGAGCAAATGAGATTGATTGTAATATAATAATTGCTCTTTAGATAGAGTGTTCAATCACACAGTGTCAAATAAATGGGTTTTTTTGTACTTGTTAAAATACCCCGCTGATATATAACATGGAAAGCGTTGATTTTTACAGCTGCAACAACGTTGGTGGTGTTTAATATGACCACGTTTCTGAAAGTCAAAATTTTCTATCAATAGGAAATTAACATGATTTTTTAAACAATTCTTAACAAAGTACCATTTATTCACAACTTTTATTTTTTGGCTTTTTTCTTTTGTAATCTAGTCAACATAACAGCTCTATACAATTTTGTTCTCCACATTTTTGCCTTTTACAAGGCGAGACATAGGCTAGGATCCTGACCAAGAAAACTGGTGGAGGAACAATAAACATTCGGGGTCAGAGGAACAAAAGCGAATTTAATGGCTTCAAAAAGAGAAAAAATATATCTTTCGCACGAAAAGTTAAGGGTTCAAAATCTTTCTTTAGCCAACAACAAAAACAATAAAAACGATAATATTGTCGAAACTGGAAAAACACATTCAAAATTTTGGCCAGAAAACTGGTTCTTCAAATAAAGCTCGAAGTCCCAGATTGGATTGTTTTTGCCATGATGAGGATCATTTTAATCGTTCGATATTCAAAGAACGTTTTTTCGGCCAAAATTTAAAATTATTTCGTTCTTTTAAGCTGTTATATTAATTTGTGGTACAAGACGTTTACAGCCACAGCTTAGTATTCACAGGGTCATAATATAGGACTGTTGTCTATTGAATCAAATCAGATCGTTTGCATATCCCTAGCAACTGTGCAAATGTTGCTGAATGGAGCAAATTACTGTGAAAAAGGTACAAGAAGATATTAAAGTGAACTTCTAAACAAGATAAAAATTAATGATTTTAGCGACTTCAAACCAATTTTTCAAATCTTAAATATAGCAAATAATTAATATTACCTGTTACAAACATTAAAATGGGTCCTGTTTTCAAATCCCTCTGACAGCATAAATCATAGTTCCAAAGAACTCAAATTTCTTGAACTGACACTACACAATACAAAAAAAATATCTCAATTTTTTAAAAGTCTGTGACTGCATCAAAAAATTATCTAGAAATTATTGAATTGAAAATGCTAAAAATTCAACTTTGCGCAATATTCAAGTACGACAAAAAAATAGCAAAAATACCAAATTAAAAAAAAAATCATTTAAAACTAAAATACATCCACGCATATCTAAATAAGACATCAAATTAAAGCCCAAAATGAGTAATGTTGAATAAAATAAAATAATTAAACAAAATTAGCATTTTCAGAAAATATCTCTACTTCGAAATGATAGTGAAAAAATTGGGGAAAAACTAGGAATTTCAAAAATTCATAGAAAATTGAAAAATACGGTCACAGACATAAAAATAATAAAGTTGAACTATGTTATCAGTACTACCAAATAATGTGACTTTAAATAAAAAACAACATAGACTAGAGTGTAGTAACATTTTATTTGGTTGAATTCGAAATAATGAAATTATACTATGAAGTAAGTTGTCTTTCGCGACACAGCTTTTACAGAAAGAGTTCGTATGACGGATTTCGAATTTGGAGCGTTCGGTTGGTCAACAACATGAATTACGCTAAACAATGGATCGGACTCAAATTTTAACACATACCAAATGATAGGACGGGGTTTTATTTGATACACTATGGAGGCTAAAAAATAAATTGTTTTTTGTTGGACTTTATTTTTAAAAAAATGATTTTAGAGCTTAACTTCCGCAAACACAATTGAATATAATACCGTTATTTTGGTACCACTTGTGAATAAATCTAATCAGCGCCGTAGTTCAGCCTATGTGAAAAGTGCCAAAGGGGTTTAATTTAGCTATCAAAACACCGTTATTTCTGATGAAAGGTATCTAATGCAAATTAATTTTAACTGTATTTCCAGCTACACTAATCAAACAAATTCGATATTTTTAGAAAGAAGATAAATTGCACTATTAAGTTGTACTAGAAATATGTTCCTGGCTTAATTATAAAGCAAATCCCGGCAGTTTTAAAATACCGATATTTTGAGAAAATAAAAAAGACTCCAGAGCTGACGGCAGAATACTAGACGTCTACTGAAAACATAGTTCAACTTTATTGTTTTTATGTCTGTGACTGTATTTTTCAATTATGGAAAGTAAGCGGAAAGAAAAACGCCTCCAACTTCTACACAGAACAGTACATTCCAACAAAACAGCAGTAACTCTACCACAGTATTTCACAAAACAACACTGTAAATCCACAAGAAATTATCATAGCAGTAAGTTTACAACCCCAACACGCAGAAACAACAAATATAAAAACAGTTTCTTCCCCAGAACCATCAAGGAATGGAACACTCTCCCACCAGAAATCCTAGATATTACCAACAACAACCCATTTGGTCAACTCAATAACACTGATGGAGAAAGACACCAAATAAATGAATAAATTCTGCAGTGATAGGTAATTCGCCGTTTGCAGACAAAGACGTTGAACTTGAACTTGAATCGCGCTGTTTTGGAGTAGACTAATGATTAGATAGGCAACTTCATCAAAATATGTTTTTACAAACACCTTTCATCACATCTAATGAACGTGAAAATGTTGACGTCAATAATGCCAAACCATATCTAAGACCACCACCATCGCAACTTTGGAATCAAGAAAGGTAAAAATGCCATTTATAATAATAAGCAATGCTTTGTAGTTTGCCTAAAGAACCGATCTTTGTTTAAAAAGATCCACAAAGAAAATCTGTTTTTTTTTTTTTAGCTTTAGTCTGTTTGAGATCATTGCTGCGATATTTTATGTGTGGGTGCCTTCATCGCCAACACCTATGACTATGATATGACTATGCCAATGGCTAAGAGGAACTTAAACTTTTGCAATGAACTTTCTTAAATTTCAAAGACTTATTAAATCTTTTCAGGCAGCTTTTTGATTTTTCAAAACTTTCGTCCAATAAAAACAACCCGTTTTGATTCGTTAATTAGACTTCATCTACCATTTTCTGTTTACAGTTTACTTGGTCTGTTCCGAAACTAATCTATCCTGATATTCGCAAACGACTTTGGATAATGTCACACAATCTTTTTCGAGAAAATGTCGTCTGCTTTTATCCATCTGTTTGTTTAGAAGAACAGTTCGGTTCTCAGTTACAGGCAAAAATCGAGAGGGCTTCCGTAAGCTCCTCGAGCTAAGGGAAATAACCCAAATATTCCTTTAACTAACACATAGAGAACAAAACCATACCTTAACTACCCCTCAAAAATTCTCAAAATTCCAAGCCTCATATATTATTAAGTACACATTTTAGTTTGTTTTACATAGTACAAAAGGTTGGTTTGCGTATTTGAATAAGGGGACCGAGGTTAAGAGTGGACTGGAACATGACAGTCGCAGTTGCCGCCGAAACGAGGTCAACCAATCAGATTACTCCCAACTAGCAATCATGTCGGGCTTTAAATGTGTCAAGTAGGAGTTCATTGCATCTGAGCTCCTCAACATCTTATTTTTACTCTTTAGAATAAAATTCACAAATGATATTTACATGTCTGGTATTTTATTGGAGTATCTGTATTTTGTAGGGAAACGGCGAAAGATTAGGAAATGTAAAAATTCAAAGGTAACAAAATAATTCCAATCGTAACTTTTGCTTTAATCAACGGTTTTCTAGTTTGAAATGTATTCTTTATATAACGGAAATTTATCTTTACGTTTGAGCTGCTTTAAAGTAAAGAATTTTTTTTCATTTTTATATTATTGACCGTAATGATGGCGTATAATATGACACTAAGTGGCGCTTTAACTCGACAACATCCAAATTTATTCAGAATTGAAGAAGAGTCTTCTGATGTTTCTCCAAAGGGAGGATTTCTGAAAGCTCCTCGTGCTGAGGGAAACAATTCTATATTCCCTCAACTAAGCCTATGACAAATTAAAACCTAGTACTTTTAACTAACCCTAATAGGAAAAACAAACACCCTAGCACCTTTACTAAGACCTATAACTAACCCTTATAGTAAAAAACAACAACCCAGGACTGCTTTATAATACTTCAAATTAATAAAATGGCGACGGATAACAAAAACAATGGTCATATTAGCCTCGGACAGTTTAAACTTTCACAAATCTATCAAGGTTTGTTTTAGAGTTTTTGACACATTGAATAAATATACGCCCGACTAAAGAAGCACGGTGAAAATACTAATTGAAAGAGATGCTAGACCGAGGAGCTTTCGGAAGGCCTCCCCCTAAATCGACAGACTTGACCCCGGCGTCAATTTAGCCCCAATTATCTTTTTTATTATGACTAAATGAATATATAACTCCACTAGACTACCCGACTCGCTTCGCTGGGTTCATTTTTGTTATATACAGATTAACTGAACGGAGGTTTTTTCCCTTATTTTTTTACTTATGACGGTCAATAATCTCTTATAATATATGTTCGGGTCAGATTTCATCATTAAGGTCAAGAACTACATTTGGTCTATTATTACTTACTTATGAATCAGGGGTCAATAGTACCTAAATTGACGGCCTCGGTTTTTCTTTAGGGTCACGATTTCTTCGATCGTGACCGCTGGCTTCGCTGTCGCATCCACGTCACACAAGAAGGCTAAAATGCCAAATCGACTTTATCAACGACAAAATCTAGAGAAAATGATTGTTTTTAAAAATGAGATTAAATAAATATATAAACTCATTCTCAGGACAGGGTAAGAAGATGGGGACGATCAGAAACTAATCCACACAAAAGTCTGCACTAAGCAAGGCCTGAAGCCACTTGTCGTGGATCGTGACTCATTTAACGATGGACCCACTTATCAACTGTACCATCATTACTTCCGTTCGTCATCGTCCTGTGGCTTATTTCTAAGCGTGGGCAATCATGCCTTTCCAACCCTCTCCATCGTTCGTTGCTTTGATGATCTCCATTATAACTTCTTTTTCCTTGTGTCCAGTTCCTTTGTGTCATCCTCTGTCTTCCTGCTGCTCGCTTTCCATCTATCACTTCTGTTGTCACCAACTCTCTATCCCCTCTCTCCTCATTACATGACCAAATAACCTTGCTTGTCTTATTCTGGCAAACAGAGTTTTTTTAAAGATATATCCTGCTGCGCCTCCCCAAGTACCTTTCCGTTTGATTTTCTTTCGTCCACTCAGACATCCTAAAAAGAGAAAAAACGTAGAGATCATTTATTAAAGTGGAGCAACACACCTTGGACGAAAACTGATACAATTTTGAATTACGACTATGTCGTTGTCTTGGAGACAAATTACAATGCTTTCGTCTATAGTGATGGAACATTTGACCATAAATATTTGTGAATTGTTATGGCCAAGATGATCGTAATTCTAAAATTAATTTCATGAATTACTTTTTGCTATTTGTTTTATGTGAACCATGAGGATATCTTATAGTTATTCAGAAGGATTTTAATCAATATACAGTAATATTTTACAACAATTAACTTGCAATTAACTTGTTTTTAAATTTACTCAAAAAGTGGAAACTTGGAAAACCAACAAATCCATCCTTCACGCCGCCAAACATTTGTCAATAAATGTCTTCGTAAAATCCTAAAGATAACATCGATTGATGAAATTAAAAAAGAAGAAGTGTGAAGAAGGTCAGGACAAGAAGCCATTGGATGCCAATTAAAGAAAATGGACAAGGATTGGACACACATAAAGAAAACCAAAGGACAATATTACAAGGACAGCTCTGCGATGGAATCCATCAAGAAAGAGGGGAAGAAATGAAGACTGAGGTTAACCTGGCTGGAGGAGAGACTTTCTGGGACTGGCCAATAACAGAAGATGGCAAAGTTTCATCGGTGGTCCATACCCACTGAAGGATAAGGTTTGAAGAAATAAGATTTTACTCGGAAATTGACTCGGGTTTAGAAAATCTCGTTGAGATTTCCTGCTTAAAAAGGACCCACCCTGGTAAAAAAAAGAAAGAAAGCTCACCACAGTGTTTCCCAGTTTTAGTTATCTTATTGCAAACCATTAGATCTAGATTTACGACAGTAGTAAGCTGCATCCGAACAGTCCGTACTATATTTTTGATGCAATTACTACCTATATTTTCCGTTTGTCCGATTCCCTCAACAATACAACAAACATTTATGTGGTTTATAGGGGAATATTTGGCCTTTTTAAAAATTGCATTGGATTTTACAATTCCTTAATAAAGAATGGCCAATCTGTTTTTCCATTCACTCCATAGTCCGATTAAATCCATGCCATTTCAATTTTAATTTCAAGCCCTGTGTCACACTTTTGAACATCTTATCTTTGAGAAACTATTTCTATTGATGATAGATCGTAAATTTGTTGGTTTATTTTTCATTATTTAACGAAGACGAACCAATGAAAACAAAAAGTTTTTTCCCCAAAATAACTTAATACTGGGGGAGTTAGCAAATCTTAAGAAAACGACACACACACACACAAACACACACACACACACACACACACACATATATATATATATATATATATATATATATATATATATATATATATATCTTCTTCTTCTAGGTTCCATGCCTGGTCCAGGCTTCGGATACTGCATGAATTATCTCTCTCCATTCCTCCCTGTCTCTTGCCTTTTCAAACAGCTCTTGGATTGTTAGGCTGGTGAAGCCCTTCAGTTGGTCTATGAGTGTTTTTCTTTGTCTCCCCCGGGCGCGTTTACCAGGTATTTTTCCACAACTTGCCAGGTATTCATTCTTATCTTTCCTTACTATGTGTCCGAAAAAGGATAGTTGTCGATCCACTATTAAGGGCATTAGTTTCCTTTGTTGGTATGTTTGTTTTAGCACTTCTTCGTTCGTTTTGTGTGCAGTATACGATATTCTCTGCATCCTTCTCAAGCACCACATTTCAAAAGCTTTTCAAAAGCTTTCAAAATATATATATATATATATATATATATATATATATATATATATATATATATATAATATATTATATATATATATATATATATATATATAACTTTAGGTGACTCTTGGCCACATCAATAGGAACTACTTTTTTTTGTTAATTTCCCCATGTTATTGTTGGCGTTACTTTTGTACTCTTGCCTCTATTTCCATGATTGTTTTGTAATTGTTATATCTAGTTTTTAATGGTGGTTCTGTACTACCAATGTAATGTGCTGTAGTTTTGTTAATTGTCGTTAGCGTTATATATGATGGCCTTTTGTAAGCTTTTATAAGGTCGTTATTTTTTCCGCAGTTGGAATTGGTTGTTGTGTTTTTTTCATTGGGGATACTCAGAATTTGCGTTATGGATGGTGATTATCTGCGTCATGTTATTTAGGTAACTGTAGCCTATCTTTACGTTGATCCTGCTGAAGCCGATGACTCCCCCAGGAAGTGCTTATTAATGAGAACCAGAAATAATTTGCCAATATTTGTTGTGACTGTTTGTTAACTGATGGGTCTAACCATATTATTATGTACCGCATTCTTTTGTGTTTTGTGGTGCATTGTATTGTGTTTTTGACGGGACACCAGATTAATATTGTGGAATCACTCAACCCAGAAGCAGTAAGTGATTAAATGTGAGAGAACAATTAACTGCTGAATATAAGTTAGAGTATATATACACATATATCGTGAATCGGATCGTGTCCAACTGAGAAGATCGTGTCACAACAGAAAATTCCCCGATCGACTTTAGCCTTCGAACTTTCGAAACACTACTCAGGCTTAACAGGGAGATGTTGTAGACTTATACACCCAGTTGCGCGGCACGTATCGTTCACAGCTAGAGGCAAGAAAACAGTTAACATGACGGGGAGTTCCTTGCTGAATACACATTGGTACTTAATGTTGTCATTAGAGAGTTGTGGTTTGCCAATCGTCTCCCATGTCCTAGTTGAAATGAAATTGCCACCTGCCCTGTATCTATTTTGAAAACAATTTCATGGTTGGATACAGTCGTACCTAACTTAAGCGGTGCCTCTGAAACGAAATTGACCCGTGACATACGACGAATTGTGTTGACGTTAGGCGAACTTGACATTCTCTTTTTACGTCTACAGGTTCTCTCGATAAGTCCAGTTTTCTGGCAGAAGCGACAAACGGCTGTTTTGAATTTGCATTTCTGTCTGTTGTGGTGTCCATCGCATCTTGAGCAGGTTTGATTTTTATTGTCAAACTCCGTTGTCGGCTCTGTCTGTCTTTCATTCGAACGTTTTGTACGCTGTTTGTTTTGACTGCTTTGCTGTATTATCGGAGTCTGTTTTCTTTGAGGCTTAATTTTATGAACTTCTGGTTGAACAGACAATGCAGTCTCGTTAGCCACTCGAGGCATCTTCTATCTCCTTGGTGACATCGATGGCTTTGTTAAACGAAAACTCGTCCTCCTTGTGCTTGAATAGCGCTTCAAGAACAGCTGTGTTGTTGACTGCGCTCATGAAACAGGTACGTATGGCTTCATCCTGGGGATTTTCAATGGATGTGAAATTGCATGTGACAGGGCGCTGGCAGCAGCCTCACACTACTATGTTATGACGATCGACCCAATCAGCAAAGTCCGGTCCGCACTCATGCACCGTCGGGAACCCGCCGGGTAGCATTATCACAACACACCGTTCAACTAGATGCTCTACCGTTTCGGGTTCTTGCTCACATCGGGTACATGTGGGACAGGTGGAAAGTCCCCACTGATGAAGCGCACTTGCTGTCAGGCAGCTCCTCGACCGAAGCCGATTCGCAGCCACCCAGTATCTCCTCTTACTGGTATCAAAGCCTGGCAACTTCTCACCAAACTTAGAGGAGTGTACGTCCCCGCCCCCACGAGGGATTGAATTCGTCCAAACCGACATCCATCTCGTATATGCATATCTGTCCGTAGTCAGGGAAGCTGCGTACAAGGGTTGTCGGGACTTATTTCGGCTCAAAACGGGGGCGCCGTCCATAATGCACTTCAGAGGGGTATCAACATTCCCTCTCTCTCGGATCTTATTTAGCCAGTTTGCCGTAATCGTCTCCCTCTGGACATCAGGGGGCTGTATTGCTGCCATTATCGGGTCCCATTCTCTAGGAGTTGTTGTCATCGTTCCTAACACTATGTGCATTGACTTGCGAAGTTTTACATCTACCTTCTCAACATTTCTGCTTCTACCCCACACTGGAGCGCAATACTCCGCGGTGGAATAGCATAGTGCCAGGGCGGGCGTTCTCAGGAGTGCTTAGTTAGCGCCCCAAGTCGATCCCACCCACTTCCTCGGAAAACTGTTACGTTTCTCTATCTTCGAGCTGCACCCGATAGGTAAGGCTGCGATCCAGCGTCACCCATAAATATTTTGGATGCGGCTCATATGGGAGTGGCTGGTTCCCGACGAGGACGTTCAGTTTACGGGTGTGCCATGCACTGCATAGGTGGAATGCAGTGGCCAAAGTTTTTGAAGTGTTCATCTTCAGGTACCACTTGTCGAAGTAGGATTTGAGTCTAATGACGTACTCGCTGAGTACGCTCTCGAGACGGGTCCACACTTTACTCTGAGTAACGAGTGCCCAGTCGTCCGCGTATCCCAGCTTCAGGGAGGAGATGTTTGTCATATCGCTAATATAAACTTTAAACAACATTGGCGCAAGTACCGAACCCTGAGGGACCCCATTCTTCAATTTCCTTACTTTACTTGTAGCGTCTTCCAGCGCGACGTGGAATTGTCTTTCCCCTAAGATCGAAAAGAACAACTACAAGGTCTTTTTGCACATTATGATCTTTGTAAGTTTGAGCATTAATCCTTCGCTCCAGACCGTATCATACGCCGCTGATATGTCTTTAAATACAGCACCTGTTTGCTTTTTCCTCTCGTACCCTTGCTCAATATGCTCTATAAGGGCAATGACCTGTTCCGTGGTGCACTTCCTTTCCCTGACGCCCGCCTGCTCGGGTGGCAGCGCAGCGTCTAGGACCGGCCCCCATCGGTTTAATAGAACACGCTCCAACAATTTGTAAAGACAGCTCAGTAGAGATATGAATCTGTAACTGTCGACCTCCTTCGCCGGTTTCCCGGGCTTTAGGATCAACTATCTTCGCGTGCTTCCACATGTGTGGGAGCTTTCCTTTTGCAAGGACGTCAGACATTGCCTCTGCCAGCCAGGCCCGTGCCCTGAGGCCCAGATGCGTCATCATATCGGGATATACGCCGTCTATCCCTATGCTGTTCTTTACATCGCTAATGGCTGCACCCACTTCTCGGTGACTGAACGGAGACGTCCAGTCCGACTTCTCAGCAGGTAGCGAGTCCAGAATCGTACGTTACGCCTTGCGGTCACCGCGCTCAAAAGCACGATTAGGGACCCGTTTGCTACGGATCTTTATATTCTTGGCAATTGTGTTTGCCTCACATTCCGGTGCAGCCTTCGCGTATTCCGGCCCGGATCCAATTTCTTTATCAAACGCCAAGCGTGGCGGCTAGAGTTTGTAAAGTCGAGACTTTCCACGGTCTCCTGCCACCTTTGCTTCCTTCCCTCTGCCAGAGACTGAAGTAGTCTATCGGCTACGTCCTGGGACTCCTTGTACAGCTTTTCCGACTCTTCCGTCCAGAAAGGGGTGTAGACTTTCCGTTTACCCCGTGGAATAGAGTGTTGAGCGCTCTTAAGCAGTAGCCTGCTAAATCTGGTTATATTCTCGGACATGGGAGGAATGGCAGGGCAAACCTCGATATAGGAACTGAATCCTCCGCCAAGTTAGCCTTCCTGAAGTTCCATCTGCAAAGTGGGAGAGACTGCACCCTCGGCAATGTCACCCCTCCTGTGACAAGAACCGGCCTGTGCTGGCTGTGCGGAAATTCCCCGAGGACTGTTCACTTCACTTGCAGCGGTTCACAGTTCGCGCCTTTCATAACAAGGGTGAGGTCTGGAGTATACTCCTTCTTATGGCGGGTACCCCTGAAGGTACCCTTGGCTGTAGGATGGTACACTAGGTGTAGGTCCATCCATGAGTGGAGTTGTCTTGCTGCCTCGGTAGCCACATTCGTGATGGTGGCTATTAAAGTCTCCCAGACAAATGGAAGGATGGCTTACCACCGGTACCGGTGGTGTAGTCCAAGTCGCTCTAGGTGGTTTGTAGATATTATGCAAACACAGTCCACCTACTTTCGCGGAAATTCGATTCACCCCATTGCTGTCCGTTGCACTCTCTATGACCCTTCCTTCGATGGCTCTTTAGCGTACACACTAATGCCCCCTTTGAGCCTCGAAGTGTCCTCTCGTTGGACCACCGTATTGCCTGGGATCTAGAATCGAGAAGATTGCTCGCCTGAGTAAAGGTTAGTCTCCTGTAATGGGAGGATTTCAACGCTATGGGCGGCCAGTAGCTTTGACAAAAGCTCATTTTTTGCCATACTCTGGTTCTCGACATTGAGGGATAATATATGCGTCAGATCGCATTTTCCAGTTGACGATGTGTTGGGACGCTTGCTTACTTCTCGAACGTGCCGACGACCCTGGCGACACAAACGCGGTATTATTTGGCTAGGCGGCAGACCGTTGAATATGCTGTATTGTACGACTCATCATTGAACATAGTAGTGTGACGTCCGGGATGGCGGTGGCCATTCGGGCACCGGGTTGGATCCTCATTAGTCACACACCGGGCGAGCTGCTCATGTTACTCGTTGGCTCGATACCCGGGATGGTCTCGTGACGGTCAACCGGGATTCACACCTTTGCACTCCGTGTGCTTCAAGCCCCCTCACCAGCGACAAGGAAGAAGATCCACGAGGGGGAGCGCTCTGGCGAATTCTAGATGCCATTTCCTGAATAGTTTCACCTGGTTTCCTCTGGAGGCCCATCCTAAATTTATAACGTTATCTGACAACAAATAGTCTAGGGTGGTACTGCTCCGTCATATATTTTTCAATTTCTGCAAGACTGAGTGCGGTTATCGCTTTAGCTGATGTTTCTTGACTAGCCATGTTAGTCAGTATTTTGTAAAAAAAAACAAAAAACAAACCCGACGATTGGTTGACAAGGAAAACGCCAGCTTTCGTCTCTTCAGTAACAGAGTGAGCAGTTAAAATGTATTAAAACGTTGCGAGTAGTCGCTCCATATCTCTGAGGCAAGTTCGAATGCCACAAAGCTCGGAATTGCTGGAGGTTTTGGTAAACATGCATTGCTACCGGTCATAAGTTTCATGAACATTTCCATCTGGTTTTCTTGTCGTTCAACTAGCTGCTTCATTTGCTCTTGTTGTTGTTCAATCAGTTGTTGTAATAGGGTAATGATCTCTTTATTTGACACTATGACAGTAGTGCTGACACAACTATATTATGTAAGTAAGGGTACGAAGGTGCGACACGAGCGAAGGGTAGTAAAATATTGACGAAATATAACTACAATTACTCACCCAAGCGTCCGACTGCTTGGTTGTTTGAAGACGACGTACCGTGACAAAACAGTTGACCTCAGTTGACCACGAGCTGTGGTGGGAAAAAACGGTCGGGAAGGCTTCTTACCACGTGATGGGCGGCTTTCCCCGAAGAGGGCGTCTTACCACGTGCTGACCATACTGGAGGCAGAAAAGGCACTTGCTCCGGTTTTCTCGGCTGGCAGGTTTCCGTCCTTGGTGTCTTGACTTTTCGACTGACGTAACAAAACGCCCCGAAGCGCAGAATAAAGGTGAAAAATCCTCGTCACCAATGTTGTGTCTTTGACGGGACACCAGATTAATATCACCCAACCCAGAAGCGTTAAGTGATTAAATATGAGAGAACACTTTATTACTGAGTATATATATACAAATTAAACATATTGCAACAACAATTAAAGCAGAAGGATAGAATAATATAACCCCTAATATAGAAAGTAAGAAACAAAGAGTGCCCAGTTTTAAAGTTATATTCTATGGACATCAAATCAATATACATGCAATGGTTAAAAAACAAAACAATTGTAAATTTATAACTTAACATATCGTTATTGAAGCATGATTCAACAAATTTACCACACATTTAAATGTTCAGCACTTTTATCTGAAAATTGAAATTAATATACTTCATCTAATACACTTTACTCACTATAAATCTTTAAAAACTGAATATAACAACAATGAAGCGAATAACCGTATTTGTGCACTTATTTCCCTTGTCTAATATATCTACAATTGGTAAAAACAAAGGCCTTAAAACTTTATGATTAATCGCCAGAATGGTTTGCTAACAGGTGTAGTTTAATGGGTATTGGTATCATGTATGCAAATTTTCATGCTTTCCATCCGAATTTGCACAATTTTAGCACAATAACCTCTAAATAAAAGAGACCCTAAATGCAAAGTAAACAAGGAATAAAATTTGGAGTCTAATTGATTTGAATATATTTTCAAATATGAATAAATGTGCATTTTTAGAAATGTTGTATATTTGTATTACTGCAGTGTTTTTGAAATATTATCTACGCAGATTCAAAGCAGTTGGCTAATTTTCCATCTTTGGCTTCAAGACAGAAAAAGAAAAGAAATCCAAATATACAAATCAAAAAGAACCTGCTATCAGTACATATATTGAAATTTCTTGGAAATTTAGAGGAACCATCTTTTATATCCTTCAAACACTGCACAAAAGTTATTATTGCCATTACCTCATTAACAGCGGCTCAAAAATACAGCATCGTAATAATCTCTGGTTCAAATCATAAACTGCTTGATATCATCATATCAGTCTTTAGTCAAGAAAACTGACGCTGGATTAAATCATATAGAAACCATTCTCAAGATGAATTCACAAGTGATCACGAATCATAAACAACTCCTCGAGTACAACAAACAGATAGTGCAGCGGCTCATGAAATATTCAGGATTGGACAAAAATCTTGTTCAGAACATTGTTAAGTTCTCTAAATGTCTTTGCAAACCGGGTTACAATTCCATCGACTGTGAAATTTTCTCCGTAGTCCTTTCGACTTATTTCAACATTATCGATCAAACAGCTCTGATGAAAGTTTACTCTAGAAAAGCTCGCGGACAGCCAGATAATCAAATGGCTATGGAAGACTTTGCAAAAATTCTCTGCGCATTTCTCACCAATAACCTTGACCTTAAAATTGACTATGTTTTTAAGATTTACGACATTGACGGTGACGGGATAATCGACATGGCAGAGGTCAATCATTTCGTCAAATCCTGCAAATGTGTCACGGACGCCGATGAAGCCGATAAGGACGAAACGTTTTACGATTTGAGCCAGATGGCCACCACCCTTCTTGACATTGGAGCTGAAGGAGTTACTTTGGATAAATTTAGAGCAAAAGTGAAAAACTATTCTCTTATCTTATCCGTCTTGGGAGAGGCGTTACCAAATCAAGGGTTCATTGATAGATTTCGGCAACAGATTGCAGATAAGACAAATCTTCAGATGATGCAAACTTTTGGAGACATTCGGTACCAACTTCTACGTGAAATACCCGACAATTCGTCACCTAGTTACTACCCCATCATTTTGGATTTGCCGTAGTGTCGTCTTTCACTTTATGACATACATAACACGGTATTTCGGCCTCTAGTGGAGCATCGGACTGTTGGTATACTTTTCCAACTTATCTTGCTTTATACCAAATACCTCAAACGGGGCCGTGACCATCATGCTTTTTCTCGTCACTGTCCACCAATAGTTTCAACGTCTCTCTTGATATTCTTCAACCTTATTTTCTATACCGAGGGCTTCAAGCGACAACCTGTAATGTTACAATTGAGGTCTCCTTTTGCTCAATGTGTCAATGCATTCCAGCTCAATCTTGAACTCAACGCTTCAATTATTTGAATTTTATTGGAGATTTTGCCATTACGATTTATATTCAAGATGGAGCATCGACATGACATATATTGACAAAATGCGGATTTTATTTTTAATGTACGACTGCTTCTGTAAATATCATTTTTTCCTTGGCTTTTTACATTTTGACAGTGTCGTTGATTGTGAACGTTTCCTAAATTTTGTTTTCCTCCATCTTTTATGATCTTCTAGCAATACCACAATCATTTCATCAATTTACAAAAATGATCGAGGATCAATTTGAAATCCGGAATCGTCTGAATGAAGATCATTTTTTTCTCATTTTAAAACCAAAATAAAGTATATAAAATACAAGACGGTATTAATATTGTTTTTGTTTTTTTTTAATCTACAAACTGAAACAGCTGATTATGTTGATGAATCTGCACATTTATATAGAGAAATAATTTCTGCTCAGAATGCTTAACAATCCCTCAATTGTTTACAAATCAAATCGCATGAAATCAAATTTCATTTCATGCAGTAAAAATATATTTCTGGCGTATTTATTGTATTTAGATATTATATATCGGTTCAATTAAATTGTATTTTACATACTTAAACTTTGGTCGAATGCAATGAATTACTTGGTCTTCACATGATAATGAGAATCTGGTTATGAATTATTATAATATGCATTTT
The DNA here is from genome assembly GCF_034508935.2 of Berghia stephanieae. Lineage (NCBI taxonomy): Eukaryota > Metazoa > Mollusca > Gastropoda > Nudibranchia > Aeolidiidae > Berghia > Berghia stephanieae. The sequence continues at coordinate 29,190,570 of NC_088365.1, forward strand.
TCACACTAATATCGGGAGGAATATTGAATCAAGAGCTAAAAACGAGTCTATACGGTCTTTTCACTAGGTCAACGTGTTCCCAATTTTGGTTTTAAATCGTATTAAAACACTCTGATTTCATATCTAAGACAATATAATAATTTAAAATGGTAACACCATTACTTAACACTAGAGTCGAAGTAATATCGGTTTTTGAGAAAATAAAAAATACATATTAGTACATACATCATATGAATGCTTAATGAATAAATCCACATACCCTGCTCGAAGTGAAAATAGGTATCATTATTTCTTTGCTTTGTTGTTTTATTTTAAACATCTCTCTTTTTTGTTGTAAAATTATTTCTGTTTTATATCTTAGCAAAGCTCGACATGAAACTGTTTATCTTACAAACTTAATAGAAAGAGATCTAAAACTCAATTTTATTATAAATAAATCAATTTCTAACGCTTGTTGAGAAATTATAACGCATTTAAAAAGATATTCAAAGGAATCAATTTTAAGCAGTAAATACCGCGAAGCTTATAAATTCTATTAAGACAAGTTTTTAACAAAAAATCATAGTGAATTTTAACGATTACACAGTGCAATTCGATTTTAAAATTTTCAAAAATATAGAATTTCTTGAAGTTTTTCTTACTAAGAATATTTCATTTTTTAGTTACTGTAGCCTATTTATCAACTTAAAAGATTAATTGACGACAACAGCGTTGAAGATAGAACTCCTCGTCAGTTTTCTTTTTTTTTTTAATTGTATCTACTAAACACAATGTCAACATCAAAAAGTCATCCTAATATAAAACCGTGTGAGATGTTGGGTAACATATTTGGCACGTGAAAGCGGATCTTGTGGTATCGACGTCGTGTTTATCCTTTACGAATAGTTCAAAATGTCATTATAACGCTGCCCAACCTCTTTGTCTACGTTTAAAATAGATGTCTATCATAAGTAACACTGATTGTAAACTGTAATAAACAAAAATCAATGTAACAGCTTCAAAAAAGAGCAAAATACAAAATACGGAGCGTTTCGAGCTCAGAGCCCTTCTTCAACCAACTACAAAAAATAATAAAAACATAAATACATTAAATCTGTCGTCGGTCTGGTTTTTTAAAGTAATGTACTACTTATTTTTGTTATGGTTTTTTGCGTTGGCTGAATAATGGTTTTGAGCCGAAATGTTCCGTATTTGGTATATTTTTTTTAAAGCTATATCATTCATTTTGGTTTATTACATTTTATAGTCCACAGCTTCTAGTAGCTTAATACCACTTTAACTCGTGATATTGATTGATGACGTAATGCGCAAACAGTTACTGACCGATTAATGACCAAGAAGATAAAGTGTTATCTGACTCATAATCTAGAAAGAAAATATTTATGACCCCATAAACTAAAGTTTAACATTACCTGTCATTTTAACTTTAAATTCAGTTTTTGGAATATATTCTTTCGGACATGGTACCACATTGGTCTTGAGCACTCTAATCTCAAACTTTTCGCTTTATAAACTATACACCTTATGTCCTCAGTCAAGTGCCTAGGGAACTTTTCCTAGACAGATTGTTTAGTTTTTACATTATTAATGAGTCCACTACCTTCCATCTGTGGGTGTCACAAGTATCAGGGAGGTTGAGTCTTTTCTTTTTCTCCTCTAAACATCGTAACAGTTATGTCTTTTACGCCTGTAATCTGAAACACGACACTGTTGTTTCATTCCTGGTCTAAGAAGACTTTAATCGCCACCACCACGAGTGGGGCTACCGAGACTGCAGCGAGGCAGGCAGACAACTTCACTCACCAATGGACTATAATGATCTACACCTAGTGTACGATCCTACGGCCAAGAGTACCTTTAGGGGCACCCGCCATAAGAAAGAGTAAACTCCTGACCTCACCTTCGAGACAAAGAGAGCGAACGGGAAACCGGACAGTCCTGGCGACTTCCTGCATAGCCACCCTAGGCCGGTACTTGTCACTACTGGGGTGACAACTCCAAGGATGCAGACTCTCCTACTCTGCAATAGAAAAGCTTTCACAAGAGTGGAAGCACGCTAAGATGTTGCCACCCTGAAGCCAGGGGGAACGGCGAAGGAGGCCGACAGTTACAGATCCATATCACTTCTGAGCTGCCTATACAAGCTTTTGGAGCGTGTGCTATTGAACCGACGGGCGCCGGTCCGAGACGCTGTCCTGCCATTCGAGCAGGCGGGCTTCAGGGAAGGTAGGTGCACCTCAGAGCAGGTCATTGCCTTACAGAGCATATTGAAGCAGGGTTCGAAGGGGAAACAGCAAACTGGTGCTGTATTTATATTCCTATCAGCGGCGTAAGATACCTTCTGATGCGATGGGTTAATGCTCAAATTTGCAGACATGCAAAGATGCAAAAAAACCTTGAAGTTGTTCTCTGCAATCTTTGGGGAAAGACAATTCCACGTCGCGCTGGGAGACACCACGAGCAAATTCAGGAATGGAGTCTCTCGGAGATCGGCTCTACGCCATTGGTGTTTAATGTCTGCATTAGCGACATGCCAAACACTTCCTCCCTGAGGCTGGGAAACAGGGACGACCGAGCGCTCGTTACTCAAAGTAAGGCGTCGATCCGTGTCGAGAACGTTCTCAGTGAGGAAACGTTACCAGACAAATCCTACTTTGAAAAGTGGTACTTGAAGATGAACACTTCAAAATCCGTGGCCAATGATTTCACCTATGCAGTGGCTGGCACACCCATAAACTGAACGTCCTCATCGGGGACCAGCTTCTCCCATTTGAGCCAAATCTGAAGTATCCGAGGGTTAGGTTGGACTTCAGCCTTACCTATCGTCTTCTGAGGAAGCTGGCGGGAACAATTCGGGGTGCTAACACGCGCTTCTGAGGACTTCCACCCAGGCACAATACTATTCCACTCCCGGAGTATTGCGAGTATTGTGTGGGATAGAATCAAGAACGTTGAGAAGGTAGATGTAAAACTTCGCAAGTCCATGCATATAGTGTCGGAAAAGCTGGCAACAACACGAGAATGGGGCCGATAATTGCAGCAATCTAGCCCCCCGATGTCCGGTGGGAGACGATTACAAAGTTTCAATGTTTATTCAATCGCCCCCTACACACCTAACGTTCTACTGGCTGGTATACCGGTAACTGTAAACCGTGTAGCCCATCAATATCAAAAATATCACTCCGATCTTGAAACTAAATACATATTTGAACTCAGCAGGTCCAAATTAATAATGTCCACGCGTACACGCCTCGATTTAATGCTATTTAACATTATTACTTATCATTTAGTTTTAAGATCGGAGTGATAATAATAATAAATAATAATAATAACAATGATGATAATAATAAAGATAATAATAACAATAATAATAATAATAATGTTTGGGATAATAAAGTTATTGACATTTAGTAACACTTAGTGTAACAAAATAAATTTGTCTGGGTGATCTTGATCTTCGTTTACTCTGGGAAATTCCAGCATAAATAACCCATTCCCTTTCTATTTTTTTAACCAGTTTCTATCGCTCAAAATAGACTTAAAAGCAAAGTAAACAAGTATTGGTGATAAAAATTGAATTCTTGTAAATATATTGTTTAAAAAAATATGCATATTGTTGTAAAATGTGTATGTTCTAAAATATCCTCTACGCAGATTCTAGAAAGTTGAGGAAATTGCTATCTTCAGCTTTAAGAAGAAAGGGCAGAAAAGAAATCAAAACAAACAAATCAGAAAAAGAACCTGCTATCAGTACATTACATTGAAGTTGTTGCTTGGAAATATTAAGGAAACGTCTTACGTGTACATTATATATCCTTAAAACTGCAAAAAAGTGTTTTTCTTTTATAACTGCGACTTGCAAATTCAACATCATGAGAATTCCTGATTCAGTTCATTGACTACTTGATTTGATTGATTTTCCGTCATATTATCAGTTTTTAGTCAAGCAAACCGACAGTTAGGTTAATTCAAACAGAAAAATAATCTTTAAGATGAATAACCAAGTATTCACGAGTTATAAACAACATATCGAGTCCAACGATCAGGTGGTGCAACGGCTCATGAAATATTCAGGACTGGAAGAAAAACTTATCCGAAACATTGTGAAGTTTTGTAAATGTCTTCGCAAACCAGGTTATGGTTCCATCGACTGTGAAATTTTCTCCGTAGTCCTTTCGACTTATTTCAATATTATCGATCAAACAGCTCTGATGAAAGTTTACACTAGAAAAGCTCACGGTCAGCCAGATAATCAAATGTCTATGGAAGACTTTGCAAAAATTCTCTGCGCATTTCTCACCAATAACCTTGACCTTAAAATTGACTATGTTTTTAAGATTTACGACATTGACGGTGACGGGATAATCGACATGGCAGAGGTCAATCATTTCGTCAGATACTGCAAATGTGCCACGGACACAGATGAAGCCGATAAGGACGAAACGTTTTACGATTTGAGCTATATGGCCACCACCCTTCTTGGCATTGGATCTGAAGGAGTTACGTTGGAGAAATTTAGAGCAAAAGTGAAAAAGCATTCTCTTATCTTATCCATCTTGGGAGAGGCGTTACCAAATCAAGGGTTCATAGATAGATTTCGGCAACAGATTGCAGATAAGACAAATCTTCAGATGATACAAACTTTTGGAGACATTCGGTACCAACTTCTACGTGAAATACCCGACAATTCGACACCTAGTTACTACCCCATCGTTTTGGACTTGCCGTAGTGTCGTCTTTCACTTTATAGATAGTTTGTGAACGGGGCCGATTAGAGATAGACGACGATTGGGATTGTTTGGAGGGCTGCCCACTTGTTATTATGACATCTGAAATGCTATCGCCGTCCACATCAACGCCAGAATAGAAAGAGAGGGTGGAGCCTACCATGATATTACAGAGCCCTAATTTCATCATAAAAATTCTGTCCACTGACAGGTGGGTGGATATCGCTTTCCAGATCTGATGTCCTGAGATTTTTGACCAATCAACGATTGCTCATTTGATAGCTCGCTTGTCAACATGTCTCAGATCATTCCTTGATTTATGATCAGGCATCACAGGCGGTACATGTTGTATAACTTCAAAGACCACGGTTGACCAAAAGCGACGAATGGTTGTGTAATACCAACAGCAATGTGGCTTGGACCACGAGCCTTGTATGTATAGTTACGTCACTATCTCAACGCTCATGAATTCCTTAGTAAGGCTGCACTCACCATTAACAAAACGAAATCTGTGTTTTAAACTCTTGAATAGAACGCGGTACATGAGCGCGTTCGCTTCGTTGAGAAATGAAAAACGATATATATCTTATGACATACAAAATACGGTAATTTTGCCTTTAGTGCAGCATCGGACTGTTGGTATACTTTTCCAACTTATCTTGCTTTATACCAAATACCTCAAACGGGGCCGTGACCATCATGCTTTTTCTCGTCACTGTCCACCGATCGTTTCAACGTCTCTCTTGACATTCTTCAACCTTATTTTCTATACCGAGGGCTTCAAGTGACGACCTGTAACGTTACAATTGCGGTCTCCTTTTTCTCAATGTGTCAATGCATTCCAGCTCAATCTTGAACTCAACGCTTCAATTATTTGAATTTTATTGGAGATTTTGCCATTACCATTTATATTAAAGATGGAGCATCGACATGACATATATTGACAAAATGCGGATTTTATTTTTAATGTACGACTGCTTCTCTAAATATCAATGTTTCCTTGGACTATTTACATTTTGACAGTGTCGTTGATTGTGAAAGTGTCCTAAATTTTGTTTTCCTCCATCTTTTATGATCTACTAGCAATAGCACAATCATTTTCATCAATTTACAAAAATGATCGAGGATCAATTTGAAGTCCGGAATCGTCGCAATGAAAATTATTTTTTTTCATTTTTGAACCAAAATAAAGTATATCAAATGCAAGACGGTACGTATTGAGATTGTTTTATTTTTTCATTCTACAGAAACAGCTGATTATATTGATGAATCTGCACATTCATATAGAGAAATAATTTCTGCTCAAAATGCTTCACAATACCTCAATTGTTTACAAAACAAATCGCATGAAATCAAATTTCATTTCATGCAGTAGAAATATATTTCTGGCACATTTATTGTAATGAATCTGCACATTCATATAGATAAATCATTTATGCTAAAAATGCTTCACTATACCTCAATTGTTTACAAAACAAAATCGCATGAAATCAAATTTCATTTCATGCAGTAGAAATATATTTCTGGCGTAATATTGAATCAAGAGCTAAAAACAAGTCTATACGGTCTTTTTACTAGGTCAACGTGTTCCCAATTTTGGTTTAAAGCCGTATTAAAACACATTGCTTTCATATCAAAGAAAATATAATAATTTAAAATGGTAACACCATTACTTAACGATAGAGTCGAAGTAATATCTGTCTTTGAGAAAATATATATGAGTACATACATCATATGAATACTTAATGAATACATCCTCATACCCTGCTTGAAGTGAAAATAGGGATCGTTTTTTCTTTGCTTTGTTTTATTTTAAACATCTCTCTTTTTTGTTGAAAATTATTCTTGTTTTAATAATAATAATAATATAATAATAATAATAATAATAATAATAATAATAATAATAATAATAATAATAATAATAATAATAATAATTAATAATAATAATAATAATAATAATAATAATAATAATAATAAATATAATAATACTTTATTGCATCCCAAAAAGGAAATTTTTTGTACAGACGTGTTATAATTTACACATAAGATAAAAATACAATGGAAATAGGATGTATATATATAAAAAAGGAGCAGCTCTATAACCAGAGCTGCGCTTTATAATATGAATAATTTCAACACTGTAAAATAGTTAAAACTGTCACTATAAATTGAAAATTGAAAAGATTGCAAAACAAATAAATTAATATTTATATTTTTAAAAAGTAAAAATGAGAAATAATTATATAAAATGATTATTGCTTGTTGTTATAAAGCCTAATACTGGACGGCAGAAAAGATTTTCGGTGTCTCTCTGTTTTCGTTGAAATAGAGAAAGGGCGACCACTTCTTTCTGACATAATAATTGATGGCCTTAGTGGATGATACTGGTCATTTAATATTTTAGTTATTTTATTTATACAAAATTTCTCGTATAAAAGATCTACATCGTCAACATCATTTATATAGCGTTTAATGGATTTTTTAATATTTGAATTTATTTTGTTCCTTTCCACTGCTAAGCAATTGCCTCCCCAAGCTGTTATACAAAATGACAAAACACTTTCGATTACTGCTCTATAAAATAATGTGCAGAGGGTTTTATCTATTCTAAACTGAGAGAGTTTTGATAAAAAATATGTACGTCTGCACATCTTATGCCTAATTATTTTCAAGTGTTCATCCCACTTGAGCCTGTCATCAATCGTTACACCAAGGTATTTGTAGTGAGGAACTCGCTGGACGAATTGGTCCTTTAATTTTAACGGTTCTATCGGTTCCTTCACTCTCCTAAAGTCAATCACTAGCTCCTTTGTCTTGCTTATGTTAAGCTCTAGGTGGTGGGCATCACACCAAGACACAAATTATCAATTTCTTGCCTATAAGCCACTTCGTTGCCATTTGTTATGAGGCCTTGAAGAGCGGTGTCATCTGCAAACTTTATTAAAGGTACACTCAGGTTTTGACTTCTACAGTCATTCGTGTATATTGTGAATAATACAGGGGACAATACACAACCTTGAGGAGCCCAGTATTTGTAGTTATACAGGAAGATTTGTTTTGTCCTAATTGAATATATTGTGCTCTCTCCGTAAGAAATTCGAGCACCCAAGTAATTATATACTTGTTTAAATTCAGACTAGTCAATTTTTGAACAACCAACTGAGGTTGCATTGTATTGAACGCTGAAGAAAAATCTGCAAAAAGCAATCTGCAATAGCTCCTAGCGTGATCTAGATGCCTGTAGATGTTGTTTGTAAACAGCAAAATGGCATCCTCTACGCCACGTCCTGGTTTGTAAGCAAATTGATGACTATCACTCAATGGCATAAACTGATTCCTAATTTTAACAAGAACAAGTTTTTCTAAAGATTTCATGACTATTGAAGTCAGTGCAACAGGTCTGAGATCGTTCATAGTTTCAAGTTTTTTTTTTTTTTGGAACAGGAATAATTTTTGAAGTTTTCCAAATTTCAGGGATCGAAACGCATTGGAGGGACCAGTTAAAAATATGTGTATAAATGGGGGAAAGCTGGTAGGCACATTCTTTTAATAGTTTTCCTTTCAATCCATCCGGCCCAGCAGCCTTCCTCTCGTTTAGTTTCGAAAATACGAATCTCGTTTCCTCTTCACTGACCTCAATAGTCATTTCATCTTCCAAAGCCCTGTCTAATTTATGTTTTTCATTTTCAATATCAAATTTGTTTGCTGTGTCGAAACGTGAATAAAATTTATTTAAAGTTTCAATTTCGATATCTTCTGATATAATCGTGGGCTTTGGATTATAGTTAACAGCAGTTTTAAGCCCCCGCCACGTGTCCCGTATATCCCCAGAAGAAAAGCATTTTTCAATTTTATTTTTGTACTTATCTCTACAACTAGATATTACCCTATCTTAGCAAAGCTCGACATGAAACTGTTTCTCATGCAACCTTTATAGAGAGAGATCTAAAAAAGAAACAATTTTTATTATAAATAAATCAATTTCTAATCCTTGTTGAGAAATTATAACGCATTTCAAAAGATATTCAAAGGAATCAATTTTAAGCAGTGAATACTGCAAAGCTTATGAAATTCTATTAAGACAAGTTTTCAGCAAATAATCATAATGAATTTTAACGATTACACAAAGCAATTCGATTTTTAAATTTTCCAAAAATTTTCTTATAATATACTGAATATTTCATTTTTTAGTTACTGTAGCCTATTCATCAACTTAAAAGATTGATTGACGACAATAGCGTTGAAGATAGAACTCTTCGTCAGTTTTCCTTTTTTTAAAAGCGTGTCTACTAAACACAATGTCAACATTAAAAAGTCATCCTAATATAAAACCGTGTGAGATGTTGGGTAACATGTGTGGCACGTGAAAGCGGATCTTGTGGTATCGACGTCGTGTTTCTCCTTTACGAATAGTTCAAAATGTCATTATAACGCTGCCCAACCTTTTTGTCCCCGTTTAAAATAGGTGTCTATAATAAGTAACACTGATTGTAAACTGTAATAAACAAAAATCGATATAACAGCTTCAAAAAAGAGCAAAATACAAAACACTGAGCGTTTCTAACTCAAAATCCTTCTTCAGCCAACTACAAAAAATAATAAAAACATAAATACATTAAATCTGTCGTCGGTCTGTTTTTCTAAAAGTAATTTACTACTTATGTTTGTTATTTTTTTGTGTAGGCTGAAGAATGGTTTTGAGCCGAAATGTTCCGTATTTGGTATATTTTTTTTAAAGCTATATCATTCATTTTGGTTTATTACATTTTATAGTCCACAGCTTCTCGCAGCTTAATACCACTTTGACTCGTATAGTTGATTGATGACGTAATGCGAAAACAGTTACTGATCGATTAATGACCCAGAACATTAAGTGATATCGGACTCATTATCTAGAAAGAATATATTTATGACACCATAAACTTAAGCTTAACATTTCCTGTCATTTTAACTTTAAATTCAGTTTTTGGAATATATTCTTTCGGACATGGTACCTGATTGGCTTTGAGCACTCTCTTATCTCAAACTTTTCGCTTTATATACTATGCACCTTATGTCCTCAGTCAAGTGCCTAGGCAACTTTTCCTAGACAGCTTGTTTAGTTTTTACATTATTAATGAGTCCACTACCTTCCATCTATCGGTGTCACAAGTATCAGGGAGGTTGAGTCTTTTCTTTTTCTCCTCTAAACATCGTAAACGTTATGTCTTCGGCGCCTGTAATATGAAACACGACACTGTTGTTTCATTCCTGGTCTAAGAAGACTTTAATAGCCACCACCACGAGTGGGCTACTAAGACTGCAGCAAGGCAGGTAGACAGCTTCACTCATGGATGGACTGTAACGATCTACACCTAGTGTACGGTCCTACGGACAAAAGTACCTTTAGGGACATCCACCATAAGAAAGAGAATACTCCTGACTCCACCGTCGTGACAAAGAGAGCGAAAGGGGAACCGGACAGTCCTGGCGACTTCCTGCATAGCCACCCTAGGCCGGGACTTGTCACAACTGGGGTGACAACTCCAAGGATGCAGACTCTCCCACTTTGCAATAGGAAAACTTTCACAAGTGTGGAAACACGCTAAGACGTTGCCACCTTGAAGCCAGAGGAACCGGCGAAGGAGGCCGACAGTTACAGATCCATATCACTTCTGAGCTGCCTATACAAGCTTTTGGAGCTTGTGCTATTGAACCGACGGGAGCCGGTCCGAGACGCTGCCCTGCCACCCGAGCAGGCGGGCTTCAGGGAAGGGAGGTGCACCTTAGAGCAGGTCATTGCCTTACAGGGCATATTGAAGCAGGGTTCGAAGGGGAAACAGCAAACTGGTGCTGTATTTATATTCCTATCAGCGGCGTACGATACCGTCTGGTGCGAAGGTTAATGCTCAAATTTGCAGACATGCAAAGATGCAAAAAGACCTTGGAGTTGTTCTCTTCAATCTTTGGGAAAAGACAATTCCACGTCGCGCTGGGAGACACCACGAGCAAATTCAGGAATGGAGTCTCTCGGAGATCGGTTCTATGCCATTGGAGTTTAATGTCTACATTAGCGACATGCCAAACACTTCCTCCCTGAGCCTGGGATACAGGGACGACTGAGCGCTTGTTACTTAAAATAAGGCGTGGATCCGTCTTGAGAACAATCTCAGTGAGGACGTTACCACTGGTAATACCAGACAAATCCTACTTTGAAAAGTGGTACTTGAAGATGAACACTTCAAAAACCGTGTCCACTGATTTCACCTATGCAGTGGCTGGCACACCCTTAACTGAACGTCCGCATCGGCGACCAGCTTTTCCCATATGAGCCAACTCCGAAGTGCCAGAGAGTCAGAGAGTTAGGTTGGACTGCAGCTTTACCAATCATCTTTTCAGGAAGCTGGTGGGAACAATGCGGGGTGCTAACACGCGCTTCTGAGGACTTCCGCCCTGGCACAATACTATTCCACTCGCGGAGTATTGCTCTATAGTGTGGCGTAGAAGCAAGAACGTTGAGAAGGTAGATGTAAAACTTCGCAAGTCCATGCATATAGTGTCGGGAAAGCTGGCAACAACGCCTAGAGAATGGGGCCCGATAATGGCAGCAATCTAGCCCCCGATGTCCGGTGGGAGACGATTACAAAGTTTCAATGTTTATTCAATCGCCCCCTACACACCTAACGTTCTACTGGCTGGTATACCGGTAACTGTAAACCATTTAGCCCATCAATATAATAAAATATCACTCCGATCTTGAAACTAAATACATATTTGAACTCAGGAGGTCCAAATTAATTATGTCCACGCAAATACGCCTCGATTTAATGGTTATTAACAATATTACTTATCATTTGGTTTTAAGATCGGAGTGATAATAATGATAATAATAATAATAATAATAATAATAATAATAATAATAATAATAATAATGATAATAAAAATAATAATGATAATAATAATAACAACAACAGCAATAATAATAATAATAATAATAATAATAATAATAATAATAATAATAATAATAATAATAATAATAATAATAATAATAATAATAATGGTGATGATGATGATGATGATGATGATGATGATGATGATGATGATGATGATGATGATGATGATGATGATGATAATAATAATACTATCTAGTATTGTTTTTCTAATTGAGGACCACGGTTATACCCCATTCGTTGACAATAAAGAAGATGGGAATTATATCAAAGGTGCTTCTGTTTGGGATAATAAAGTTATTGACATTTAGTAACACTTTATGTAATAAAATGCTTTGGTCTGGGCGATCTTTATCTTCGTTTACTCTGGGAAATTCCAACATAAATAACCCATCCCCTTTCTATTTTATTTAACTAATTACTATCGCTAATTAGAGTTCTAGAAGATTTGAATTTTACGAACGTTGCCGTCGGTTATAAAGGGCAATTGAAACGAACCTAGAAGTCACAGACAGATTAACGGATGGTATGTAGAATTACAGACTTAATTTTCAAAAACAATTGGCTTAATATAATCAAAGAGAAAGGGAATAGGGATACCCCTATCAAGCGCATAATGGACGTCGCCCCTGTCTCGAGTCGAAATAAGTCCCGACAACCCTTATACGTCTCTGACCAGTCAGAGCTGCATATACGAGATGCAAGTCGGTTTGGACGATTGCGTCCCTCGTGGGGGCGGGGACATCGATTATTCGAAACTGGGGGAGAAGTTTCCAAGCTTTTCCACCAGCAAGAGGAGTTATTGGGTGGCAGCCTATCGGATTCGGACGAGAACCTGCCTCACGACACGCTCATTTCATCAACGGGGACTTGCCACCTGTCGAAAATGTATCCATTGTGGTCAAAAGCCCGAAACTGCAGAGATTCTAGTTGACGTTGCGCTGTGACGAAGCTTCCGGGCTTGTTCGTGGCCAAAACGATTGCGGCGATGTGTTAGCGTTCTGGATAGATCACCATAATTTTAAGAACCATTAGAAGCTGCTGACAGTGCGCTAATAAAAGGGCGGCAATGCATTTAGGCACCCTTTCTTTTTTCTGTATGTTTTAATTCCGCACATTATTTTCTTGCAGACGCATGAATTTCAAACCGCTTTTCTAGTCTCAAGTTCTCTAAGAAAAAAGCATTTTTCTTTACCTCAAAATAGACTTAAAAGCAAAATAAACAAGGATTGGTGATAAAATTGAATTACCGTATTGTAAATATTGTTTTTAAAAATATGCATATTGTTGTAAAATGTGTATGTTCTAAAATATCCTCTACGCAGATTCTAGAAAGTTAGCGAAATTGCTATCTTCAGCTTTAAGAAGAAAAGGCAGAAAAGAAATCAAAACAAACAAATCAGAAAAAGACCTTGCTATCAGTACATTACATTAAAATCGTTGCTTGGAATTATTAAGGAGATGCCTTACGTGTACATTATATGTCCTTAAAACTGCAAAAAGTGCTTTTACTTTTTAACTGCGACTTGCAAATTCAGCATCATGAGAATTCCTGATTCAGTTCATTAACTGCTTGATTGATTTTCCGTCATATCACCAGTTTTTAGTAAAGCAACCGACAGTTAGGTTAATTCGAACAGAAAAATAATCTTTAAGATGAATACACAAGTATTCACGAGTTATAAACAACATATCGAGTCCAACGATCAGGTGGTGCAACGGCTCATGAAATATTCAGGACTGGAAGAAAAACTTATCCGAAAAATTGTGAAGTTTTGTAAATGTCTTCGCAAACCAGGTTATGGTTCCATCGACTCTGAAATTTTCTCCGTAGTCCTTTCGACTTATTTCACCATTATCGATCAAACAGCTCTGATTAAAGTTTACAACAAAAAAGCATAGTGCATGGGCCAGTGGGCGAAACCCTCCCCCCCCTGGGGGAGTTTTCGCCACATGGTTTTTCTGAAACAGCAATATATCTTGAGTATTAATCCGGGTGTTACCGTTTTTTCAAGTGTCATTTACGAGAGTTACGGCCCTTGAAAGGTCATTAGGTGCAATTTTTTGTGAAATCGTTTTTGTGCATAAAATGGTTGTTTATCACCTTAAAATTGTTTCACATACAATCAATAATGGAATTTTATTGTAATTTCTCATTTTTTGCCTCATATCATAAAATATTTTACAAAGCCATATAGCGTTTTAAAATCTTTGATAGCCATTTTCTCTATAATTTGAAAAAAAAATCTATTACAGTGTACTTGTTTCCCTTCAGGATGAATAAACAAGAGGGATTTTGCACTAGCACAATTCAGGCATGCTTCAGGGACATATAACACAAATTAATCAGGGTGTTACAGTTTTTTCAAGTATCATTTACAGGAGTTATGGCCCTTGAAAGGTCATCGGGTGCAATTTTTCGTGAACTCATTTTTGTGCATAAAATGATTGTTTATCACCCTAAAATTGCTTCAAATGCAATAAATAGTGGAATTTTATTGTCATTTCTCATTTTTTGCCTCATGTCATAAAATATTTTACAAAGCCATATAGCGTTTTTAAATCTTTGATAGCCATTTTCTCTATAATTTGAAAAAAAAAAGTCTATTACAGTGTACTTGTTTCCCTTCAGGATGAATAAACAAGAGGGATTTTGCACTAGCACAATTCAGGCATGCTTCAGGGACATATAACACAAATTAATCAGGGTGTTACAGTTTTTTCAAGTATCATTTACAGGAGTTATGGCCCTTGAAAGGTCATCGGGTGCAATTTTTCGTGAACTCATTTTTGTGAATAAAATGATTGTTTATCACCCTAAAATTTCTTCAAATGCAATAAATAGTGGAATTTTATTGTCATTTCTCATTTTTTGCCTCATATCATAAAATATTTTACAAAGCTATATAGGGTTTTTAAATCTTTGATAGCCATTTTCTCTATAATATGAAAAAAATATATATTACAGTGTATTTGCTTCCTTTCAGTGATAAATAAACAAGAGGAATTTTGTACTAGCACAATTCAGGCATGATTAATGGGCATATAACACATATACATTTGTAACATTTGACCTTGCTGTAGCAAAGAAAGCTTACGATATTGTCTGGCAAAACCCACAGCTTTACAAAACAGTCATTATTCACCTGGGTGTCTTTCACACCATAATTTCATATCTTGGTGCCCTGGGAAAGCTCCAAAGTGGATCTGGTTTTGAAGAAATTGTGACTGAAGCAGGGCTATGTGCACATGGTTCTATGGATAGGGTTATGAGTGGAAAGAACTACAACAGGGCTATATGAGTGCATGTGTCTGTTTTGGAGGCTCTAGAGAGGCTTCTGCTTGCAAAATTTGAGCAGGACACGGATTCAAAACTCAGTAAAGACCTCATGTCTTACATAAAGGAATTCACCGAAGGAATTTCAAGCCATACAGCTAATAAAATTCTCCAGTCAACTGTGTATGCTGAGTTATTTTCCCAGTATGAAGCCTTCAAAGAGAGTGTCCGCTCAGGAAAGTACGGAAAAACTGCACAATACTGGATCCAATACATGGACAGAGTTTGGCTTCTCCTCCAGTTTCTGCGAGCTACAAAGACAAACAACTTTCTTCTTCATATATCTTGTTTAAAAGAACTGTGCCCACTGCTTTTTACCATGAATCACCATAATTATGCCAAGTATATCAGTGTATATTTTGTGTCACTAGCCAACCTGATTCATTCCCACCCAGGGGCAGAAGAAATGTTACAAGATAATGGATTTAGTGTCTCCAGATCAAGGACGCCTGCTGGAAGAATAGCAGTTGATATGACCATTGGACAAACAATAAACAAACATGCAAAGACAAAAGGAGGTATTGTTGGGTTCAGCAAGAGTCTTCCAAGCTATTACCGTTGGAGTGTAACAAGACACAATCGAGCAGAATATGTATCAGCAACCCAAAGAATGATCAGCAACAACAACTGTATAGATATAGACACCCACAAAGAATTGAACCTTGCAGAAAAAAGACAAAGTGAAAAGCGAGTGCAACAGATCCTCCAGGCATTTTCAGCATTTATCAATCCCTTTGAAGTTGAAGATGGTCTGGTCAGTCTAGCTTCAGGAATGAAAATGCAAGAGGATGTTGCTGATGACCTGCTAGCCGTGGAAAAAACAGGAAAAAGATTGTTTGAAAGTTTTGTTGAAAACAGACTGAAGGAAAAGACTGTAGAATTTCACAAGCCATTAGAAAGGAACAAGACCAAGACATTTGCATCATTGAGGAAAGTGGTAACAGTGAAAAAAGACATGAACGTGGTCAAAATCAAGGTACAAAGAAATTTATTTGGCCAGCTTCTTGTTTTGTCCCAAGAGCACAGTGTTGATCTTCAAAAAGTTCTTCAATATCCTCTAACACCTACTCCATGGTCGCTGGCTTCATCAGATGGTTTACCTCTGAAGACCAACAAAGCAACTCTGTTGCACAAGCTCACGCCTGACAATTCATTAATGTTCGAGGATTATGCAAAAAAACAAACAAACACCGTTTACATTGTTGATGGCAATGCACTGTTACAAACTCTGTCAGCAATCCCAAATACATTTGGTGAAGTAGCCAAACTTACATTTTCCTCCTTACCACAAGCAGCTTGTGTGCACTTTGTGACTGATACTTACATAGAAGATTCAATCAAAGGTTGTGAGAGATTGAGGAGAGGATCTTCTGAAGATAATGCATACTTCTTAAGAGGATCTGCAACAACAGTGCCCAGACGTTGGAAATCATTTCTCAGCTGCGTTGATAACAAAAGATCTCTTATCAGGTTTCTCCTCAAGGAATGGGAAAGTAACGAATATGCAAAGAAACTGAGAAACAGGGAAATCTTCTTTGTCTGTGAAGAGAGAGATGCACCTTACTTTACAGTGACACGGATGAATTTACCACAGCTGTACCTTGTCTAGATCTCTACTCATCACAGGAAGAGGCAGACACACGAATTATACTGCACTGTCAATATGCTTCCCGCCAACCAAACTGTGAAACAATTGTTGTCAGATCACCAGACACGGATGTCTTCTTACTTCTCCTTTCATTCTCAGAGACAATTGGAAAGACCCTGATTTTTTATACTGGCTGTGGCAACAACAGGCGACAAATCAATGTCTCTCAGATAGCAAAGACTTTGTCTAAACAGATGTGTGATGCATTACTTGGTGTCCATGCATTCACAGGCTGTGACACAACAAGTTGCTTTGCTGGGCAAGGAAAGCTGAAAGCTCTAAAATTTCTTCAAAAAGAGGAAGATCTTAGAATTCTGTTCTCCAGATTTGGAACATCAGCAGCTGTTTCGAGTAATGACTGTCTCATGTTAGAGTCATTTGTGTGCAAGCTGTATGGCAAAACCTCATGCACAAGTGTCAACAAAGTGAGGTATGACATAGTTCGCCAGCGTTTCAAAGGAAAGAAAGGTACCATCTCATGCAGTGGTGGAATTGATCTGTGTCAGATGCCTCCTTGTAGTCAAGTATTGACACTGCACATATCAAGAGCCAACTTTCAAACTCTCATTTGGAGGAATGCAGTGTGCCAGAATCCTAGCATTCCAAAACCAGAGGATAACGGTTGGCAGAGAAATTCTGCAAATGAATTGGAAGTACAGTGGTTCAAAGATGCTTTCATTCCAGATGAGTTGCAGGAAATTGTGTATGAAGAAAACTGCACCAGTACTGACGAAGATACATATGCCGAGGATGGTAGTGATAGCTTTGACAGTGATTTCCTTGACGACACTTCAGAGGACGAAGAGGATTTTGCTACTGATGATGAGGATATGTAATAAATTGGTGAGCAGTGCAAACTGTTAAGGAGTAAAGCATGTTTGCAAAACACATAAGGATATTGTTTTTATGTACTTACTGCATCTTGAATCAAGAATCCCTTTTGAGTATCAATTATTCTTCATAATATAACAATGCGATTTCGTTCAAAAGTCTTCGGTAATGATGCTTCACTTGGGTTGTGAACAAATTAGTCTTTTTTCATGATATATCTACTGTTTTTACCACACCTTCAACTTACTTTTAAATGTGACAACTGGACATCAATACCATGTTTAAAAAGAATGAAAATTATGATGAATTTGGCATCCCACAAAGTGGAGAAATATTTAAGGGTTGCGTACACTTTTAGTTTTTCCTATGACGTAGAAATATGAAGGTTGTTGTTGAGGCTTGGGCCATAGCTTTCTTCAGTGCTACTTTTTTAATGAACATGCTGTTTTTGGCCATATTTAAAATAATGTTTGTGTAAAACACTGAAATAGCTTAGTTTAGATATGACACGTCATGAGATTACTGACAAATTGTTTCAACTTTCTGTGAATCTATATAATATTTACAAATTGAAAGCTTGTGCACATAGTTTGATAGTATATTCAATTTCCTTCAGTTTGATACCCAATTTGCATATATTTGAATTAATATTGTAGTCTCCAGAGCCTTTGAAAGAAATGTCTCTTTTTTGCAAGGGGACACAACTCACTTTTTTCAAAGAGCCATAACTCTCTTAAATGACACTTATTTTTACGGTAACAGTGGAATTTGTATGGCCAATAAGTTCTATTATTTGAAAAACATAGTGGCATAAACTCCCAAAGGGGGGGGGAGGGGGGGTCCCAGTGGCCTAAGCACTAGCAAGCGGTCGGCCAGATAATCAAATGTCAATGGAAGACTTTGCATGAATTCTATGCACATTTCTCAGCAATAACCTTGACCTTAAGAATAACTGTGTTTTTAAGGTTTACGACTTTGACGAAGATGGGATCATCACCATGGCAGAGATCAATCATTTCGTCAGATACTGCAAATGTTTCACGGACACTGATGAAGCCGATAAAGACGAAACGTTTTTCGATTTGAGCCACATGACCGCCAACATTCTCAACATTGGATCAGACGGACTTACTTTGGAGAAGTTTAAGGCAAAGGTGAAGGAGAAGGAGCACGATCTTATCTTATCCGTCTTGGGCGAGGCGTTACCAAATCAACTGGTGATAGTAGTGGTAATGGTGGCAGCGGCGGCTGTTGCTGCTACAACAACAACAACAACAACTACTACTACTACTACTACTACTACTACTACTACTACTACTACTACTACTACTACTACTACTACTACTACTACTACTACTACTACTACTAACTACTACTACTACTACTATTACTACTACTACTACTACTACTACTACTACTACTACTATTACTACTACTACTACTACTACTACTACTACTACTACTACTACTACTACTACTGCTACTACTATCTGCTGCTGCTCTACTACTACTACTACTACGACTATTACTACTACTACTACTACTACTACTACTACTACTACTACTACTACTACTACTACTACTACTACTACTAATGGCTTGTTTGTCTCAGGGGTACAGTGTCTTGTCTTGTCACAAAAGGCAAGCGATGTTAAGTGTGATCAGTGGTAATTGGGTGACAGTGATCGTGAAAAATATTGGTCCCGACGTTATATCTTTGGCTAACTCATTAGCCCCCTCAATTTAGGTGTGAATGAGTACGATTGTTGTAAGAATTTTAGTACAGGGCTGGTACTGTATGAAAAGGACAATTCATGGTCCCACACGGCCTACTGGAAGATAAACGAAACTTTGTGAAGCGAATTGAGCATGGTTATCTGTAGAAATGTTTCAATATACATATTATTGATTAATTTTAAGGGCAGAATACGAGATTACGCTATCAAGATTTTTGTCACAATAATGTTACTGCTTTTTTGATGAAAATGGTTGGTTTTGCCATTACCAATGTATAAATTATAATTATTATACATTTTTTTGTGTGCATAATCGAGTCGTGGCTTCGTAAAGATATTGACGATGTCAGCGTCTTGTCCACTTTCACACGTATGGAAATCATCACCACGGGGTGTTGCAAAAAAAAAAAAAAAAAAAAAAAAAAGGGGGGGGGGGGGGGAAAGTATACACATTTAAAATCGTCGTTACTTTTTTATCCGTTGGCGTAGGCAAATGGTTTTCCACTGAATTGTTTATCATTAGCCTTTCTGTGTACCGATAGTCGATGTTTTTATTTTTGACCTGAAATTCGCTCACCACGTCCCGCACGTGCTAAAATAACCTTTTAGCCCCTTACTGTGGACAGGAAGTGTGTAGATTAATTTTTTTGTCATCAGTGTCTTCTTGAACTATTTTCAAGTCAGGAAAACACAATACAAAATACCATCCATTAATCTACGCGATGCCACGACTTAGTTTAGAACATCGTGCACGTGCGATTGGTCATCTTCAAGCTGGATAGTCTGTGACCAATGTCGCAAGAATGTTTAATATCACAAGGAGAACTGTATATTCCTTAGTGGATCGATTTGAAATAACACAAACGGTAAGGGACCGAAATCGAACTGGCAGACCACGAGTAACAACACAAGGTGAGGACCGTTTTATACGCACGGGATTGTTTTAGGACGGCGACTGAAACTGCGTTAGAGTTCCCAGGTACACGAATTAGTCGACACACTGTTCGTTGCAGACTTAGAGAGCATGACATTATCGCAAACGTCCGTTGATGCGACAACTTCTTAGAGCACATCACCTGTTGGCCCGACTTCAGTGGGCCCGTACTCATCTGCGCTGGACAGCGCATGCGTGGTCGTTTGTTCTCTCCTGGCTGGTCCGTTTTCAGTGGGCCCGTGCTCATCTGCGCTGGACAATGCATGCGTGGTCATTTGTTCTCTTCTCAGATGAATCACGCTTTGTGATTGGAAGAAATGACGGTAGATTACATTGTTACCGAAGATCACACGAGTGACTTCACGATTCTTGTGTCTTGGAATCCCCAAACAGAGGATATGGACAAGGGATGGTGTGGGATAGAATAAGCAGAGACTGTAGGACACCTCTAGTTCAAGTAAATGTATCCCTAACCGGTGCAAGGTACATCCAGCACATTTTACAACCCCATGTTATTCCATTTTTACATGAACATCCTAAATTTTCACTTCAACACAATGTACCATCCCACCGAGCTATTGTAACAAGGGATTTTATAGCAGCAAATAATGTGAACATTATCAGCCTGTGGCCTGCAATATCCCCTGATCCAACTCCGATAGAACATATTTGGAACATAATTGGCCGCCAAGTTCTTTCATTAGACCCGCCAAATGAACAACTGTTCCACGCCATAAGAACAGCTTGGGATAACATTCCTCAACACCAGCTGACCACATTGACAAATTCCATGCGTAGGAAATGCAATGCTGTGATTGGAGCGAACGGGGTACATACTCGTTACTGATTGAATTAGATTCACCTTCACTTCAAATGAAATGAACGCAAGGAATTTTATTAAAATGCCATTGTTTGTCAAAATCATAGTGTGGGTTTTGACTTGTTACTTCCCTTTTTGAAGGACATGTTTTACAAAGTCTATGTTGCATACAAGATCAACCATAAACGTTACAAATTCTAACAAAATGAAAGATAAATGATAGTACTATGATTACACATAGGTTTTAAATAAACCAGAACAATATTTCATACCAAGTCTGTAGGTAAAACAAGTGTATACTTTGTTTCGATCACTAGTATATAACAGACAATTTTCCAACGTGTCCTTCCAACCATTAAAGAGAGAGAGAGCTACGAGGCTGCACGGCTATACTTTCATTCCGATTCATGAAATGTCGATATTATATGTATTTCTCGCCCGAAGTTTGAGAGATCATCATGAAAAGTCCATCTATACACAGTGATCTTCACCCCCTTCCCACATCTCTGATGAAAGAATGTCTCGACGTTGTGATTCCAACACTTACCAAATTTATAATGACTCTTTTCCCTCTGGACTGGTTCCTGATGTGTTTAAAAATGCCATTATAAAACCCTTGTAAAAAAAAGTCAGATGTCAACACAAATGATTACACAAAATATAGCTAGAATCGTTTCGAATCTTTCCTTTCTATCTAAAGTACTTGAAAGAATTGTCTTAAAAAGGCTACATCTTCATGTAATAATCTTAGTGAGCGTTTTCAGTCAGCCTATAAATCGTACCAGAACACTTAAACTGCACTTGAAAAATTTAGTATCGACATTCTTAATAATTTACACGTAAATAACTTATCTCTTTTGACTTTATTATATCTATCAGTATCAGCTGCGTTTGATACAATTGACCACTCAATATTGATCAAACTTGTGAATATAACATTTGGAAACAGAGGAACAGTACTTGAATGGTTTAAGTCATAATATCTAAAGTGTAGGAAGCAAGTTGTCCAGATTAATATGGCTAGATCAAATTAATTCGGCCTTTGGTATGGTGTTCCACAAGGTTCAGTCTTGGGTCCGGTTATTTTTACCATGTACACTCAACTCCTTTCCAAATCCTTTGTAAGAAATGAAATTTCCTATCACTTTATACACAGTTCTACAAATTTGATGTTCCGGGCAATATTCCTTCATTGATAGCGTCTGTCGAAAACTGCATTGCAGAATTAAAATGGAGTGAAACGAATAAGTTGAAATTGAATGATGAAATTAATCCAGGTACTGGGAATGAAAGCGGAAATGGCTTGATGGAACATTTAAGTGTGATTATAAATGGTTGTCCAATTCAGCCGTCGACAAATGTTAGAAATCATGGGGTATTACCGGAACAATGATTTTTTTCTGCAAATAGACAGCCTCTGTAAAACTTTTATAAATAATCTTAAGAAAATATCAGCCATTAGAGATTTCCTTACTAAAGATGCATCCATGAAACTTGTCACAACTCTTGTTTTATCACGTATAGACTATTACAATGGTCTTATATCTAACATATGCCATAATAAAATCTCGCCAATGCAGGTCATATAGAATAGTTCAGCTAAATTAGTGACGAGACCAAAGAGAATGGCACACTCCCTGCCTATTCTGTATGAGCTGCACTGGCTGCCTGTCAAGGAAGGAATCATTTTAAAGATTGCTCTGTTTTGTTTTAAAAGCCTAAATGATGAAGCACCTGACTATATTAAAATCATTTAGAAATATATGCACCAAACAGGAATTTATGATCCTCTACTGACAAAACGAAGCTTACTCTTATAATTATAATTATACATTTTATGGCGGCCATTCCTTTACCTACACTGGGCCCCTTGTGTGGAATGCCGAGAAGGATAAGAGAAGCAAAATCTATTGATTGTTTTAATCATTGTTAAAGCACTACCGTTAAATAGGGTGACTTTGCCTATCCGGGTGACTTTGCCTCAACCGATTTTGAGCATTTTGAGTATTCCCATCTTGTTGCAGTCATTTTCCTCGTCAGAGCTTTTAATTTTTCATCAAAAGAAATAACTGTCACAAATCTAAAAACAAACCAATTTGTCCAAATCAATAGAAGCAAAGTCACCCCTTAATGCAAAGTGACCCCAGTTGACGGTATCCTTTTAACGTTACATTTTCATGATATTGATACGATATTACATACACTGCTGCTATTGAAATCATTGTGGTATACGTTTGATATAAATCTAAATTTTGTATATTTATTTGTAACGTGCATTGAGCATCACACAGTGATGAAAATGCGCGATATAAATGCCATATGTATTATTATTATTATTATTATTATTATTATTATTATTATTATTAGTAGTAGTAGTAGTAGTAGTAGTAGTAGTAGTAGTAGTAGTAGTAGTAGTAGTAGTAGTAGTAGTAGTAGTAGTAGTAGTAGTAGTAGTAGTAGTAGTAGTAGTAGTAGTAGTAGTAGTAGTAGTAGTAGTAGTAGTAGTACATACTTTGCGACCCATACAGTCCGTTTCGAGCACATTTCTGG
>NC_088365.1:29219081-29224081 GCF_034508935.2 Berghia stephanieae
GCAGCTCCCGAATTACCGGATTAAATATAAATCTTCAACTATCGTTTTCAAATGCCTGGAAGGCTCGTCACCAACATATCTCTCAAACCTCGATGAACGGTATAACCCACAGCGATCGCTTCGATCAACGAACGACCTCAAATTGAAAACACCCCGCTGTCGAGTGAAGGCTGGTGAACGCGCCTTTCAGCATTCTGGTCCAAGGTTGTGGAATTTACTACCACTAGAGATACATTCTTCGTCTTCACTAGAGGAATTCAAGCGTCGATTGAAGACATTCTTATTCCGACAGGCTTTCTTTTGATTATGTGTATAATTAGCGTTGTTCGTGTACTGTGTTAGGGCTTAATGATTAAGTTAATCTATGTTATGCGCCCAGAGCCCTCCCGATGAAGGGATGTTTGGCGCACTATAAATCTATACCATTATTATTATTACTACTACTACTACTACTACTACTACTACTACTACTACTACTACTACTACTACTACTACTACTACTACTACTACTACTACTACGACTACTACTACATCCTTTTATTATTATTATTATTATTATTATTATTATTATTATTATTATTATTATTATTATTATTATTATTATTATTATTATTATTATTATTATTATTATTATCTACCCCGGGAATATACTCATGTCATCATCATCAACGTCTACTTTCCACCATCATCAGACAACACCACAGCGAAAAATATTTTGAGGAAAGAAATACAGGACATTTAAATTAAGTCACCCGATGCCGTATTGATGGTCACTGGCGATTTTAACCAATGTAACGATTTTACTCTCCCGGGACTTCATCAATACGTGGACTGCAAGACAAGGGACAAAAAAACATTAGATTTATTCCTGTGTAATATTAAAAATAGTTATAAATGTTTACCCCGTGCCCCATTAGGTTTATCTGACCACTGCATGCTCTTGCTACTCCCCACCTACCGCCCTGTTTTTAAACGTGTAAAACCAGTAAAGAAAAGTGTACAGATCTGGAACGGAAGTGTGTAAGAAGATTTGCGTGGTTGTTTTGAATGCACTGACTGGAATGTTTTTATCGAATCATGTGATAGTGTGGATGAGCTGAATGACTGTGTGAGTGAGTATTTAAAATTCTGTGAACAGCTAGTGTCTTGTAAAAAAGAAATAAAATATTATCCTAACAACAAGTCTTGGATAACAAAAGATCTAAAACTTTTATTGAACCAAAAGAAAACTCTCTTTACTAGTGGAAACAAAAAAGACCTGAAAACAAAACAAAAAGAGATAAAGAGGGTAATATCTAGTTGTAGAGACAAGTACAAAAATAAAATTGAAAAATGGTTTTCTTCTGGGGATATACGGGACACGTGGCGGGGGCTTAAAACTGCTGTTAACTATAATCCAAAGCCCACGATTATATCAGAAGATATTGAAATTGAAACTTTAAATACATTTTATTCACGTTTCGACACAGCAAACAAATTTGATATTGAAAATGAAAAACATAAATTAGACAGGGCTTTGGAAGATGAAATGACTATTGAGGTCAGTGAAGAGTAAACGAGATTCGTATTTTCGAAACTAAACGAGAGGAAGGCTGCTGGGCCTGATGGATTGAAAGGAAAATTATTAAAAGAATGTGCCCGTCAGCTTTCCCCCATTTATACACATATTTTTAACTGGTCCCTCCAATGCGTTTCGGTCCCTGAAATTTGGAAAACTTCAAAAATTATTCCTGTTCCAAAAAAAAAAAACATGAAACTATGAACGATCTCAAACCTGTTGCACTGACTTAAATAGTCATGAAATCTTTAGAAAAACTTGTTCTTGTTAAAATTAGGAATCAGTTTATGCCATTGAGTGATAGTCATCAATTTGCTTACAAACCAGGACGTGGCGTAGAGGATGCCATTTTGCTGTTTACAAACAACATCTACAGGCATCTAGATCACGCTAGGAGCTATTGCAGATTGCTTTTTGCAGATTTTTCTTCAGCGTTCAATACAATGCAACCTCAGTTGGTTGTTCAAAAATTGACTAGTCTGAATTTAAACAAGTATATAATTGCTTGGGTGCTCGAATTTCTTACGGAGAGAGCACAATATATTCAATTAGGACAAAACAAATCTTCCTGTATAACTACAAATACTGGTGCTCCTCAAGGTTGTGTATTGTCCCCTGTATTATTCACAATATACACGAATGACTGTAGAAGTCAAAACCTGAGTGTACCTTTAATAAAGTTTGCAGATGACACCGCTCTTCAAGGCCTCATAACAAATGGCAACGAAGTGGCTTATAGGCAAGAAATTGATAGATTTGTGTCTTGGTGTGATGCCCACCACCTAGAGCTTAACATAAGCAAGACAAAGGAGCTAGTGATTGACTTTAGGAGAGTGAGGGAACCGATAGAACCGTTAAAATTAAAGGACCAATTCGTCCAGCGAGTTCCTCACTACAAATACCTTGGTGTAACGACTGATGACAGGCTCAAGTGGGATGAACACTTGAAAATAATTAGGCATAAGATGTGCAGACGTACATATTTTTTTATCAAAACTCTCTCAGTTTAGAATAGATAAAACCCTCTGCACATTATTTTATAGAGCAGTAATCGAAAGTGTTTTGTCAATTTGTATAACAGCTTGGGGAGGCAATTGCTTAGCAGTGGAAAGGAACAAAATAAATTCAAATATTAAAAAATCCATTAAACGCTATATAAATGATGTTGACGATGTAGATCTTTTATACGAGAAATTTTGTATAAATAAAATAACTAAAATATTAAATGACCAGTATCATCCACTAAGACCATCAATTATTATGTCAGAAAGAAGTGGTCGCCCTTTCTCTATTTCAACGAAAACAGAGAGACACCGAAAATCTTTTCTGCCGTCCAGTATTAGGCTTTATAACAACAAGCAATAATCATTTTATATAATTATTTCTCATTTTTTACTTTTTAAAAATATAAATATTAATTTATTAATTTATTTGTTTTGCAATCTTTTCAATTTTCAATTTATAGTGACAGTTTTAACTATTTTACAGTGTTGAAATTATTCATATTATAAAGCGCAACTCTGGTTATAGAGCTGCTCCTTTTTTTTAAATATATATACACATCCTATTTCCATTGTATTTTTATCTTATTGTGTAAATTATAACACGTCTGTACAAAAAATTCCCTTTTTGGGATGCAATAAAGTTTTATTATTATTATATTATTATTATTATTTATATTATTATTATTATTTATTATTATTATTATTATTATTATTATTATTATTATTATTATATATTATTATTTATTATTATTATTATTATTATTATTATTATTATTATTATTTTTATTATTATCATATTGTTAGTAGTAGTAGTAGTAGTAGTAGTAGTAGTAGTAGTAGTAGTAGTAGTAGTAGTAGTAGTAGTAGTAGTAGCAGCAGCAGCAGCAGCAGTCAGTAGTAGTAGTAGTAGTAGTAGTAGTAGTAGTAGTTAGTAGTAGTAGTAGTAGTAGTAGTAGTAGTAGTAATAGTAGTAGTAATAAAAATAATAATAATAATATTAATAATAATAATAATAATAATAATAATTAATAATAATAATAATAATAATAATATAATAATAATAATAATAATAATAATAATAATAATAATAATAATAATAATAATAATAATAATAATAATACTTTATTGCATCCCAAAAAGGACATTTTTTGTACAGACGTTTATAATTTACACATAAGATAAAAATACAATGGAAATAGGATGTATATATATAAAAAAGGAGCAGCTCTATAACCAGAGTTGCGCTTTATAATATGAATAATTTCAACACTGTAAAATAGTTAAAACTGTCACTATAAATTGAAAATTGAAAAGATTGCAAAACAAATAAATTAATAAATTAATATTTATATTTTTAAAAAGTAAAAAATGAGAAATAATTATATAAAATGATTATTGCTTGTTGTTATAAAGCCTAATACTGGACGGCAGAAAAGATTTTCGGTGTCTCTCTGTTTTCGTTGAAATAGAGAAAGGGCGACCACTTCTTTCTGACATAATAATTGATGGTCTTAGTGGATGATACTGGTCATTTAATATTTTAGTTATTTTATTTATACAAAATTTCTGTATAAAAGATCTACATCGTCAACATCATTTATATAGCGTTTAATGGATTTTTTAATATTTGAATTTATTTGTTTCTTTCCACTGCTAAGCAATTGCCTCCCCAAGCTGTTATACAAATGACAAAACACTTTCGATTACTGCTCTATAAAATAATGTGCAGAGGGTTTTATCTATTCTAAACTGAGAGAGTTTTGATAAAAAATATGTACGTCTGCACATCTTATGCCTAATTATTTTCAAGTGTTCATCCCACTTGAGCCTGTCATCATCGTTACACCAAGGTATTTGTAGTGAGGAACTCGCTGGACGAATTGGTCCTTTAATTTTAACGGTTCTATCGGTTCCTCACTCTCCTAAAGTCAATCACTAGCTCCTTTGTCTTTCTTATGTTAAGCTCTAGGTGGTGGGCATCACACCAAGACACAAATCTATCAATTTCTTGCCTATAAGCCACTTCGTTGCCATTTGTTATGAGGCCTTGAAGAGCGGTGTCATCTGCAAACTTTATTAAAGGTACACTCAGGTTTTGACTTCTACAGTCATTCGTGTATATTGTGAATAATACAGGGGACAATACACAACCTTGAGGAGCACCAGTATTTGTAGTTATACAGGAAGATTTGTTTTGTCCTAATTGAATATATTGTGCTCTCTCCGTAAGAAATTCGAGCACCCAAGCAATTATATATTTGTTTAAATTCAGACTAGTCAATTTTTGAACAACCAACTGAGGTTGCATTGTATTGAACGCTGAAGAAAAATCTGCAAAAAGCAATCTGCAATAGCTCCTAGCGTGATCTAGATGCCTGTAGATGTTGTTTGTAAACAGCAAAATGGCATCCTCTACGCCACGTCCTGGTTTGTAAGCA
>NC_088365.1:29234081-29246581 GCF_034508935.2 Berghia stephanieae
TTTTGGATCTGCTCCCCATGTAGTGTTTGATTCCAATTCTTCGATGCAGAAAAGGTCTACTTCCTGTTCACTTCCTTGGACGATTTTTTCCATTTCCCTTTTCGTTTTCTTAAGTTTGCCAGCACAGCACAACGTGGATGGCAAAAAAAAAAAAAAAACAATAACAGAGACCATAGTGACGTCATCTTTATTCCATCTATAACAACTTCAAGAAGAACAAAATACCAAACATGGAATTTATTACAGAAAGATCGTGCCAAATATTTCTCTGTCCCCGATTAGGGATTTTAGTAATGTATTTATGTTTTCATTGTTTTTGTTGTTGGCTGAAGAAGGGTTTTGAACCCGAAATGTTCCGTATATAGTATCCTGTTCTTTTTTAAATTGTTATATTTATTTTTCTTTATTACTTTTTGACAGTCCATAGCCTAACAGCTTACTATCACATTTGTTCTGTCTGTAAATTCATTTTCATACACAACTATGATCCACCTTTAAAGTTTTTTTAGTCCGATTTAGAGTTTTAGTGAGATCTTATCACCCAACTAGCGATTTACAAGCAATACAAAGAGCTGAGTGACATCGGCTTGCTTCATTTAATAGGAAACAAATGTGTGATGCCAAAATACCGCTTTCAAGCTCATTGGGAGTGTAAAACTAGTCATCCGGAGGACTGTACACACATAAGTTTGTGCAAGTATTCTTCTGGTTTTAGAGTGAGAGCATGACTGTGCCACCATATGATTCAATATATATCCTATTCATTGTTTACTATTTACTCCAAAGAACTGGCTACGCATTTCCAAGGAGTTTTGAACAGGAAGAGAGGTAGGTATGACGTCACGACCTTACGAGGTCCCAGGTTTGAAAGTTTTTAGCAAGATGAGGTTCATTTAAATCGATATTTGAAGGAAAAGTTTATGGCCAAATTTTAAAATACGTGTCTTTCCAGAGGACGGCAATGAACTGGTTAATTTTTGAATTTTCGAGAGCATTGAGCATTGTGGGCCAATGAATTAACATATCTATTTTTATATTAACCTATTATTATTCTGTAACCATTTTGTCATCAGGAGAGAGCATGGACACCATGAAAGGAACCAAAACTTCTGTGATAGTTGGTGCTCTGCCCAGCGACAGTCCCGAGTCGGCTCTGCAACACAAAAGAATCAACAACTATTCCTACATCGGTTATGTCCCCTGCCATATGGCTAACAGGATCAGTTACTCCTTCGACCTGAAAGGTGAGTGGAGGATCTAGTGGTCAGTTCAGCTACCGAAACGATAGTCGTCGTCATCATCATCGTGATCATCATCATTATTATTATTATTATTTTTATTATTATTATTATTATTATTATTATTATCATCATCATCATCATCATCATCATCATCATCATCATCAGCTTCACCATCACAGATTTTAAGCGTTTTGACTTTTTTGCTCTCTCTCTCTCTCTCTCTCTCTCTCTCTCTCTCTCTCTCTCTCTCTCTCTCCGCTATCTAATATATTACTATTTTGAGGAGGGCTGTTACTTTTATTTTCAACTCTAGGTTTATATAGCCCAAAATAAAATAAATGTACTCAACAAAGTCCTCTACAAGGAGGTCTAAGCCATTAGCAAAACTTAACATGTACGAGGGGACATATGCCTGTAAGCCGCTATTACAATTACAGATCTTGAACATTTCGAAATTCGGTGTTTTTAGAAGATAGAATTGCAGTCATTTTAGTTAACTTAAAATTAACAATTAACTCACAAAAAGATTAAATAACACTTCTAAAACCTTAAAAGTATGCAGTCTGGCATCAACTTTCATTTTCAATATGTTTGAATGACTTTGAGAATCTCATGAAGTTGTAAAATTGGAGTCTAAATTTCGTAATTCTACCATTATTTCGTAACAATAGACATGTTTGAATTCTATTACATTTTTTAGGACATGCCAAATCTGTTACCAGACAACAACTGATTGTGCTGAGAACAATTAAAGTGAAAAATCTTCTTCGAAGACCCAAGTTTTGTGTCGCCTACAGTGAGATTCGAATACAGGGCTCAAGTGCTATATACCACTGGACCCGGAAAGCCGCACAATAAATATTTATATAAGTTATATACTAACTTTCAATCATAATTATAATATCTGGGTTTTTTTAAGGGCCAAGTTTCACCATTGATAGCGCATGCTCATCTTCCCTCGCTGCCATGGAAACGGCAGTCAACCACATTCGAATGGGCTACTCCGACAGCGCCATTGTTGCCTCGTGCAATCTGGTACAAAATCCGTATTCTACGCTGACTGCAACACACGTTGGGATGTTGTGTTCCTCTGGCTACTGCAAGGCCTTCGACAAAGATGGTAAACTTAATAATTATGCATTTTTGTATTTCCGGAAGTGCTACCAACCGCCCCACCAGCACGCAAACTATCATTATTATCATTATTATTACTATTGTTATTATTATTATTATTATTATTATTATTATTATTATTATTATTATTATTATTATTATTATTATTATTATTATTATTATTATTATTATTATTATTATTATTATTATTATTATCATGTTATTAGAAGAAGGAGAAGAAGATTACAAGGTATTCAAGGTAGGTCCGGAAAATAAAAACGGCTTGAGCTATTATATAGCGCAATATACACTAAACGCGACCAAAGAGTTTACAAATAAAGTTTAGTTCCCTCAAAATACTATTGACAGAACAGTTGTTTCGATTCAAAATTCTTCTATCACTGACATTGAGCTAACTCAAATGCAAACATAACAGTTCAAAAGTTTTTGTGAATTATTGAGACAAATTAAATAGTGCTATTCACCACCAAGGCATCATGAGTTTTGACCGGACAGTCTCTCCTCCATCATATAGTCTATTGTAACCCATTGTCTTTTTAGATGTTTATTACATAGATTATTGTCAAGGTGACTCCAAGATAACAGCCTAAATGTTTAAATTATTATTTATGATAAGAACAATAACCCTCCAGAGTTTATGATATAAAATCGACCTATAACACAATTCTTTTAAAAAACAATAATAAATAAAACAAATAAATTAACAACAACGCGTATTTAAAATTTTGACCAGAAAACTCGTCCGTAGGTAATTATCGATCTGTTAAAATGACCATCATCTTGGCAAAAACGCTCAAACTTGAGACTTCGCGAAGTCCCCAGGTTTGAGAGGTTTTGCCAAGATGATGGTCATTTTAATCGATTGATAGTTTAAGGCGATTTTCTGGTCAAAATTTAAATACAGTTTTTTTTTTCAGAGTACGACAGAATAACTATTCAATCGCAATCCATATTAAATGGGTCGTTCATGGCAGATGATTTAAACATTCTGTTGGGGAGCAATAAATAGGCAGCTGTGACTTCCGTCATTCATGTTGAATTGAAAAGAAGCAAGTTTCCAGACTGTCCAGTTGCTAATTTCCAAAGCTTTATGGTTTGTTTGTTGTTGTTACTGTTGTTGTTGGTGGTGTTTTTTTGTTTGTTTTTTGTTTGTTTTGTTGTTTGTTTGTTTTGTTTTGTTTTTTTTTGTGTTTTTTTTTTGGGGGGGGGGGGTTTGAAGCCTTTTGCCATTTATAAAAAAATGGGTTTGACATATTTAAAACCACTTAATTCAATCTATTTCACAGACAAAGTAATAATAATAACACAAAATATAACTAAGATTTTCCTTTAACTCGCAAGACGGGGTGATTCTGTTTTAAAAAACCATATCAATTCATACTCATGGCAGCTGATTAAGAAAATTAAAATCGATTTCCACTTTTACGTACATTTTATCAGAAAAGTGATATCTGGAAAAGTTTGGCATTTTTTTCAGACCGAATTTGTTGGATCTGGTAAGCAGTTATTTGAGTACATTATAGATTGGTGTCCTATCCAAAGAGATGCAAACACTTGCTACTGTTCTTTTAACGCTACAGAATCCATAATAAACCTAAAATACCAGGTTCGAGTCCAACTCGCTAGGTTGTGTGTCCTTATGCAAGTCTCTCACCATGGCTCGCACATAGTGCTGCGCTCCGACTTATCTAAACTATAAAATCTTTTTTAAATCCTCCTTTAAACTACATCTTAAATTCAAATCCCCCCCGCCCCCCCCCCCCGGGGGGGGGGATTAATAAAGATAAATTTATTTTATTTCACACATTTTTTAAAAAGACGTCTGAAAGGCATTTTCTGCTTTCTGGAATTGAAATGTATTTTCACGTGATTTGATGGGGGAAAATAAAATGTTGTAAACCACATGTACATGGTAAAATTCTGGATGTAAGAGTGCGACCATAAAATAAGAAAATATCGCATCATATTATTTTACCCCTCCTCATTAATAATAACACGTAATGATATCACGTTTACAATAATAATTTGTGACTTCAGATTATGAAGAATTAAATTTCACTAAAATTAGATTATATTTAAAGATATCATTTAAATGTCTCTGGACGTGTCATTTATTCAAATATGACGAAATCAGACTCGATTAAGGGGTAGAATAAAAGATTGCTTACACTCTTGCGTTTTGGAATTCGAACTTTGTTCCCAACGCGCAATCGCGAGCTCGGGCAGCGGTTAGGAACACGTCCGGAATCCCAAAAGGGAAGACTGTAAGAATAGTAGATTCACAACCTTTATGCCACACTTGTTAACAGTCTTAAATGGGCATTTATTATATAAACTTTGCACAGGTGACGGTTTTGTCAGAGCTGACGGGAATATGGCTATTCTAATCTGTAAGAGGAGCCAGGCTAAACGAGTGTATGGCACCATTATGCACCTACGTGGCAACAACGACGGTTTCACCAAAGCAGGTGCGTTTCTTTCGTGCAATGACACAACACGTTTAGCAATTTTGGCCAGAAAACTTAAGCTTCGTTTATCATTAGATTAAGATGACTCGAAACTTGTCAAAAACTCCAAGCTTTTTTTTTACAAGTTGAAGATCATCAGTCAAATCAATCAGTTAAAAGGATAGAAATAGTTCTTAGCCAAAATGAAATAAAGTTGTTTTGTCAGTGTATAAAAGGATTATCACTACTTTCAAACTCAGCAATAAAACGTCTTGTGTTATTATCACCATTATCACAATTTATGTTAACGTCATTTCTTTAACCTCAAGGAATCGTACAATTATTATCATAATTATCAAGAACTGAAGCACTATCGTTTCTATTGTCTTTTTGATGTAATCATCCTTATAATCATCATCATTAACATCACCGTCCATTCTTCTTCTTCTTCTTCTTCTTCTTCTTCTTCTTCTTCTTCTTCTTCCTCTTCTTCTTCTTCTTCCTCTTCTTCTTCTTCTTCTTCTTCTTCTTCTTCTTCTTCTTCTTCTTCTTCTTCTTCTTCTTCTTCTTCTTCTTCTTCTTCTTCTTCTTCTTCTTCTTCTTCTTCTTCTTCTTCTTCTTCTTCTTCTTCTTCTTCTTCTTCTTCTTCTTCTTCTTCTTCTTCTTCTTCTTCTTCTTCTTCTTCTTCTTCTTCTTCTTCTTCTTCTTCTTCTTCTTCTTCTTCTTCTTCTTCTTCTTCTTCTTCTTCTTCTTCTTCTTCTTCTTCTTCTTCTTCTTCTTCTTCTTCTTCTTCTTCTTCTTCTTTCTTCTTTTCATTATTTTTTTTATTATTATTATTATTATTATTATTATTATTATTATTATTATTATTATTATTATTATTATATTATTATTATTATTATTATTATTATTATTATTATTATTATTATTATTATTATTATTATTATTCATCGTCATTATCTTTTAATCAGCATCGTCATCGTCATCATCACCATCTTCTTCTTCATCATCATCATCATCATCATCATCATCATCATCATCATCATCATCATCATCATCATTGTCATTGTATAATTAGGTTGTCACTACTTTCAAAATCATCTTGGCTATCCTTATCAATAAAACATCTAGTGTCATTATCACTAGACGTCTTTACACATTTTGCGACTAAAAACATTTTTATAAAAACTGAATCTAATTCTAATCCAGCTCACGAGTTGCGAGTGAATGGAGACTCGAAGTCGAAGGTTCTCTTCAAAGAACAACCAAAAAAACGATTAGAAAGTATGGTGGAGCAAAAGTTATTCTGCTGGCATTGTAACTGACTGAAATAATGTGATTCATCAGATCACACTTTCTGTTTTGTTTGTTTGGTGCTTGGTTCAATTTGTTCGAGTTTCAATGAAACTTCCATTTGCCTAAGTATAGAATCGACAGTCGATCATGGACATTATTGTAGTCTGATCAGTCGACAGTCAATCAAGTGATTTGATTCATCATGGCAAAAGTAAATTCAAATATGAAACGGAACGAAATATATATATACCGGATGTGTTGCTAATTTGCTCTTTGGAATTTTTTTGCGTTGAAAGTATGAATGTCGGTATCTTACCTGCCACCTTGTGCTAGGGAGCTTGATGTTATCAGCAGAAAATAACCAAATTAGTCGACGTCCTTGCAACGCCCACTTCTAGGCAAGAGCCTAGCTAGTCAGAGACTAGAAAACGTTAATAAAATTCGTTTATTTTTTTTTTATTTTTTGTCACTAGCTTCGCTCATTTGCTAGAATAGTAAAGAACTAAATCTAGTCCGCTTACAAATAATTGGGCCCAGGTAACCACAAATCCATCGTTACAATATAAATGTGTGCGTATTGCATGTACATTGTTACAGGTCTGTCTGTCCCATCAAGTGAATCGCAGTCGAGTGTGGTGCAGAAAGTCTACAACGACCTGGGCATTGATCCCAACATTGTAAGTAAACATGTTTATTGTTTATCTAAATAGGCTTTTCGTGGACCGTCAAGTGTATATGCTTTTCAGTCAAAAATAAAACATCACTTTTTTTACAAAAACATGTTTTAAGTTTCTGTCAACGTTTTGTATTTATTTGATATCGATGCTTTCTTCTTTTGAGTAAGAACTGAAAGCGTGTCTGTT
The DNA here is from genome assembly GCF_034508935.2 of Berghia stephanieae. Lineage (NCBI taxonomy): Eukaryota > Metazoa > Mollusca > Gastropoda > Nudibranchia > Aeolidiidae > Berghia > Berghia stephanieae. Next base: position 29,241,063 of record NC_088365.1, read on the forward strand.
TGTGTGTGTATATGTGTGCATGTGTGTGTGAGAGAGAGTGTGTGTGTGTGTGCGTGTGTGTTGTGTGCGTGTGGATGTGTGTGTTAATGCAATTTAGATTATCACACGTAACTGTCAAGCGCATATAGCATGACCGAGTCATGGTTATGCGCCATACAGTGTTGTAAGATATTATTTATTATTATGAACATTATTGAATTATATGGAATGACTATGCTTAACACGTTCAACAATTCTCTATAATATATTTTCGCACCAAACCATGAGTACATAAAATGTTCAATCCATACAATACAATTCACCTGTTAGGTGAATTTTTGTACTAGCCCTTTTATTATATCATCACCTATAGGAAAGTACTTATTTATACATGAATCGTGTGGGGGTAAAGATGGTAAAGTTCCTTATCCAAAAACTTTAAAGTTGAGATAAAAGCTTTGATACCAGTGTCAACCATCTGATCACTGTCCACAGTCAACAACAATGCCTGACATTTGTAGCAATACGTAAAGTCAATAATGCTGGGTCACAACCGCCGACAAAAAATGGAGATCAGCTTTTCTTTGGAATCAGTGTTACACCACCACCATCACCATCACCACCACCAATACAACAACAACAACAACAACAACTACTACTACTACTACTACTACTACTACTACTACTACTACTACTACTACTACTACTACTACTACTGCTGCTGCTGCTGCTGCTTCTCCTACTACTACAACTACTACTACTATAGTCTAAAACAACTACTACTACTACTACTACTACTACTACTACTACCACTACTACTGCTGCTGCTGCTACTACTATTATTTCTGTTACTACTTTCTACTTACTACTACCTCCACTTCTTCTCTTCTTAAAAACTGCACTTCATGTTAACAAAAAACTTCAAAACAAAAATCTCAACCCGAGACTTCGTTCAGAGCACGATAGAAGTTAATTTAAAAGGCTCTTTTCAATGCTATATTCTGCTTTAGGTGAGGTTTGCTGAGTGTCATGGACCAGGGACCCAAGTCGGGGATGGAGTGGAGGTGGATGCCCTTGCCAAGTATTTCTGTTCGGCAAGAGAGGGTTCGCTCTACATTGGTTCAGTAAAAACCAACATTGCTCACTGTGAAGGCGCCTCTGGTGAGTGTTGGAGTTCAAAATCCAGAACAGGGATAAGCAAAGATATATATATATATATATATATATATATATATATATAATATATATATATATATATATATATGGTGTATTTCAATTTTGCAACACTCCGAGTATTTAACCGTGCTTTGTGTCAACATGCCATATGATGCTTTTGTAGATAACCCAGTACAAATTGCCTGTTGGGCACCTTTTCTAACCAGAATTTTACATTACATTTTACATTTACATCTCCTATAGCAGGGTACTCATTTAGACCTGAGTCAGAGAGGTAATATATGTTAAGTGCCTTTGAAAAGAACGAACATAAAGGTCAGAATTGTTCGATTATTATCACCCAACTGGTTGCTGACAATGCTCATTCTGCCGTACTATGAAATAAAAAACGTATTTAAAATTTTGGCCAGATAACTAGCCTTTCAAATATTGATTGATTTAAAAGGCCCCTCATCATGGCAAAAACGCTCAATTCAAAATGTTTACCATGATGAGGGTCGTTTTAATCAATTGATATTTGAAGGGTGAGTTTTCGGGTCAAAATTTTTAATGTAATTTTTCAGAGTATTTTTCAGAGTATGTGTAAAAACCCTCGTGTCAGTAGAGCTCAAGTTGTATATATATATATATATATATATATATATATATATATATATATATATATATATATATATATATATGGAGAGAGAGAGATAGATAGATAGATAGATAGATAGATAGATAGATAGATAGATAGAGAGAGAGAGAGAGAGAGAGAGAGAGAGAGAGAGAGAGAGAGAGAGAGTGATATCTACTAAACGTGCTCAAAGCGCTCTACAACAACACTTAATATGTTGGACGTTACGTGCTTCTGTTAAGCGATATTACAATTTTTTTCGGAAAGAGCCAACGCTGTCTTTTGTCAGATACTCATTTTACACATGATTACAGTGAGAGAATGTGAGTGAAGAGTCTTTTCCAAGGACTCAACTATGCGCCGAGCGAGGCTCGAACCCAGGGCCTTCCGATCCGAAAGCGAGTGTCATACCACTAGACCACATAGCCGCATTCATAGTTCTTGCAATACATACGTTCTTCATTAAAGATAGCTGTATAGCTTAGTGTCAATTTTCTATCACTAGATAGCCCCAAAAATATTATTTAAATGTTTTGGTGTACAAAAGAAATCAGCATGAGAAATATGTTGCTTTATCGAAACGAATGTTACAATTTTCCTATGGTGGGTAAGGAGTGTGTAACCGAGTGATAAAATTTCAATTTTAACTTAATTCATAACATGTTAGTTGAGATAAAGGCTTTTATTGACGAGAGTGAGTTTTGTTTCTTAAAAAGCTTTTACAATAATAATAATAATAATAATAATAATAATAATAATAATAATAATAATAATAATAATATAATAATAATAATAATAAAATAATAATATATAATAATAATAATAATCTCATCATTTTGTCTTTAAACTCCATTCTCGTCACCCCCCCCCCCCCCCCCCCCGCAATGGGGAATATGTTGTAAAAGTCGAGACTTAGAGATAGTATAATAAAGACTTTTTTAGTAACACATTAAGATTAAATTATTGCCCAAATTTTGAAAACAGAGCGATCGTTTCCCGAACAACATGTTGTGAACTGAGAATAAGACAAAAAAGGTCTAGAATGCGATTTGTGTCTTTATTCACCTTATCCATAGGTCAGTTTACACCTTATATTATTGAAACGAGGCATTGTGCCATAATGTTAATTAAACATATCTTAAACCTCAATTGGATTTAGGTCACGTTGAAGCTGAAATTTCGTCATCTTCCAGAGGCGTAAGATCTGACTGAAAGGGATGGATTCTTTGTGCGATGAGACGACTGATAGAACAGGTAGCTGTGGCTATCTGTTTACTTGTATTGCACCATGGTACATACTTCTGTGCTGGTTAATGCAGCCCTGATGACCAAGAAACTCACTTTAGCGGTTTGAAATCTTTTAAGTGTACTTTATGTACGAGTGGAAAGAGTCTATGGGCAAGATGAACTCCTTCAACTGATTGTGGATTAAAGACGTAATGCCGAAACAAATGTGAATATACATTTTAAACAGGTCAGGAGTAGGTCATGTGTATTGTCTGATAAACGTTTCCTAAAGATAGCCCTTGAAGTGGTTGGCGCATGAGAGACCTAATTACTCATTTTTACTTATTGCATTTTCAACAGGACTTGCATCTGTAATCAAATGCTTGATCAGTTTGAACAACAAAAAGATTGCCCCTAACCTTCACTTCAAAACCCCCAACCCCAACATCGCATCGTTGCATGATGGCAGGGTCAAGGTCGTAACAGAGCCCATTCCCATGGAGAGCGGACTAATCAGTTGTAGCTCTTTTGGAGTAGGAGGAACAAACTACAATCTTTGTCTCAGGTTGGTTCTCTCATGGTGACACGGACGAAACCTATGAGGACATCACAATAGATTTTCAGTAGAATATCGGCATTGTCCGACTTTCATTTCTTATGACCTAACTAATCAGATTGTTGATCAGATCAGATAATATGATGCTCTGACCATAGTTTGAACTCCAAGAATTTGGGGGGGGGGGGGGGAGAGAGATTTCTTTTATTTTATCTATTTTTGGGTCTTATTTCATTGCTTTTGTTTCTGGTTTAGGAAAGGGGGGTGGGGTTATTTAATTTTTGATTTTTAAAAAATATTTTAGGCGATGAAACTATTTGAGCCTGTAATTTTGTACGACACACGGGTTATGCTCAGAGACAGGCCGCACAATATTTCTATTTGACGCAGTTTTTTTCTGTTTAGGTGGAAAAGTTGTTTTTTATTTTTATTAACGGCTTTCATATAGCGATATATCAACTAAACAACGCTTGCCAACAACTCTCAAACATGGGACTTCGCGAGGTTCCAAGTTTGAGAGTTTTTGCCAAGATGAGGATCAGTTAACTGTTTAAAACAAAATCTTGAAAGTCTGGGTTTGTCAGATACGTCACATTGGCTTAAATTTGACAGAATGATGTATTTACATTACCAGTAACGTTATTTTCAATTATTCTCTGCAGAGCATTTAAAAACGAGAAAAGAGCACCTCATCCTGCCAGCGAGCAACCTCGGCTGTTTGTTCACGGATGTAGGACCGAAAAGGCAGCACAAGCTATGATGGAAGAAGTTCGGAAGTACAGCCATAACGTGGAATACCATGCCCTCTTGGAACCATCGTCAATTCAACCTACTGCTAGACTGCCATATCGATTTTACGACGTTCTCAACGCTAAAACAGGGGAATATTGTAAAGTTGTGGTATGTTTACCTGCTCATGTTATGTTTACCGTTATCTAGTCAGTGTTTTGCTATTTGTCAGGCTTGTGTTTCGTCGAATGAATTGAAAAAGTTTGAAGTCAAAATGAAAATAATGTTGTGAATCTAAGCCTTTTTTTGTTTAGCTTAAGAAACAAATCTCACTCTGTCCAATAGTTTCATTTCAACTCAAACTTTAAATGTTAAGCTTAAGATTGAATTTTAAGTATCAGATCAAACATCGTAATATATTAAGACAAATGATCACAATCAATTTTATAACGCTTTTGTACATGACGTTCACTCCAAGAAGGATAATGAGATAAAACTCCATCGCATGCAAAAGTAATTTATCAAATTTATTTTCTTTATAAAATGATGAATAAAATTAGTGTCTAAATAAAGAATATTGGGAATCATGTAGAGGTAAGTTATATCATTAAAATTTCTGACATCTCCATTACTGAACAAGCGATAATACTACTCTCATGGGTTTTTTTTTAACTTCTCGAGTTTCAAATAGAAAAATGTATCTACATCTCTTTCAGAAACAATCGTTCAAAAAGCGTCCTGTGTGGCTATCATTTTCCGGCATGGGAACTCAATGGGATGGTATGGGTAAAACGATGATGAGTCTTGACATCTTCAGGAGGTCAATGGAGAAATCAGCGGCTATTGTGAAGTCCAGATACGATCTCGATTTGCTGGACGCAATCTATAATTGTACAGACAAGTCATATGTCCTTCCAGAAATGACATTTGTCGCGATAACAGCAATTGAGGTATGTTGTTTATAAAACGTACTGATTGCATGTCTTCTAGTAAAATGCTCACTATATCTGCCTACCTGACCAGTTGTAGCATTACATAAAACTATGTGTCGCCTTTAAAGAGAAAAATGTCTGACTGAGATAATTTAGCGAGAACTAATCACCCAAATAGCGGTCTAAAACAATAACAAAGAGCTGATTTGTGTCAATTCAATTTATACTATACAGTTAAATCACTATGCGAGTTTATAATTTTATACATTGATATGAGTTCAGCGTTAAATACGTTATGCGTAAT
>NC_088365.1:29251581-29371581 GCF_034508935.2 Berghia stephanieae
TCAAAGACCTAATTATCCAACTAAGACAAGAAAACATGGAATTAAAACATGAATTACAACAAAATAAAGATGAAATAATGGAAATGAAAATGATCAACATAAATCTAAAAAAACAAGTTGAAATGACCGAAAAACGAAACAACGAATTAGAAACCTATTCGAGGAGAAATTCCCTCCGCATTTTTGGAATCCAAGAAAAAACAAACGAAACCACCGATGACTGCCTCTTACTCGTTCTGGATTTATTAAATAGATTAGAAACTCAAATTGACATCACCGGAATTGACACTTTACACCGTACTGGGAGAACGAAAACAAATCGACCCAGGCCAATAATTATCAAATTTGTCAGGCGATTGGATCGTGATATGGTGCTCAAGGCCAGAAAAAAGTTAAAAGGCTCGGGCATTTCAATATTTGAAGACTTAACGCAGAAGAATTTCAATCTGCTCAAAGCAGCAAAAAATGACGAAAGGATTGACTCGGCATGGTCAATGAACGGACAAGTCATGGCAGTAACCATCTATGGTGTGAGACTGAGGTTGGATCCAGACAGTCCCCTCGATGCCCAAATACAATCAACTGGCGCCGACACGCCCAGCCCTCGAATTCGTACAATTAAACAGACTGAAGACCAAATGTGCATCACGTCGACAACCCCTCTACCATCACAACGCCAGATAGACCATCACCAAACCCAACGCAAAACCTATTACAGTCCCGGGGGAAGAGAATTTCATTCAAGACGCCTTAAATCGACACGACAAAACTCCGACCAATGACTTATCACAGACCTGTCTGGAACACCTGATAGTGACACCTCAACAAATGTGCCTTTTCATCTTCCTTTGTCAAATTATGATTTTGTTGTATTATATTCTAATGTCGATAGCTTGCTTAACAAACGATCAGAATTAACATGTATGATACAGAAACATAATCCCATAATAATATGTCTTACTGAAATTATGCCAAAAATTAAACTTGAGATTGATTTAGAAATTGAATTTTTTATCGATGGGTATAACTTATTTTTGAATGATTACCCAAGTCGGGGTGTTGCTATCTATGTTTTGGATTGTGTTAATGCCAATATATTCTCTTTTGATCATCCTATAATTAGTGAAAGTGTATGGTGTGATTTTGAATATAATAATTTACACATACTTGTAGGAAATATATATAGGTCTCATAATTCAGACAAATTAACTTTCATTAGGGATATAAAAGAAACCTTACAGTCAGTAGGTAGAATGAAATTTGATTGCGTGATCATTGTCGGAGATTATAATTTTCCTAACATTAAATGGACAGAACCATGTCTAACTTTTCCCGACTATCTATTTGTCGAGGCAATTAGGGATGCTTTCTTTATTCAGCTGGTGACACAGGCTACGAGACACCGACTGAACCAAACTAGTAATATACTCGACTTGGTAATATGTAACGATGATTATTGGATTAATAACATTGACCATTTGCCTTCGGTGGGTAAAAGTGATCATGACTCACTTCTTATATCGTTAAATCTTTCATCCGCCAAACATCCTTCACATGTTTATTTTGATTATTTCAAAGGTAATTACAACTCTTGTAGAGAAGACTTAAATGCCGTGAATTGGGATACTCTTGAAGGCTACGGTGTGAATGAAGCGTGGTTGTTTTTTAAAAACAAACTAAAATGTATAGAATCTAAACACATTCCATTAAGATGTAACAAAAAATTTAGTTCTAATAAACCATTGTGGTTGACAAAAAACGTTAAACGTACAATTAATAAGAAACATAAATTGTATAAGAAATTCAAAAAGTATCCTACAACAGATAATTTTCATAATTATGTCAAGGTTAGAAATAATACCAAACACACGATTCAAAATGCTGTGAAAACGTATGAATGTACATTGGCACACGAATGTAAGACTAGTCCGAAAGGCTTTTGGAGATACGTAAACAGAAAGTTGAAAAGAAAACCAGGTGTTAGTGTTTTACTGAAAGATGATGGTACCAAGGTTACTTCGGATATAGATATAGCTAATGTTTTAAATAATTATTTTTCATCTGTGTTTGTTCAAGAAGACACTACAAATATACCAACGTTCAATGTTACAAATCAATTAAACGTCCCCGATTTTTATATTACACAAGAAGACATACTTGCAAAATTGTTGAATTTAGACGTGACTAAAAGCATGGGACCCGATTCCCTTAATCCCCGTTTACTGAAAGAAGTGGCCTTTGAAATATCACAGCCGCTATCAACAATATATAATAAGTCTCTTGAATCTGGTACCTTACCCATTGAATGGAAACAAGCCAATGTTACTGCCATTCATAAAAAGGGAAGCAAACTAGATGCTGCAAACTATAGGCCCATCAGCTTAACATGCATACTCTGTAAGGTTATGGAGTCTATCTTGAAAGACCGAATAATGGACTTTCTTGAAAGTCATACGATGCTAAACGATAACCAGCATGGTTTTAGATCAAAGAGATCATGCATTACTCAACTTTTACAGGTGATGGAGGATTTTACCAAGTTAATTGATCGTGATCAATGCATTGATGTTGTTTATCTTGATTTCCGCAAGGCTTTTGATTCTGTACCTCATGAGAGATTATTCATTAAACTAAAAACATATGGATTTAAAGGGAATATCTTTAACTGGATTAAAGACTTTCTTAATAATCGAATACAAAGGGTCATTGTCAATGGTGTGGGGTCGGATTTTAAGAATGTAATTAGCGGTGTACCCCAAGGAAGCGTATTGGGACCACTTTTATTTCTTTTATATATAAATGATTTACCATGTGGCATAAATTCAGCCTGCAAACTGTTTGCAGACGATACAAAGATCTATAGTACAACTGAACATCATAACATTTACAAAATGATATATTTTCACTTTTCAAATGGTCTACAACATGGCATTTGGATTTTAATGTTTCGAAATGTAAAGTATTACATATAGGAAAAAATAATCCATGTCATAATTATTTTACCGATACTTCTATGTCAAATCTACTTTCCGTTGTGCCTTATGAAAAGGATGTGGGAGTTACTTTTGATTCACATTTGAATTTTGATTTACATATTGATAATTGTGTAAGCCGTGCAAACAAAATGATGGGAATAATATATAGAACCTTTATAAGTCTGGATAAAACCACATTTTTATATTTGTATAAATCGCTCGTTCGACCAATTCTAGAATACGGAAATTGCATCTGGAGCCCATTATATAAAAGACAATCTATTAGTATTGAAAGTGTACAGAGGAGAGCTACCAAAAAATTTATACAATACAGTATTTATCTTATAAAGAAAGGTTAGAATTTCTTGACTTACCCAGTTTGAAATATAGAAGAATTCGTGGGGATTTAATTCAGGTTTATAGATTGGTACATGGTCTGGATAGGATAGACTTTTCTGATTTTTTTTCATATTCTAATATTACTTTTACTAGAGGGGACAAGTTTAAGATTTTTGTCTCTAGATGCAAAACAAACATAAGACAAAACTGGTTCGGTATTCGTATTGTTCAGAAATGGAACAGTTTGAAATTTGAAACAAAGAATGCAAAATCTATGGATTATTTCAAGGTGTTAGTAGACAGGGAATTATATGATGGGAGATTTATATATGACGAATAATACTTGTTTGCTCTGCTGTTGACATGGCTTTCAATCTTGTATGTATATATTATGCATTATTATATTATTATGGTTATCTTCTATACGCGTGTGTATGTGTGTGTGTGTGTGTGTGTGTGTGTGTGTGGTTGTGTGTGCGCTTTGCATGTCAAGGTTAAAGATATATGTTTGTACACCACATGAGTACATTTAAGTTGAAATACTATCTTTACCACGTGTATCGTTATTGTAATATTTAATCAATAGATTTATGGCATTACTAATTAATATTAAGGGCATTCAAAGGATCTTATCCTATTTTGCCCTATACCACATGTTATGTTAAACATTTAAATTTTTTACCATCCAACATATATATAAGGATTTTAAATTGGATAAAAAAGGATGTTTCTCTAATGTGTTCTGGTACGCTGTTCCACAACACCAAATATTACCCTATTGTAAGATATTGAGCTTTATTGAGCTTTATATAGCGCAATATCCACTAAATGTGCTCAAAGCGCTTTACAAGGGGTCCCTGGTCAACAGCAACAATTAACATAAAGGACGGGACAAGCCGCCATTTAAGCGATATTACAATTTTTCGGACAAAGACACCGCTGTTAACGGCCAGGTACTCATTCTACACCTGAGTGCGGTGAGAGAATGTGAATAAAGAGCCTTTTCCACAAGGACTCAACTATGCGTCGAGCGCGAGGCTCGAACCCAGGACCTTCCGATCCTAAAGCGAGTGTCGTACCACTATACCACATAGCCGAACAAAGATGATTGAACGATACATAAAAATAATAATCAATCAATCTACACAGAGTCCTGTTCTTTATTACGAGACAACTACTTTGATTCCTGACAATGCCGTCATCATCGAAGTATCCCCGAATGCTATCTTCTACGGCACACTGAAAAAAACGAGCCCAAATGTAACTGTCCTGTCATGCATGAAGGGTGACCAGAAAAACAACGCGGAATATTTTCTGAATCAAATGGGACAGTAAGTGAATCCCAAATAACATGTTTTGATTTTTAAAAATATTCATCTCTCTTCCCCCTCTTCTTTCTCCTCTCCTGTACTCTCCTCTTCCTCCTCCTCTCCCTGCTAATCCTCCTTTTTGTCTTTTTTCGTATCCGCATCCTACTACTACTTTTCTTCTTCTTCTTCTTCTTCTTCTTCTTCTTCTTCTTCTTCTTCTTCTTCTTCTTCTTCTTCATCTTCATCATCATCATCATCATCATCATCGCCATCATCACCATCATCATCATCATCATCATCATCATCATCATCATCATCATTTTCTTCTTTTTTTTTTTTTTGAGGCGCACCTCTCTACCCTGTATATTATAATTCCAGAGCCTTTGTCAGCGGTGTTAACCTAGAACCTTTGAAGTTGTTCGATCCCGTTGAATTCCCTGTCCCCAAAGGAACACCTTACACCTCTCCCATGGCCAGTAAGATGTGGGATCACTCTGTGTCTTGGTATGTGCCTGATGTGGAGCAGGACAGGAACGATATGCGAGGCAATGAGTGTCTCTGGGAACCGGACTTGACTAACACACAGGACATGTTTCTCAAGTGTATGAATTCGTATTTTTTTAAATTTTCTGCATGAATACCACCAATCAATTAAATAGTTTGAGACAGAATTTGTGGAAACCTGTAAATGTTTGGGTTTTTTCCACAAACGGTTGACAGCTGCCCTTTGTTGCATTTCTGTTCCTACATCACCTGTCCGAATATTAATTTTGAAATATTTTGACATTTATTGCAAAAATGAAAGTAAAAAAATAAAAGCGTGCACATTCGACCGCCTTGGAACGTCCCTTAATAGTTCTCAAGAGTTCCTCCTGCAATTGATTTATAGGCTGGGCGTGGGTTTATTCTCGTAGTTTTACGTAAATTGTCGAAAAGGCGTGGACAAAAAATCAACTTAATTCACTTTTTTTCCACTCTTCGAGAAGCTGTTCAAACAACTCATTTCATTTCAGCCTCCTAGCATTTTCGATCATTTGTCATTATCCAATCCAGAGGATTTGTTAAAAGTCAAATAGTGATTTGAAATTAATATTAATAGTGATATCTTTTTCAGCGAAAACTTTATGAAGATGATCATTTTTTGCAAAGACGCACTACCTAATTACATCTTTTTAAAAGGATAGGTTACAATTGCTTTCCATGTTGACAATCTCCTTCATGTATTCTTCAGATAACTTTTCCTAATAATAAAATCATGAGGCCATTAATGCTGGGAATTTTATCACTTTAAAATCTGTTATTTACCATTTCTGATAAGGATTATTCCCTAATATTGCTTGATCAATCTCATGGTGGCATAACGTTAACAAGCATAACAGTAAAGCCAGGAAGACTCTTGTGAAGATTTTAAAAAAAAAATTAACATTAGGATTTTTGCAAAGGGATAACTAGGTAAGATCTGAAGGCAAAGAGACTGAAATAAAACTGTAAGCTAAAAAAAAGATACAAAGGGACACTTTTTAAGTTGAAAATAAAACGCTCTTATTAGATTTACGGATATAAACTCACATTAATATGAGTTCTCCTTTTTCATTATCAATTCTGTATATATGTCTTTATCCTTTTCTATTGATTCTTACTCTGTCGTTCTCATGATTATATTCTCTCTCTCTCACACACTTTCTCTCTCTCTCTCTCTCTCTCTCTCTCTCTCTCTCTCTTTCTTTCTTTCTTTCTTTCTTTCTTTCTCTCTTTCTCTCTCTCTCCCTCTCTTTCTCTCTGTCTTTCTTTCTCTATCTCTCTCGCACTCTCTCTCTCTGTCTCTTTCTCTCTATTTTCTCTGCCTTATAGTCTCAGTACCTTTAACAGTTTACTCTGTCTCTCGGTTTAGTTTCTTTTTCTCTTTTTTAACGTATCACTAAATCTTTCACATTGGCATGTCTGCGTCTCTCGCTTTTTAATAAATATAACTCCATCCTCAGCCTACATCGTGAATGGCAAGAACATCTACCCTCCAGGTGGATACCTTCTGATGGCCTGGAAGACAATTGCTCATCTGAAGAAGAAGAAACCATTCCATGAGATGGCTGTCGTGCTTGAAGATGTCACCTTTGTCGATAATAGAGTACTTAACCCAAACGGTACAGAATCTCCGCTGCTTTGTGATAAACACTTGAAAGGATGTGAATAATACAACACACAGCAAACCGTTAAATAGTTGGAAATATTTAATAGATTATATTCTTCACAAAGCGTACACTCTCGCATTGTATACTCTATTTCCACTGTTTCGCAGTTTTGATAAGCATGTAAAACAGGAGATAAAAACAGGAGAGTATGCTCAGTAATACATATTTTTATAAACGCATTTAAACATTTTTCTTAATCAATCATAATCCCAGAGCTAGAAAAAAATGCAAAAAGTTTAATCTCTTTTTATCTCTTTTTTATTCATAAGTCGGCGTGTATTTCTCAAATGAACTTTCCGTTTGTCAACCATCATTGTCACCATTGTCATGCATAGAACCATATCCAATTCATACAGAGTGTTGGATCCAAGTCGATGATTCATTTCTCTATATAAAAGCACTTTGCAATTTTTGTTATTATAAAATTTGCTATGATAAAAGTAATCATCTCAGTGATAATGACTAACTTAAAACATTCATACGATTAATTCCTTTTAAATGTTGAATAGTTTTAAAAAGCCTCGACTACAATTGGTTGGTTTGCGGAAGCTTATTGACTTTGTTGGTCAAAATCCAATATGGCGGTATTTCTCTGGCAACCGGAAGTAACTGACAAAATATTATATCATTTTTCAACTCAGTTTATATGCACGTGAATCCCAGATTGATATATGCAAAAATCAAAATAATCTTCACTCCGGAACACCTACATCCTCCACCCTTTAAAAAGAACAATAAAAAATACACGTAGTCACAATCACAGTGTGTTGAGTAACTTTTAGTTAAGAATTCCAACTTTTTTAAAAATGCATTGTGAGCTTTGTATGGCGTTATAAGTGCTCATGTGCAAAGCTCTTGAACTATGAGTTACAAGAAACTCGCTGCGATTTCGAGCATTCTCTGCTATAAGACCTTGTAGGGACATGACGTCACAAAAATGTGAGCCATCACCTCAGAATAGTATTATGTCGGGGCGAACCAGACGCCAGAGAGGGAAATCAAATTTAGAATGGCCTAAAACATACAATTTTGTTTTTATTACTTTAACTTTAAGGAACTGTTTCCATTCTCTTCAATTGGAGGAAACACTTAACTCAAGCCTCTTTTTAAAAATTCTTCTTAAAACATCTAAACCATCCCGACGTAATACCTTTTTTGAGGTGATGGGTCACAAATGCTATTTTACCTATAGTTTCAGGATTGTCTATTCTGCTGTCGTTAGTGCATATCGTGAAAAGTACTGAAAATAGTCAACATAAACACTGGGTATAGAGATATACAAAATCCACGTTTTCCTAAAGGTATCTAATCACATTCAAACGTTATCAATATCTCCTCAGGTGAAACAACATTCACATGCAGTTGGCAGACAAACGGAACATTTGAGATTCGAGAGAGCAAAGAGCCAGTTATGAGAGGATTTATCCACCCATCCCCTGACAGCGATGACGAATTTGTGTGGCCAGACTTGGCGTCCAAAGAACTCAATGGGGAGAAATGTACGTGGAGTCCTGATGAAATTTACGAAGTGTTGGAAAAACAAGGGAGGAGAATTGATGGCGATTTTAAGAACATAATCAGATCAAGCTACGACTGTAAGTTGGACTTTTAAAATGTTTTAAATGGCAGTTTCCCTATTTTTAATTCCAAAATATTAATAGCAATGATCTGTAAGGTAGATACATTCAAAATTTATATTCTTCTTCTTCTTCTTCTTCTTCTTCTTCTTCTTCTTCTTCTTCTTCTTCTTCTTCTTCTTCTTCTTCTTCTATTACTACTACTACTACTACTACTACTACTACTACTACTACTACTACTACTACTACTTCTACTACTACTACTACTACTACTACTTTCTACTACTTTCTACTACTACTTCTACTACTTCTTCTTCTTCTTCTTCTTTCCCAAATAAACCAATTGACTAGGTCAAATTGATTATTACGGCCTATGTGCATACCCGGTTTCTGTGGTGTTAATCAGAAGTTTTAAAAAATGCATAATAGAATTTCGGATAAGAGTTGAGGACATTATCTATTCCTATTAGTATCAAAGTAAGCGACCATTTTCAATTCATTTCAATAATATATTATATATATATATATATATATATATAATATATATATATATATATATATATATATGCTACAAATCCCTTCGATTCTCTTCCAGTCTCCCGTGCTGAAGTCCAATGGGACAAAGAGTGGGAAGCCCGAATGGACTCCATCCTTCAATGTGCAATCCTAAACAAACAAGGGGTGGACAAGCCCGGGAAAGTGTCAAGAATCGGCAAGGTCCATTTCAGGCCTCTCAGTAACGCTGTGGGCATAAAAGACGAAGGTATGAAATCATGAGTAGGAAATGACGAAAAGATATAACGCCATTACTTGGAGTGTCCAATTTCGGGCGCAACTTGATTTAGGTATCTCTTTTTTATCTGGAGTCAAAAAATATTTTATAATCCGTATTGCTCACTGTGCACCATGACATTGCAGCTGATATCAGGATGTTTTTAGTCTTCATTTAGAGAAGATTTTGTACAGTTTCTGACTTAAAAGTCTGCTGGTTCGAGTCCCGTTCTGACGGCATAAAATTGAGTCTCTGAGACTCCTTACTCATATTATTTTATAGTATTATCTCATATTATTTTCATCATTCCCGTGTATGAAACGAGCACCTGGTCAGTAACAGCGTTAAATCTATCTACACAGAATATGTGTTACGCCTTACGGGCGTCATGTCTCATCTAACATGTTCAGTGTTGTTGTTGGCTTGGGAACCCTTGTAAAGGACTGTGATTCTATTTAGTGGATATTGCGCTATATTAAAGTTCATATTTTAACAAATTAATCTTGCGATTGATTCGAATGAAGGAATTTTAATTCTATTATATTTGTAATGCCAAGAAAAGTATTGTTTGAAAGGATGATCAAAAATAATGTGAATACGAATAATATTCTATTCTACAATAATTGACTAAATATCTTTTATTTCTCGTGATTTCCTTGCAGTGTGTCAAGTCAAAATCGACCAGGTTTCAAACACACTAGTCGGTGGAAATATTGTCATGCAGAATGTCCAGTGCACCGATGATGAAATTCCATACGATCCTAGTGTTATAGGAAAGAAGCTTTTTGTTCCATATGAACAAACGTATCAAGTTAGCCAAAAGCTTCACGAGTTCACATCAACAGGGCTTAATAAATTACTTGAAGCGAACTCAATGGAGGAATTTTTCCTGAAAAAGAAAACCACGACATCAAAAATATCAAATGGGATACCGACTATTGAAACATCCTCACAGATGGACAAGAAGAACTCAAATAAAGACATCCTCTTCAAACTAATGCAGAGCATGACTGACATAAAAGTTTTTCCCAGTTGTTTGTCTAAATCTCTGAAACATCTCGAGTCACTTGTCTTGAATATCGATCCTGAAACGTTATTGTCGACCATTAACAACAGTTCAATACTTGAATCTTGTTTGGACATCGTGACTTTGAACACTCAGCTCTCCAACATTAGTGTCATGGAACTGAATGCAAAGACAAGTGCTGCATTTACTGATATTTCATCTATCATGGCTAGGAAGTTTCCAAAACTGGACGTGACGTATACTTTGGCCAGTGATCAGGACATGACTGCAGAGGCTGAGGACATGGACATGTCTTTTGAGAACTGGAGTCTTCACGATAGCATGGACAAGGCTCCTAAAAACAAATTTAATCTTATTGTGTCAAAATGTGCAATCTCCAATATTTCTGACCTTGATGACGGGCTTTCAAAAATAAACAACCTCCTATTACCTCAAGGATTTGTTTTGATTCAGGAGCCAATGAAAGATATTCCACTGATGACGGCTCTGAAAAATTTCAATTCCAACCTTGGATCTCTCGATAAGTACGTTAGTAAGCTTCTTTACACCGACAAAGCGCTGACTTCAGCATTCCATAAACATGGCTTTGAAATCATCTTCAAAAGATCAGACAGTGTTCTGTACAATGTTTACCTCCTTCGCAAGACAAGAACTGAACAAGGGCAAATTGTTTCTCTAAACGTGTCTGATACTAAAGGAAGCTGGATTTCCAAACTGCAAGACGCTGTATCAAAAATGGCCCCAGACGACAAAGCTTCAAGACTTTGGATCTACACGGAAACATTGACAACTGGAATAATTGGTCTGCTTAGATCTATCCGCAAAGAAATCGGAGGGATTGCTTCAAACATGAGGTGCATCACCAGAGATGGCAAAATTGACAGTTCGTTGAGTTCAAACTTTTTTGAAAGGAGTTCTGACTTTCAACAACTGATGAAAAAAGATCTGATCATCAACGAGTGCCGTGACGGTGTCTGGGGATTTGAAACAACCATTGGATTTGTACCGGGTGAGTTTTTCTGGCCAATAAAAGCTTTGTCGGGAACGGAGATGAAGTCATTCATGTTCATAAGGCCCATAAAGTTGGTGTTTATCTTATGTTATATTGTTCTTTTTTGTCTTTATTTTGTTTTGTTGTGTTGTTGTTTTTTGTCTTGTTTGTTTTTTATTGTTTGTTTTTGGATGCTATACGTTGGATAGAGTATTAGTCTATCAAAGGTTTTTCCAGTTTGCTTTAACAGACTTGGCTCCCCGATCACTGCTTGACATACAGAAGGGTCAGAGAAATTCACCACAACACCAAGACCGATACCGGTCTCTTTGCTTGTGCAAGGGAACTGCCGATTTTGGCTGGCTTCATAAGGGTTTTGGGTCCAAAACATGGAATGTTTTTAAAAAGATATATTCAATTTGTAAAATATTACACAGATACACATACACAAACACAACACAGAGATACACACACACACACACACACACAGACATACACACATACATTCATAATAACCACACGGGCACAGCATAATATTATGGGACCCATATCTAATATTACGTATCTCAAATGTCAAGATTCACAAGGTGCTTAAAATTTGAATATTGTGCCTGATCTTTTTCATGTGGTAAATAAAGATTATTTATAATGTCGGAAAAAAAAAAGAAAAGAAAAAGAAAAAGAAAACCCTCAAAGTTTGTAATTTTAGTCAATCTAACCAACAACAAAAATCAAAAAATCATAATTCCGCGCGTGGTTCACCCAACCATAACACCCTATTGGAGAGATGGGTCACTTCATATAAGCGGGACACTTCATTGATAATCATTGTGACCACCATTACGTTAACCTGGTATTGCATCAGGATGATAAGGATGATTCGATTTGAGTTGAATCTTGGAATCATCAGAAATACAAAAGAAGAAGAGTGTTTAGCAGACCTTGGCGCTCATCAATGAAAGCTTGCAATTTAACTCTAACTTTATAATAATTTAGGCTTTTCATCCAAATCGGGGTCACCATGACATAATAACGGATTGAGACGATGGGTTACAATTATTATTTAGATCAGCATTATCAATTAACTAAAATAAATTCCACGTCTAGCGTTTAGTTCTTTCATTTATCAACAGAAACTGACATAAAAAGTCAACAAACTGCTGCAGCTTATCTCAGTATGGAAAAGCCGGGAGATCTTGGGTCCTTCGCATTCCTGTCGGCAATCCCAACAGCTCCAACCACGAACGATTCAAAAGGCAAGAACATTGCAGGCAGTATCAGTGTTTACTACTCGGCAATCGACTACAGAGATGCAAGACTGGCATCAGGAATACAGCAGGCAACGCCCAAAGGACAATGGGACGAACTTGAAACATCGGTAGAGAAACCTTTATTTGGGACTGAGTTCGTAGGTAGGAACAACATCGGCGAAAAAGTCATGGGAATCGCAATGGACAAGGTAGTTGCTCTCTTCTCTATTCGTTAATTCAATTTTCAAATCTCATTTTACGCTTTAATTTTAGAAATGTATTTTCATTTGAGAAATAGGTGTGTAATAATAACTTTTGCTATCTATCTGCAAACATGGACTTTGAAAATAATATAAACAATTATACATAACACATTTCCTCACATTTTCAAAACTCTTTGCACTCCAGAATGCTTCGTTTTTTACATTTTTACAATAGTTGTAACTGTCTTTAAAAATAGGATTGGCATAATTAAACATGCTACGAATATTAAATTGAAATAGACATGACAGAAGTAAAGATGACAGATAAGAGATGGACCAAACATCGTACTGAATGGAAGCTCCGGACAAGAAAAAGATTGATAAGGAGACTGAGAAGGAAAGACAACTCGGTGATAACATCAAGCAATACGCAGCGGAAACTGATAAAGACAGTCTTCAGGTCGTATAGAATGGAAAAGTCTGGTCTACATACTTCCTGCACTGCGTACACTGATAAAATCACGTTGTATTAAACATTTTGGCCAGAAAACTCGTCCTTCAAATATGGATCGACTAAATTGACCCTCAGTTGACCAAAAACTCTCATACGGGTCATTTTAATCGATTGATTTTCGAAGGACGAGTAAGCTGGACAAAATTTCAAATACCTGCTTTAAGAGTACCCCACTGCATTGGAAGTACATAATATGCCAGGTAGCAGGTAATCGGTAAAAAAAGCAGGTACTCATTCACAGCTTGGTAGGATGAGGTAATATTATGTGTACAATTTTGTTTGGGATTTTTTTTTTTTTTTGAATGACACAACGCCGGAATCATTTTTTTTTTAATCTTTGATATCCATCCGGTCACTGATTACTCTAAATATTGTTTGACTTCGTTACAAGATGACAAATCTCACCCCTGAGTTACACACATTATACAAGCTTAATCACAAATTGTTGAAAAAATGTGAGTTCATTAATGTGCACGAAAAGAAAACGATTCTTTCAATCAGAAATAACACATTGAAAATTATTTGAAGTGTTTATAGATAGTAATTTATAGCATTCTTTTACTCTTAGCTTTTGGAATTTGGGAGGTATACCAAATAGCTACTCGAATAGTTGTTGGAAATCTTTTATTCTAGCCTTAAAACGATTTTACTTTCATTGTTTCTGATAAAAAGACATTTTGACAATGCATTTTAACTATGCCACCTATCATCAGTCTTGTTTTCGAGAATCCAAAGTCGTTGTCTGTGTTCAAGAGAATCTTCCTTCTTTAATATAAAAATTTTGTCAAAAGAAACACTGATTCTAACATTCAAAACTGGTCCTTTTTGCGGCAAATCTTACCAACTGGGGAGATCAAATTCGAGCTTTATTTTTCCAGAACACTCATCAATCACACAATTGTAGCTGCTTAGTCATTGGTCTTTCACACCGATGTAAACCATTGGCTTTGATTATTTAACAATCCAAAGAGTGACGCTGAACTTACTGACCAAGTAAATTGCTAAAATTTCAAATGTAGTGAGTATTTTTTACAATATCGGTCATTTCTGAGTGCGTGGCCGCTGACCTGAACACAATGACAAATAAAACGAGAATTCACTGAATGTTTTACAAAACCTGAAGTGAGGAATTAAACTGATCCAAGTGAATTATTTATCTGTTTTAGGCTGTGGCCACAGAGTTGGACATGACAGAGGTGGTGATCTCAATGCCCGTGCCCTGCAGGATGACCATGAAAACTGCTAGTGGAATCCTAAAGCCTTACAGTACCGCATTGTACGCTCTGAGGATGTTGGTCAAGGCAAAGAAGGGACAAACCGTGTTGATTTCAAATGGCGAATCGGGTATTGGACAGGTAATCGTAGTAGTAGTAGTAGTAGTAGTAGTAGTAGTAGTAGTAGTAGTAGTAGTAGTAGTAGTA
Organism: Berghia stephanieae; assembly: GCF_034508935.2. Taxonomy (NCBI): domain Eukaryota; kingdom Metazoa; phylum Mollusca; class Gastropoda; order Nudibranchia; family Aeolidiidae; genus Berghia; species Berghia stephanieae. The sequence goes on from NC_088365.1 coordinate 29,266,150, forward strand.
GCAGTAGCAGTAGTAGTAGTAGTAGTAGTAGTAGTAGTAGTAGAGTAGTAGTAGTAGTAGTATAGTAGTAGTAGTAGTAGTAGTAGTAGTAGTAGTAGTAGTAGTAGTAGTAGTAGCAGTAGTAGTAGTAGTAGTAGTAATTGAAGTAATAATGATACTACTAATAATAATAATAATAATAATAATAATAATAATAATAATAATAATAATAATAGCATTAAAAATAAGTCCAAAAACAATCAGACTCACTTTCCTTGAGGAAGTCTGGCCTTCAGGAAAACATGGCTCTTCTTGTTCCTTCTTACTTTAACCGTCAATGTACCATTTACATTTTTTTTCTATCCTATTTTCTTTTTCTGTTCTGTCCACAGGCAGCTATACACGTAGCACTTCACTTCGGTTTCGTTGTCTTTACGACTGCAGCCACTGAAAAGGCAAGAGATTGTGTTATCAAACAGTTCCCTTCAATTCCCAAAGACAATATCTGTATGGCCTCAGAATCGTCTCTGGTCCAGAAGATTCTCGGAAAAACTATAGGAAAAGGTAAAGATTTTATTAAATTAAACCACTGCCGTTGTATTAAATAGTTCTCCGTTCTTAATCAATCGTTCAATCTACCAATCAATCAATCCAGCAGTCTCACAGCAAGTCTTTTGAATACATCGGCCAAAATATCTCGATAATCCACATGATCCACAGCGTCCATCTCGTATTATGTCCAAATCAATTAAACAAGGAAAACTTGCTTGTTTTGTTTTTGTTTATTTGTCTGTTTCTTTATTTGTATTTTTTTTGGTTGTTTTTTTTTTGTTTGTTTGTTTTTTTTTTGTTTTTTTTGTTTTTTTGCTGTATTTTTTTGTTGTTTTGGGGGTTTTTTTTGCTAGGGGTTTTTTGGCGGGTTGGGGGGGGGGGGGGGGGGGGGGAGAGTTGTTTGTTGTTGTTTTTTTTGTTTTTTTTTTTTTGTTTTTTTTTTTGGTTTTTTTTTTTGGTTGTTGTATTTTTCTAGGGTTTTTTTTTTTTTTTGGTTTGTTTGCTTCATTTATTTGTTTTTAAGGGGGTGGATGGTTTGTTTGTATTTTGTTTTCTTATTGTCATTGTTTACAACGGCAACATACAATAATTTAATATAATAATAATAATAATAATAATAATAATAATAATAATAATAATAATAATAATAATAATAATAATAATAATAGTGATAATATATAATAATAATAATAATAATAATAATAATAATAATAATAATAATAATAATAATAATAATAATAATAATAATAATAATAATTAATATATATATATATAATATATATATATATATATATATATATATATATATATATATATATATAAAGAATCGTACTGCAATCAAGGTTATGTGATTTCTGACCAACATCTATGACGCCAATAATGGATCTTCGGTTGTATATATTTTTTTATACATTTCGAATCGGGATTCAGACTTCTAATCTATACCCTCAATCCACCCATCCCTCCTTTCCACTGTTTTCATTCAGGTGTAGACTTAGTTCTCCACACAAAGGCAGGTGTCACTGATGTTGCCAATCTTCTTAGATTGGTCACAAAAGGAGGATATTTCCTTGACGTTGCAGGAGACATGTCAAGTATCACAGGACATTGCGGTTTGTAAAAACACGATTCTTTTATCACTCTTTCCTATTCGTGGCGTCGGTCCAAACAATTCAGCTCAAGATAACTAAGCAGGAAATCGCATAGAAAAGAACACTGAAAAAAAACTATAGGTGACATAACGCTCAAAAAAATTAGTGCTGAGCGGAACCGGTATTGAATACCTGTAACACCGGTAACAACCTTACCGATAATTTATCGACACTAGCAGCCCAGTCTCGATACTCCGACATTCCACTATTCTGCAGTATGTGCATATTATTGTAATGGGAAAAAAAATAAACAACATATTACATTAACAAAAATTAAGTGGAAACATTGAATTAAAAAAGAACAAAAAAAAATTAAACTGAAAAAAAAAGCAAACCAAAAAACAAAAACAAAAAAACAACAACAACAGAGCTCTCCAAACTCTGCATTATCGATAACAAATCATCGGCAATGAGAATTATTATCGAGAATTACTGGTACCGGTACCGGTCTCGAGAACAGCGATACTGACCAAGGATTACCGGTAATTTATCGAGAAGAGTTGGTACCGCTCGGCACTACCAAAAATAGACAGTATCGTTAAAAACCGAAATAAAACAATTTACTACTTCGTTTTGACTGAACGATTTCGGACCGCACCCATCGTTATAGATAGTACGCGCTTGGCAAAGAAGCTCACAACATTGCCACCCGGAAGTATATCGGACCAACAAACAAATCTATGTGTAAACTTGAACGCTTATAGTCTGGTTAATACAGTGAGAAATACTCATAAACGCGGATGGCAAAACAGCACTAACAAAAACCTGAGTGACGTCAACTTCATACTATCTATAATTTGCTCGCTCTCTCTCTCTCTCTCTCTCTCTCTCTCTCTCTCTCTCTCTCTACTCCTACTCCTCTCTCTCTCTCTCTCTCTCTCTCTCTATCTATAATATTATATATATTCCTTACTCTCTCTGTCTTCTCTCTCGTCTACTCTCTCTCTATCTATAGATATAAAAAATATATATAAAAAATAATAATATAAGAATAAATAAGAAAATAAGATAAAAAAGGAGATAGTAATATATAGATAAAGGAAGACTGTGAGAAAATATGAAGGTATGAAGACAGTAGAGGCTAAAGAAGAAGAGACGAAGAAGAAAGAAGAAGAAGAAAGGAAAGAAGAAGAAGAAAGAAGAGAAGAAGAAGAAGAAGAAGAGAAGAAGAAGAAGAAGAAGAAGAAGAAGAAGAAGAAGAAGAAAAGGAAGAAGAAGAAGAAGAAGAAAGAAGAAGAAGAAGAAGAAAGAAGAAGAAGAAGAGAGAAGAAGAAGAAGAAGAAGAAGAAGAAAGAAGAAGAAGAAAGAAGAAGAAGAAGAAGAAGAAGAAGAAGAAGAAGAAGAAGAGAAGAAGAAGAAAGAAGAAGAAGAAGAAGAAGAAGAAGAGAAGAAGAAGAAGAAGAAGAAGAAGAAGAAGAAGAAGAAGAAGAAGAAGAAGAAGAAGAAGAGAAGAAGAAGAAGAAGAAGAAGAAGAAGAAGAAGAAGAAGAAGAAGAAAGAAGAAGAAGAAGAAAGAAGAAGAAGAAGAAGAAGAAGAAGAAGAAGAAGAAGAAGAAGAAGAAGAAGAAGAGAAGAAGAAGAAGAAGAAGAAGAAGAAGAAGAAGAAGAAGAAGAAGAAGAAGAAGAAGAAGAAGAAGAAGAAGAAGAAGAAGAAGAAGAAGAAGAAGAAGAAGAAGAAGAAGAAGATTCCTTTTAAAATGAGCGATTGATTAATTAAATTTTCTCCATAATTATGACAGATTCTATCACATTAATCAAAGACAAGAGTATTTTGGATGTGGATATGAAACGTGTACTTACCAGCCCTGACATGAGTGAAGAGAGGAAAACACTGTTTGCCCTGCTCCAAGATGCTACATTCGTACAACCTTTACAGGTACTAGCTGTTACGATTACGAGTTCTGCTAGTTGAAAGTGACTTTTTCCCTTCAAGGTCCCCAATTTTCTTAGTGATTCATACAATTATAACAACAAGACAATGATTACTGTAACTCGATAAAATGTGTGCAACAATGCACTTTGTATCGCCATTACTAAATCCAAAAATATATATAATTAAAAAAGGATAAAAACCTCCATGCCTATATTCTGACATGGAATTCTCCAACTATATTTTCTGTAGAATTTTGCAACCAAAATAACAAAGGTGTTAATTGAACAATCTGACGACTCTTACCTTGCCAAAAACCAAGTTATGATTGATATCATTGCCTTACAATACGTCCCATTTATAAAAGTAGCTTCAAAACCTCCTCTTTTAAAAAACAATCATGACTTCTAACTTACCATTTCTAATACTTAATCTTCCTAAAGGTACTTTGTTAAAATGACAAAATTCAGTACCTATTCTCTTTTAATATGCTTTCTTTTAAACCTTTGGTATCAATGACCAAGTGCTTACCAAGTGAAAGTCCAGTGGCATACAATTAATCACTTCGAGGTTTAGTGTTAATACCATCCAAGTGGCTATTTGCAAACCATATGTCTAGGTTTTCAAAAAGAATTATTAAGTAGGTATTCCATATGCGATTGAACTTACGAGTGAATGAGTACTTAAGTAAAGGTAGTAACAATAGATGATAACATGATAATAAAAAGAAATGAAGTCAGTGGAAAAGTGCCAGAAGACAACAGAGAATAAAAATTTTGCGGCGATGGGGGTTCGAATCCACTACCTTACTGTTACGACAACTCCGCCTGGCCGCGAGAGGACGCTCTGCAATTGACACCATCCACCACTCCAAATAAAAAGTGATATTGTAGTATCTGTGTTGAGTCCCTCTGGCGACTTCTTGAGGTCATGGGTTCAAGACACGTGAAGTTCGTTTGCGGTGTTTGCGAGCCAGCCATTAAGCTTATTAAAAATAGCTCTATTCTAAAAACAAACAAAAAACAAACAAACAAACAAACAAACATATAACATAGAGACGATTGAGACTATGAGTAAGCTCCGATAATGGGGGTGAATATTAATTCAGAAAAGTGAGTGGAGCAGGCATTTATGTTGATAATAACTAGAAATGAAGTGAGTAAAAAAGTGACAGAAGACAATAGAGAATTAAAACTTTACAGCAGTGGGGGTTCGAACCCACTACCCTACTGTTCCTGTTAAGGCTAGGCGGAGTTGTCGTAATAGTAGCCTCGTGGGTTCGAATCCCCATTGCAACAAAGTTTCTATTCTTCATTGTCTTCTGGCACTTTTCCATTCACTTCATTTCTTATTATTATCAACAAAAATGCTTGCTCCACTCACTTTTCTGAATTAATAACATGCTTGACAAGGACTTCCATACAATGGGCAGTGAGTGAGGAACGAAGCTGGGAAGAATTATCAATATGACACTATGTTTCATTTAATTGAACTGATGTGTACTTATTTACAGGTCTGATAACCCAAATGGTTATGGTCTCATTGTTGTAATGGAAATACTCTCAAGCCAACGCAAACACAGTTGTCTATTACAACAAACCTAAAACAAGTCCATAATTGCGTTCGGTTATCAGACCTGTAAAATGCTCACGTCGAATTGAATCCAAAAACCAAACAATTTGGAGATAGTTAAATATGGCACAACACAATTGGGAGATAATTAAATATGGCACAACACAATTGGGAGATAGTTGAATATGGCATAACATGGTCTAATTTGTTCATTCTTGGCAACAAATTCCTGGCCTCGAATACCCCCCTCTTTCTACAATATTATAGTAAAATCATTTTTCTTTGTTAGTTTGGAACATGCTACTTCAGATGAAAAGCAAAATTGGTTCATTTATCCTTTACGTAATCCGTTCAGCGTAGATCAATATACTTTGATCACCCTTTTATCGTTTCAGACAACCATCTTTGGCTTGAATGAGATAGAAAAAGCTTTTCAAACTGCTGGAAGTGCATCCACAATTGGCAACGTCGTGATAGAGGTAAGTCTCTCTCTCTCTCTCTCTCTCTCTCTCTCTCTCTCTCTCTCTCTCTCTCTCTCTCTCTCTCTTAATCTATATATATATATATATATATATATATATAGAGTTTGGAGTTTTCTACGGACATGACAGCATGGATTATGCCGACTGAAGAAGTGTGAATTAAAGGAAAAACACAGAAACGAGTCGTCTCGGCAAAAATGTGAGTGAATTTACATAATATATATATATATTTATATATATATATATATATATATATATATATATATATATATATATATATAAAATATATCATCCTTCTTACTCTCTTTATCTCTCCCCCCCCCCCCCTCTCTCTCTCTCTCTCTCTCTCTCTCTCGCTCTCGCTCTAGTATATTTACAAATACTATTCTCACCTCGTTTGTATATATATATATATATATATATATATATATATATATATATATATATATATATATATATATATAAACATGTGTGTGTGTGTGTGTGTGTGTGTAGAGAGAGAGAGAGAGAGAGGGAGAGAGAGAGAGAGAGGGAATAAAGAGAGAAAGAATATATATATATATATATATATATATATATATAATATATTAATAGTGGTAGCAGAAGTAGTAGTAGTAGTAGTCGCAGCAGCAGCAGCTGTAGTATTAGTAGTAGTAGTATTAGTAGTAGTGGTAATAGTAGTAGTAGTAGTAGTAGTAGTAGTAGTAGTAGTAGTAGTAGTAGTAGTAGTAGTTGTTGCTGTTGTTGTTGTTGTAGTAATAGAAGCAGTAGTTATGGTGGCAGTAGTATAGACAGCAACAGCAGCAGCAGCTACAGCAGCATTATATGTGTTAACAGTAGTAGTATGTGTTGTTGTGGCAGTAGTAGTAAAAGTGGTAGTAGAAGTGTAAGTTATAGTATATTACTATTAGCATTAGTAATAGAAGTACTAGTATTAGTAGTAGTAGTAGTAGTAGTAGTAGTAGTAGTAGTAGTAGTAGTAGTAGTAGTAGTAGTAGTAGTAGTTTACCAGCATCCACATCACGCTATTTGTTATGTTTAGATATTCTCGCTTACAAGCACAAAAAATTATATCTGTTCATTTAGATACACTCGCTTACTACAAGCAAAAAAGTACATCAGGCCATGTCAATTCTCTCCCCAGTTCCGTCCAGAAGAGACAACCCAGAGAGTGACACCAAAGCCGATACAAGTTAACGTTAAGCCCAGAACAGCGTGCAATCCTGATTTTACTTACGTCATCATCGGCGGTCTCGAATCCTTCGGCCTTGAGGTGGCACAGTGGTTAACAACTCGGGGTTGTAGGAAACTTGTGCTGGTTGGAAAGTACGTATAATACAAGGCGTGGGGGGGGGGGGGGGGGGGGGGGGGGGGTAAAGTAATTTATCAACCTTAGGAGGAACATTGAGCGATGATCACAATTTAGTTTGTAGTTGTAGTAGAGAATGTGTTTGTCATCGATGTTGTCCCTTGTTTGTGTCCAAAACAGCAAACACTGCAATAAGAATAACCCAAATATATAAAAGGAACGAAGTTGACGCCATTCAGCTCTTTGTTATTATTGTTAGCCAGCCATGTTTATGAGTAGTTCTCAATAAAAATCTATCAATCAGACTATATATACATTCAAGGTTACACGTAGTTGTGTGGGCGTGTTGGTATGTTATATCCGGTTGGCGGATGTTGTGACCATTTTTGGCTAAGCACATAGCACCAATACAAGGCATTTCAAAGGGCTTGTTGGTTTAAATGAGTGAACAAAACTCACAAATCACACTGAGTTGTGATTTTACTCAGTCATTGATTAAGTGGCAAAAAAAAAAACCAGATTGAAAACGCATTCAATCATTAGCGGACTCGTGAGCGAGGGGCGAAGTGATTGTTGAAGACAGCTCTGATCTGCGCGGCGACTGGGACTCCACCTACAACCGGAGCCATCGTAAACTTAAAGCCTGACACTGACCGTAGCCATCGTTCGGTTATAGATAGAATGCGCTTGGCCAAGGAGTTCACAACATTGCCATCCGGAAGTATAACGGACCAACACACAAACTCTGTGTAACCATGAACTTTTATAGTCTGGTTAATACAGTTAAGTGAGAACAACTCACAAACGCGGATGGCAAAATAATAACAAAGGCCTGAGTAACGTCATCTGCATACTATCTATAGCCTGACACTGAAACCCAAAAAGACTAGCATTTTGACGTCATTATTTGGTTATTGCACCGCCTTGTGAGTTGTCGTTAGTAGTGCTCATGGAAACAAGTGATTCCATTGGTTGAACTAGTGAATACAACTCATGATTTGTTTTCTTTTGTGGCCAAAGACAAGCATTTTGACATCATTTTTTGGTCAGTGTCAGGCTATAATAAGTTAACGATGGCTACGTGCAGAAATGATTAAAGTAAGTACTGTGAAAAACGTTGAGCCTGGTAGAAACCTCTGAAATGCTATGAAATGCGAGCAGATTGCTGATGATATCTACAGGCTCCTGTGCTGTCCTTCAGAGAGCAGCCTTTTACCTGCCTGTTTCTAGCCCCCGTGTATTAAAAGTTTGAAAAACCGGCGATCCCTAAATATACCATCTTTATAATATAATATTTTAAGCTTTTTATTTTTTTATCCCTATGTGTTGACCATTCTAGTATAGACCCAATGGGTCTGACCTCTCTAGTTTTATGAGTCGACTTCTTTTAATGATTTTTAGTCTCTGGTTAATCCTTTCCTTACCACCCATAGGACAATCGTCACATTCGTTACGATGCAACCAACATTTTTCTCATTCTCACTTCCTTTGTACATCACAAAATATAAAGAAATGCTTTGCTTACAGCTATAAATACTAAACACTGTGTTGTTGTGATCATTTTGCTGAACAACATTCTGTATAGAAGGACAGGACATGACGTCTGTTAGGCGATATTACAATTTTTCGGACAAAGACAACGCTGTTAACGGTCAGGTACTCATTTTACACCCAAGTACGGTGAGAGAATGTGAGTAAAGAGCCTTTTCCAAGGACTCAGCTATGCGCCGAGCGCGAGGCTCGAACCCAGGACCTTCCGATCCGAAAGCGAGTGTCATACCACTAGACCACATAGCCCCATTTCATCTAAAACTTCGGCAGAGTTTTTGTAAATAAAGATATAAAGGCATAAAAGAAAGCAATGTGACAACTCTTGCTTCATCAAAAATCAAGCGATTTGCATAGACAATATGAAATGAAACACACAAAACAATGGTCATAATATAAGTCTGAAATATAATTCGCTATTGATCATTTATTTTAGATCTTTCTTGTTTGTTTATTGTTTATTATTGTTATTGTAACGCGCCATTACATCCCATTCTAATTGGAAGATTGCTCTATATAAATTTCCCATTACATTACATTATATTACATTCTCTATTATTTTTGTCTCATTTCCTTTTAGGGCTGGAATTCAATGCGCATACCAACGCCAAAGAGTTGAAGTGCTCGAGAGACAGGGTGTGCGCGTCGCCATCTGGTCAACGGGATGTAAATCTGAACAAGATGTCACAGCCGTACTCTCTATGGCCAAGGCCAGTGGACCCATTGGAGGAATTCTCGTAATGCCACAGGTGAGACTAGCTGATAGTTAAACTTTCATAGAACGAGATTAAATTTCTTTTAAATCATAATAAACTAAAATCTTTCCGTATAATTTTTATACATTGATAGCTGGTGACCTAAACATTGTTACCAAGAGAGCCTTTCTGCTGTTTTCCGACAAAACACTTTCGTACATTTTGACGACAAACTATTTATCCAAATAAAATAATAAAAATAATTTTTTTGAAAAATAAATTCCCTTTATTCATCCCATAGGGGAAATTTTTCTCTAGGGTCTATTCCGAGGGAAGACTTGCCCAGGCGTCAGCCGCAGTGCAGCGCCGCAAATTGAGCTAGGGCGAGGTGACATACTCAAGCCACACAGCGCAGCGGCGGGTGATCGAACTCGGTACCTTCCGGGTACGAAGCCAAAACCATACCGCTGAGCCACGCTATCGATAGATTTAGACGAAATCCAACTTGCCTAAAAAGTCTCAAATCTGAGACTTGTTAAACCCGAGACTTCCTCAGCCTTAACGGCAATACTTCATGTAGAATCCAGGTAGACTGAAGAAAAGTTCTTTTTTCGGATCTTTCTGGATTCTACGTGAAGTAGCCATTATTGTTTGAACTGTTTTTGTTGTTGGTTTAGAAAGGATTTTTAGCAAACGTTCGCGTTAAGTCAATTATTACTTTGAGGCTATTTTATTCAAGTACATTTGTCCAACACTTTTTATAGTTCACAGCTTCTAGCCACTTGGTATTCACTTTGTAGTTCATTTGATGGATGACAAACGACGTATAAATGGGCTAATTTTAGCCTGATACTGATACGTCATATTATTATGATTTTCTCTCACACAGGATACACCGTCGGTTGCATTCAAAGACACAACCCTTGAAAACTGGCAGTCAATTGTAGTTGATGGACAGGTGGCCATGATTAGTGCTTTAGACTCGGCCACCCGCAACAAGGCGTCATCGATTGGGCAAAATCTGCATATCTTCTGTGTATTTACGACCTTAATTGATGGAGACTGCCAGGCTGAAGGAACTCCGGGCAATTTCAGTAACGCTCTGGTGGGTAGGATGATGGCCAAACGTCAGGAGGAAATGTTGCCAGGTGAACTTACTATATATACACTCGAGCACGGAAATCTTGAACAAGTCGGGACCGGGCCTATTTGTTTGAGATTTCAGTGTTTTCGAGGTTTCCGTGTTGAGTATTTTACAAAGGATATGAGGGAGGAAAATTTGGGTGGTCTTGATAAAAGTCATATTATAATGACAATTCTCCGTTAGTTTAACTCAAGAGTTGAGAGTGAGACAATTCAATTTCCTTTTATCTTTCATCTTTTACAAAATTACTAAGAGAGTTTTCACTGGTGTCGCGTTTAGTGTGCCTTGTCTTGTTCAATTACAGAAATAAAATGACAATTCCCACTGCGTGTGCTTAATAGAAAGAGAAAGCCAGCATATCGCATTGTGGATTACACACTCAGCCCGCGAGGTCATTACTTACGAATCCGGTACTTATCTAAAATCACTATCACTCATCACTTTGGGCGTTGGTTGTTTTCATTCATCTGTATTTGGATTGAACAAGGCAATATAAAAAATAAAAAACGTGTTTTTCCCCCAATTTACGCTAGGCACGAGAAAAGTTTCACAATACATATTATGTAAACAATTTTATCAGCCCAACCTACTGTTTAATACTTCCAAATGTCTCTTAAGCAAGATTAAGGTTTAAAATGTTTGGGCGCAGGGGCGTGGCTCTATTGGTTCAAATGGTGCCTGCACCACATCCATGTTTTAAAAATGGATAACAGCATTTTTTAAAATATATAAAACTGAGAAATGGTATATATCGCCTTTTATCAACAGTGCGAAACAGACTCCCTTTCTGTCACAACGCCTTCTATCCACGCTTTTCTCCCGATTCACACAGTCCGTTGATGACTGTCAGCGACTGTGTACCATGGCTGAGCGAGTGACTGGATTTCCCCACTCAAACGATTGCAAGGAGCGGATTTTTGCTGGCACCATTTAAGGCTATTACTATAGTGCTGCCACATTGAATACCTGAGAAAATGGCTCGAATTTTTACTATCTTCACATACGAGAAAAAAAACCGCCTCAGGTGCCGAGAAATTTTTGCTCCAACTCTGTTGGACTGGGGAATAATAGCTAATGTTGGTCATTTACGTCATAGTCATAGTATGGTAACTTCGACCATCTTTATTATTATCGAAATCACGATTATATAAGAAGTTCATTTGTTTCTCTCTCTCTCTCTGTCGTGATTATTGTATATATTAATTTATTATTATTATTATTATTATTATTGTTATTATTATTATTATCATCATCATCATCATCATCATCATCATCATCATCATCATCATCATCATCATCATCATCATCATCACCATCATTATTATTATTATTATTGCTGCAAAAATTGATATGAAGGAATGTAAACGAGTTAAGGGGCGGTTTGGGTCTAATTATTGGGAAAATCCTTCGAATAATTGATTTTGAGATTTTGGTGGAAAATAATATTCTATTATCCTAGAAATAATATAAGTGAAGTTCAAATTCTTAAAGTAGACTATAAAGGCACGAAAAACACAGTCGAAAATTGTACAGGTAGTAAGAAAAGTGTGAAAAACGGGAAGCTATTTTGCCCATTTTCTCAATATGTCATTTTTCTAAGGGTATGGGATACTGTGTCAAACGTTTCTCAGAATCTATTCAATGAAATTGTCTGAAATTTTTCACAGTTATCACAGAGATAATGTATTGTGTCACCATAGAGAGATTTCTTTGATAAGATATGTGAATTTTGAATTATAATCCTAATTCTGAATTTTTAACATCAATTTTGTCATAACATTTTGATTCTCAACTTTATAATGTTCTAATAAAAATTTCATAAATAAAGCCGTAAAATCTCTCTATGGTGACACACTATGGTACAATGTTGACAAGAGGGAAGAATATGGAGGTCATTCCTTCATTAGTTTTTGTGGAACGTTTGCCACGAGATTGTTATATTTTTTATGTCAGACCCCCAAATTAGGTCGCAAAATGGGTATCAACACAGATAATTAAAATTTTTCACCATAAATGTTGTTTTTTAACCTATAATGACGATATTGAATGATTAAAACCGCTGAAGATTGGTAATTAATTTTTTTTTAGAAAAGACCCAAACCGCCCCTTAAGTCAAACATTTCTTGATAGTGATGCTATATGCTAAATGCATGATCTTCGCGTGAATATTGTTTGACTTTGTGTGTGTGTGTGTGTGTGTGTGTGTGTGTGTGTGTGTGCGTTCATCTCTCTCTCTCTCTCACACGTAACTCACTAACTGGAATGGCACGTAGCGCTACAGGGAGAGCGATGACATCTTTCGTTTTCGTTCAAGTTCAACACAAACAATTCGCGAAAAATAATATCAACGGACCGCAAGGGAATGTCCAGTTGGTTCGAGATTTCCGTGTTGGCCCCGGAAAGTGTTCGAGATTTTCGTGTTGCCAATACTAGCAAAATAAAGGGATCAAAACGGGGAATTGTACCGAGTTTGAGATTTCCGTGTTTTCGAGATTTGCGTGTTCGAGATTTCCGTGCTCGAGTGTATACCATATATCCGTAGACAATGGGAAGATAATTTCTTTCCACCATGTGATATCATCAGTTTTCGTATGCCTCTCTCTATCTCTCTCTCTCTCTCTCTCTCTCTCTCTCTCTCTCTCTATATATCATATATATATATATATATATTATATATATATTATACTATATATATATCCTCTCTCTATCTATCTACTCTCTTTCTCTCTCCCTCTCTCTATCTATCTCTCTCTTTCTCTCTCCTCTATCATCTATCTATCTATCTATCTATCTATCTATCTCTCTCTCTCTCTCTCTCTCTCTCTCTCTATATATATATATATATATATATATATATATATATATATATATATATAAACTATCTATCTATATATCTATCTATTTATCTATCTATCTGTCTAACTATCTATCTATCTTTTGGCGATTCAACTGCGTATTGAAACCTTGCTGCTGTGCTTCTTTGAGATTACTGACATTCAATTACAAAACATTTTTTTTCATTTTATTTAGTAAATTTTGCTTTTTACTTCTCTTAAACCGACCGAGGAGTTGAATTTATTGATGTAGCATTTCAACGGTTGTTCACAGGTAAGGTAATTGAGCTTGGATCAATGGACGATGTCAGTGTCTGCGGAAACAAAGCGCCTACTGTTGATAACACACATCCTCAAAATATGTCCAGCATTGTCAAAAATCTGGACGAACTCTTGGTATGTTCTTATGCTGTGACGTCATGCTTTCAACAGCCGGTAGAACGACAAGACAATGAGCAAAGGCTTGAGGGGACCCCAGTACAGCTGGCGATAGCAATGGAGTTAGGTAAGACAATTTCGTCATCATGTCTGTTATTTTACTCTAAAAACATCTGTTTCAAATATCGATCGATTAGATGTTTCATGGTCTATAAAAAAGTTTTAAACCTGAGACTTCCTTGAAGCCTTCCTTGGAGTTTATTGACAGTTTGTTCGAGAAGCCAAAAGCGGTACTAGAATCCGAGTTAGCTGAAATCCGATGCTCACGGCGAGAGAGGGGGGGGGGTGATTTATTATCTAGATAAATTTCGCTCACACAGCTCCACCGAGCTGCATTGCGGAATGTGCTAGAATGCTAGAATCCAGTGCGTACCCTACCAGAGTTTTATTCTGACCCATCTGTTCAACCAGTAACTGTTATCGAATAGTTGAATCTTTAAGATAAAGTGAAAAAGAGCTGAAGACTTGAGATATTGCCTTTTCAAAAGTTTTCCCTATACGTTTAACGCAGTATCGATAGTGTGCGCTTGGCTAAGAAACTCACAACATTGCCATCCGGAGTTATAACGGACCAACACACAAAACTATGTGTAATCTTGTTCGTTTATAGTCTGGTCAAAACAGTTTAGTGATACTCCTAAACGTGGATAGCAAAAACAATAACAAAGGCCTGTGTTACGTCATCTTCATTCTATCTATAGGCAGTGATGAACTACACTATTAATTATACCTCTTCGCTCTGAACAACGACTAGTAACAAACTTGCACAAAAGAATGGGGCCATGTGGCGCGGGTCATAGATTTAAAAGATATTTACAAAAGAATGCTAAATGATCGCTCTCTGTTTTTCCAGCTTCTGATCGATGACGAATGAATAACATTATTGGCAGACCTTTACTGAACACGATGAAAAAGTCTACAATGATAAATCTATGCCGCATAACATGGTCACATTATTGGTTAATACAAATTTCTTAACACAACAATTCAGATAGATCGATAAGTAAATAAACTTGACATTTTTTATAGAATTGTTCCATGGATTTATCGTGCTCGTTATATGTTTACAAGACTTCATCTATTTCGGAAATCATTCCTTTTTTTGTGATCAAATGTCCATGTGTGACCCATCGTATTATGCCGGTAAGAAAAGAACAAGATACTAAATGGCCAATTAAAAATCAAAATGACAGGAAACATGAAATTTTAGATGTCATTCGAAGAAACCCAAAACCTCACTTTTTGTCCTCAATAAAACACATAAATTTAAACCTGGTCTGATTTTTTTTCCTATAAATTCAAAATTCTGCATCTAAACTTTCTCGACCTAATACCATTTAAGGACGGTGGGTCTTATCATATTAGGAATCCTTAATGCACAAACACTCCTATAATATCTGTCACTGGTATAGTTGAATCTCTAAGATCTGGTAAAAACGATTTAATTGAGCTTTTATATAGCGCAATATCCACTAAAAGTGCTCAAAGCGTTTTACAAATGGTCCCTGACCAACAGCAACACGTTACATGTAAAACGAGACATGACGCCTGTCAGGCGATATTATAATTTTTCCGGACAGAGACAACGCTGTTAGCGGCCAGGTGCTCATTTTACACCTGAGTACGGTGAGAGAATGTGAGTAAAGAGCCTTTCCAAGGGCTCAACTATGAGCCGAGCGAGGCTCGAACTAAGGACCTTCCGATCCGAAAACGAGTGTCATACCACTGGACCATATAGCCGCAGAAAAAAGACTTGAGATACTCATTCACAGGTACTCATTCACATCTGAGTTGGGTGGAGTACTATACTCTATGTGTATAGTGCTTTATCCAAGGGCACATCATCAGGGCCAGTGATTTTTTTTTCTGATCAATGTCACCTATCCAGTCACTGACCGCGGTCAGTATTTCCTGAATGTGATGCGATACGAAACACCATATGCTGAGCCACCGACTCTTTGAACGGAGGCGTTTGGATTGCACGGACGTGTCTGTATAGAGACACAAAGATTTTCATTTGAATTATTGATACCAACAAAGGTTCCCATAGCTTGTTTAGTAGAGAGTACTCACACGCCTTACAATCAAAGGGACCAAAATTTGATATCTATTCGTGGTGTCGCAGTCAAAAAATTTTCTTCCCTTCGTGTATCATCGGTTATTGAGAAGCGGAGTCTCTTAGATCTGGCAGAAAGTATTTTTCAAAAGACTAGCGTCCTATTCAAAGGGTAACAACCAATTGCTTTGTCGGTTTAAGCTGTAGAAGCCGACAGGAACTCCGGCTCAATGAGCTTAACGGCGTAAAGAGCGTTATATCGTTTTCTATAAATTAACGCCAGCATATCACAATTGTCTGTTGAAACAGGAGTTCCGGACTTTTCCAACCACGATCAAAGCGCCACGTTGATGGATCTGGGCATGGATTCCATTGTAGGAACCCAGGCAGTCACCATGCTGGCGAACAAATTCAGGATCACTATCGACGCCAAGGCACTCACGGCACTGACGTTGGAGCAACTTGCACAGTTAGGTGAGTTGTGATGAAAATGGACATGGAACGGAGATAACTTCATTTTGTCTTGTAATTTTGTCGACTTTTTACAACGAGGAGGAGAGGAGATGTGAGAGAGGGGAAATGAGGAGGAAGAGTTGGAGGAGGAGAGGAGTGCGATGAGTGGGAGAAAGGAAGATGAGGAGAAGGGAAAGAGAATGAGATAGGAGAAGAAGTAGAAGAAGTAGACGAAATAAAAGAGGAAGAAGAAAAAGAGAATGAGGAGGAAGTGTTGGTGTATAAAAGAAAGACGTGGAGGAGAATGATTCAAAGAAGGAGAAAAGGAGGTAGGCGAAAGAAGGAGGGGAAAAGCAGAGGAGTAAATGGTGGCCGGGGTGGGGGTGGTGGAGAAAATGAAGTCGGGAAGAAAAAGGAAAATAGGACGAAAATAATGAAGGGGAGATTGAACGCAGGGAGATGCAGAGATATAAAGATCATGGAAGGAAGAAGAAAATGTTCAATTTTACTAAAACGGAATTCTTTTAACTATCCCCTCTATGCAATATTGATGATGATAATGATGATGATAATAATAATAATAATAATAATAATAATAATAATAATAATAATAATAATAATAATAATAATAATAATAATAATAATAATAATAATAATAATAACATGGCATTTATATCGCGCATTTTCATCAATTTGTGATGCTCTATGCATGTTACAAATAAATATTTTAAAAGTGACATTTATTAAACCTATACCACCAATGATACCAATAGCAGCAGTGTATGTGATATAATATCAATATCATGAAAATGCTACGGTAAAAAGATACTGCTTTAACAAAGATTTATAACTATCAATAGATTTTGCTTCTGTTATCCTTCTGGGCAGGTCATTCCACACAAGGGGCAGTGTGGGTAAAGGAACGGCGGCCATAAAATTTATAATTATAATTATTTCTAAGAGTGTAGTCAGGATTGATTTGGTAGCTCGGTCTACTGTTTGATTTAGATCAGGTGGAAAGTACGCTTAGAAAGTCCTCTCATGTATTAATGAATGAATATGACTGCGCTGTCTCTATGGACGCTTGCCGTGAACACTGTGTGTGTGTGTGTGTGTGTGTGTGTGTGTGTGTTACTTCGAGTGTGTCAGTCTATTCCTAGTATCTAGTTAGTAATTTGTTTCCATAAATCTCTGTCTAGTCCAAGTATTCTTAGCTTTTGAAGTTCATTATGTGTGTTAAGGTGCTGAGGCAATTAGATGTTCCCTTGTGTTGTTGAAAGCAGTTCTTCGGTTGTTGTTTCTAAATATATTTGATATTTTTTTAGATCTTGATTAAATGTTGGAAGTGAAGTTCGTGTACGCCCTCTGTATTTATTGGCTCCCTATTAAAAGTAATCATCCATCGAGTTTTGCGCTGGAATATTTTCATCTCGTCGGAACACTAATCCGAATAGTTTCCATCATCTCTTTGCTGCTTTATCCGCGTACTGACAGATTGTACTCATATACATCCTCATTACTGATTTTGTCTGGCAAATGTACCCCAATAACTCGTCTCAATTGTTTGCGATGAAGTGAGTCCAGGGTGTCCAAATTATTTTTGTAAGACCCCACGTACCACAATTGCACATAAGGATTGGCAGCGCTACCGCTTCGTAATAAAGGCGTATTCTTTTATTGTCATTAATGATGTTCGTCCTGTTCCAAACGTTGTATAGTTCTCTGAATGCAGTTTGAGCTGGCATTTTCTCCGTTTAATGTCTTCATTGTCATTAATCAAGTTTCCGAGTTTTCTTTCTCTTTTCCATTCCACTTGTTTCTTGTTAACCATTGTGATTTCTGTTTTGAATTCGTTGACGTTGAGATTCCAATGTCGCAGATTATTTGATATTGTTGGTATGTGCTGCTTCGCCCGGTCTGCTGTATCAAATATTATGATATCAACATTGAATGCGTAGATCAGTTCGCGGGTAAGAATTTGAGGAATCCTGGGGGGGGGGGGGGGGGGGGGGGGGGGGGGGTCTTCCAAATATACCGAGAATTGAGCTCAGACTGTCTCCTTGTTTCCGCGCCAGATGTAAACGTAAGTTGTGTTTGCCAGCTGTGATCGTATTTGTCGGATATGATATTTTTTGATAAATGAGTTGTGTACCTTCAAAAGCTTTGTTCTACAGATCGTATCAAAGGCAGAGCTCGTGTCAATGCCCAATATAGCGAACTCTTCTTTGTATATATATATATATATATATATATATATATATATATATATATATATGTGTGTGTGTGTGTGTGTGTGTGTGTTTGTGTGTGTGTGTGTGTGTGCGTGTGCTTTCCACATGTGCAATGGACTCCAATCACGGAAGTCCGCCATGTCCATGTATTGCAAGCTCAGCTGTTTAACGTTCAGGAAGCCAGGATAAACGCCACGGCTTTCTGGATCGGAAAGACTACAACCATCATTGTGTAACATTGCCTAATTGCCTTTTTTCAGGATGAAACCAATCAATTGAACAGGCTCAAAGTATGACAAGATGATCAACAAAATGAAACATTTGCTTGTTGTACCTCGTAAGCGAGTCATCTACCCGAGAGATTCTAAATTGAGCTTCCTACTAACACAAGGAATGAAATATTATTTTGGGACATTGTACAAATTTGCTGCTTTCGTTCTGTGATGTCACCGATCACACATTAAATAGTTATATTAGAAAAATAGTATCTAGCCCGTTTTGTTTTGTTTTGTTTTTTAATCGGAAATAGCTTTGCGATTTATTATATATTACGTTGAAAGTCATTTTATCAACCCACACACGTGCCCATCAATCCGTGTGCTGAATGTCGAAATTTGAGTTACACCCTTTTTTAGAATTTATTTATTCATTAAGTTAAATTTTAAAAAGAAAGAAAGAAAGAAACATCTTGGCCTTTATCGTACTACTAAGACGTCGTTACGAGACAGACAATTGAAAGTCACAAAAATTATCAGTTTATTCGAGTTATAGAATCACTTTTTTGTTGCAATGACTTGTAAACAAAACAAAAATTATTTTAAAAAGCTAAAATGCCTTTCAATGGCCTCTCTCTCTCTCTCTCTCTCTCTCTCTCTCTCTCTCTCTCTCTCTCTCTCTCTCCCTCTCTCTCTCTCTTATATATATATATTTTTTAAAAGAACAATATATATATTTATATATATATATATATATATATATATATATATATATATATATATATTTGTTGTGTGTGTGTGTGTGTGTGTGTGTGTGTTCTTTTTTTTTTGTCGTCTTATGAGTTAGATGCTATTATTAGTCACGCATTTTCTCCTTTACATTTCAATTACTTGAATTGTTTGGCAATGCAACCATTTTGTTTCATAACTAAATAACAGACATACAAAGATTATTTGCTTCGCATTTCGGCGTTCACTTTTGTATTGGGATTGTGGAGATCTAGTTTTTATGTTGTATCAGAGGGGGGGGGGGGGGTTGATGGAGGAAACAATGATTGTGTTTAATCGCGAAATTGTAAACGCTTTAATGTCAATAAAATAAGATTTTTTTGGATTAAATGATGATTTGGATTTCTTATTTGCATTATTTTACTTTGCTTGCATGATTTTTGATTGTTTATTTTTGATTGTTTGGTTTTTGTTTTGTTTTGTTTTGTTTTATTTCTGTTTGACTTGGGCTTTGGGGCTTTTTTTGTTGTTTGTTTTTTGCTGTTTTTTTTTTTTTTTTTTTTTTTTTTTGTTATTGTTGTTTTGTTGTGGTGTGGGGTTTTTGTCTTTTTTTTAAGGGGGGGGGGGGGGATAGGGGCGTTTGATCTTTTTTGTTGCTTCGCTGTGATTATCTAAATAATCCAATGCATTACAACAAACGGTCACTATACATATAATTTACACTTTTTTGTGCCGGTAGGAAGTTGAATGACATTGTGTCATGCCCTGTAAAGAGTCATCGAGGACCACCTGGATGGAGCTTTTTCCATGGGCATAGATGCCCCTCCCCCCAAAAAAAAACACAAAAAAAAAACAAACAAAAAAAAATTAGTGGTGTCCCATCTCATAGCCTAGGGTTCATTTAGCACTGGTGTTCATCTCCCCTACTTCCGGGTTCCTTCCCCACTAGAGTACCTGTGGTTCCATGATCACTCCCCGGTGATGTCAACTTCCCAGTCCCAGATTCACTCTCCACTGGTGTCCTTATCCCAATGTTACAAGTTTACTCTTCTCACGTTTACTCCTCACTTGTGTATATATCCCATATTTACCCCATACTAATGTCCACACAACATAGTTCGGGTTCACTCCTTGCTGCAATCCACCTCGATTGTTCTGGGTGTCTATCTCAAAAAGTGGGTGCATTTCTCTCTTCTCCACTCCCAACATCTTACAGACAGTCCCCAGTTCACTCCTCACCGGTGTCACCAGCCCATGGTCCCAGGTTTACTCCTACAGATGTTCTCATCCATAAGTCCTGGTTTTACTCTCCACTAGTTATTGCCCATAGCCCAGGGTGCACCCAGGTTCACTTTCCACTTGTGTCTACATTCCGTCTTCTCCTCGAGTTCATTCTATATCTACAACCCAGGGTCACAAGGTTTCCTCCCCTCTAATATTGACCACCCATTATCATGTGTTTTATCTCCACGGATCTCCATCTCAAATGGTCCCTGGTTCAATCCCCACTGGTGCTCACCAGAGCCCGGGGTCAATTAGTACGTTTACCTTATTAAAATAACACGAGGGGCCCGTCTCTCAGGAAATAAGCAATCCATTACTGTACAGCAGTTGGAAACAGCCTGGAGATGGAGCTCTTTTTGGTAATGATGTTACAGTTAAAAAATTGCTGTGCAATTATTTCCCTTTAGTTACAGTGAAAAACAATCCCTTCCAAAAACACATAAACAAACGGAAAACTGCACAGCTGAAAAAAAAATTATTCCCACAAACATAAAATCTCGAAAATTTGCAAAAAGCTGCAGATATTGTGGCCGCAATGCAAATCATGGATTATTTGCGGGTTTTTTTTTCAGGCCAGGACAAAGCCAAGTAATCTCATCCTAAGACAAAGACAGAAAGCATGTTGAAAAACAGATACAGGATAGAAGACACAGCAAGTACCTCCCTGCCCACTTTGGGAGGTTGATAAAATTATTTTGTCTTAGGTTTGCATTGAACACACGAAAAAACTGCCATCGCTCTCTGATAGTGATAGGTGGCCTTAAATGTATTAGTTAATGTGTGTGTTTGTGTAAGCGAAGCATGTTTGATCAGTGTCTGATGCACGTGACGCCTCACTCTAATACAAGTACAATGTGCCAGTAAGTCAGCGAGGCAATGATGACATGTGACGGGTGAGTATAGCGGCGCGAGAGTGTTAGAGATGAGGTACTGGATTTGTAGGTAAAGACGTCGCATGCTGTGTGTGTCATTGGGACGTGCTGGTTGTCTTATTAAATTAAGTTAATATACCACATGTAAAAGGAGAGCATTATTCTACCTGTTACTGTTATCGAATGAAACAAGACGCGCTTATTATACTTATTGCTACACCTCATTACAATGGGACCTCGCCGGATCAACTCGCATTACCCCCCCCCCCCCACACACACACACACACAATTTTTTTCCATATTCTTTGAAAATTATTCCCAACACTGAAATCTCGAATAAACAGGCCCGGTCCTAACTTGTTCGAGATTTCCGTGCTGCGCTGTAATTGTTGACTTACCGTTAGTTCTCAAGAGTTATCGTTCATGTTACTGTGTATGCCACATTCCCCTCTTTTGAAGGTGTTATTCCCTATTATCCCATCCTCCAAACGATCACGAAAACGTTCTTAATCAATTCCGATAAATCCCTAACACTTGTGTAAAGTTCCTGTTTTATAAAGTCCCTGTCTTTCATCCTATGTTGTTAGTGTGAATCATGTCATTTGTGGGCCCGAGGCCATAAGGTCGTGAATTTCAAATCAATGGAAAATGAACGAGAAAGAATATATATATAATATATATATATATATATATATATATATATATATATATATATATATATATATATATATATATATATATATATATATATATATATAATTAAGGATCATCTCGTCGCCTGTAAGATGTCCTCAAATGGTTTGTTTTGTTTTACAAATCAAGCCTCTTTGGTGGCTTGATGGTTCTCCCAAAGCTGCTAGTGCGAGTGCCGGCCTGGGGGGTCGATAGTTGCGATGGAAGTCCGGGTGAGGGCTCGCCTGCTGTTTGAACTGGTGGGATATGAGGATCTTGTTCGAGTCCCTGAGTATTGGAGGATGCAGTGGGTACAAGAGATTTGATGTTTCTGCGAATGGGCAAATTGTTTTTATCAGGCTGAAGGATGTATGACCTAGGGTTGGGGTGTTGCCTGATAACCTTTGCATTTCGTCCCATATCTTTTATGAAAACTTCGTCTCCAGGGTGAAGTTCTGGTTGGGATTTTCTGGCGAGGTGACGTGTGTTGTATTGTCTACACATATTTTCCCTGTGTCTATCCTCTCCTTCTCTGAGCACGTCTTGGTCCAATAGTTGTGGATGTCACTTTTGTTTCAGGATGGGCATTTTTGTAGTCTTCTTCCCATCAGGAGCTCACTTGGTGAGAATTCGTTGAAGAGAGGGATTGCTCAGTAATTCAGTAATGCGATATAAGGGTCATCAGCCTTTTTCAACATGTTTTTCAGCGTTTGGATTGCTCTCTCGATCATGCCGTTGCTTTGAGGATTTCGGAGTGAGCTCGTTATATGCGTGAATCCATAGTGGCGTGCAAATTCCTGGAATTGTGAGCTTGATAATTGAGGGCCGTTGTCCGAGACAATGACATCGGGTATGCCGTGCGTTGCTAAGATGGACTTTAACTTTTGACCACACATGAACTAGCCTGCTCTTCTAAAATTCTTATTTCAGGCCATCTGGAGTAATAGTCTGTTACAGCCAGATATGTCATGCCTTTAAGGTAAAACAAATCTGCAGCCACTCTTGACCAGGGTCGATCTGGGAAAGAGGAAGGAAAAAGTGGTTCCCTGACATCCAGTCTCAGTTTAGCGCAAACTGTACACTTTTTAATCATGTCTTCGATTTCACTGGAAATGTTGAGCCACCAGACAGCGCTTTGGGCAAGGGCTTTGCATTTGGTAATGCCAAGATGACTTTCGTGAAGGCGATTTAGAGTGTCCATTATAAGTCTCGTGGAATGACAATTCTGTTATTATTTATGATCGTGAAGCATTGCTGATTGTGCCAATATTGTTTTAGGAGTGTGTTGGCAGGCATATAACCTGGCCAGCCGGTGCTGCAAAACTGTCGGACTTCTGCAATCACTGGATCAGCCTTTTGATGACTTATGATTTCAGTTTCAGTCATTTTGTGGGAACTTGCTGGGAGTGAGTTAAAGGCTTGTTCTCCCATGGCTTGAACCTCTCTGTTGAAACAGACGTCTGCTACGCTAGGCACACTTGTTGGTGCTCTTGAAAGAGTATCAGCAATAATCTGGTCTTTGCCCGAGACATGAACAACTTCAATATCAAATTTAGCAAGTCGAAGACGAAACCGTAGAATCCGTGGAGGTAATTTAGAGAGCTCTTTAGACATTAAGAGGGGCACGAGGGGTTTGTGGTCAGTACTGAAGACCTTGAACATATTCGCTGAGTCTTTCAGAAGCCCATGTTGCAGCTAAGGCTTCCAATTCGATGACTGCATACCGCTGTTCAGTTTCGGTCAAGGTGCGAGATATGTAGCACACCGGTTTTCTGGAACCATCTATCTGGACCTGGATGAGGACTGCTCCGATTCCTTCCTTTGATGCATCAGCTGCGATGATCGTTTTCAGATTTGGAGAATAGTGTGCTAGCACCGGGGCGGTGGTCAGTTGTTGCTTTATGGTTTTAAAAGCATTTACCTGGGAGTCCCCCGAAATCCATTCGTGATCTTTTTTTAGGAGTGAGCGAGTGGGGTTGTCATGGCTGCTAATCCAGGAGCAAACTTTGTCATATGGTTCACCATGCCGAGAAATCTTTGTAATTCTGCAACATTTTGAGGTGGTGGGCAATTTGTTATGGTATGGATTTTGTCTGAGTCGACTCTGACCCCTGAATCATCGATGATGTGGCCAAGAAATTTCAATGAGTTCTTGGAGAAAGAACAGTTTTCATTTAAGGTGAGACCTGCGTCTTGAAGAAGTTTCATAGTATTCGAACCCGCTTGTCGTGTGTGGCTTGATCTGGAGCATGGATGATGATGTCATAAATGTGTACACTACTCCTTCTTGACCGTGAAGTATTTCGGTCATGGTGCGCTGGAAAACTTCAGAGGCCAACGAAATAACAAAAGGCAGTCTGTTCATACAGTACCGCCCAAAGGGTGTGAGGAATGTTGTGTATTCCCGAGATTCTTCTGATAATGATATTTGCCAGAATCCAGATGTGGCATCTAATTTTGTAAATATCTTACTGCCCGCGAACTGTGCGAGGTCTTCATCTACAGATTTTAATGGGTGAACTTCTCGCTTGACTGCTTTGTTAAGGGATGTCAAATCAATGCATATGCGAACTGAGCCGTTTTGTTTGAGGACGACCACCATGCCTGCGCACCAGTCTGTGGGCTCTGTTACTTGTGAGATAATACCATGTTGCAACATTATTTCCAGCTCCTCTTCGACTTTAGGCATGAGAGGGTGTGCTATTTTTCTTGGTGTGTAGATATGTAGTGGTTCAACACCATCACGCAATTTGATGGTGTATGGTTTTTTAACATTCCTAATCCTTCAAAGAGTTTATGGAGTTCTTCCCTGAAATTGGGCTTTGTTTCTACAAGTTCATGCACTCTTTTGATCAATCCCAATTTGATGCATGCATCACG
Source organism: Berghia stephanieae (assembly GCF_034508935.2). NCBI lineage: Eukaryota > Metazoa > Mollusca > Gastropoda > Nudibranchia > Aeolidiidae > Berghia > Berghia stephanieae. Next base: position 29,291,115 of record NC_088365.1, read on the forward strand.
ACTGAGCAGTGGGTGTTTCTGTCCAGTTACTACGTAGATTTTCTCTTCAATGCTCTTATCTTTTTACCTCAAAGTCTTTTGGGTGAATCCCAGCACTTTGAGGTCTTTCCCTCCTGCAGCCTGGAGAATTTTATCAGATCTTTTCAGTTCATTCGGAGTGAATTTGAGGTCTTTTTCATTCCAACTTGAAAGGTTGTGAGTCTTCATCCATTTGAATTATGACTGTCCAGTTGTCTTCGCTGGTTGTTAGATATATTATCCCCAAAAAGTCTATTGAGTTGGGATCTCCCTGCGACTGAACCTCTGATATGGATTTTGGTCTAAATTTGTGGTCGCTTGTTTCACTTCCTGACCTACATACTTTTTGGTAGTATCTGATTTTGCCACAAGTGTTGCATCTCGCTTGGCGAGCTGGACATTGCAATCTTGGGTGGTAGGTATAACCGCAGTTTTGACAAGTTGAGTAGGACCTTGGTCTGTCTGATTGCGTTTTTGACATTGAGTTAATTTGTTGAAATTTTGGCGTTGTTGATTGTCCTCTATTTCTGATTGCTGCTATGTCTGCAATTTTTGAGTCCTGGAAAGCCTTGCCTTGAGTTCTGGCATCTTCTGCTGAGCGGCAAATGTCAATGCATTTTTCTAGTGACAAGTGTTTTTCTTTCAAAAGGTCAGTTCGTGTCTGCTGGTCATTGGTACCCGTTACAATTTTGTCTCTAATCAATGACTCTGCAATCATGACAAAAGTTGCAGGTCTTGGAGAGTCGTCTTAGGTCAGCGAGAAATGTTTCAAAAGTCTCTCCTCCCATTTGATTTCTCTGGTTGAACTTAAAACGTTCAAAAGTTTCGTTTTCTTCTCCAATAACAAATTCATCAAATTTGGTTATGATTTCATGGGGAGTGCGATCTTCCTCGTCTGTTGTGTATTGGAAGCCGTTGTGAATTCTGAGGGCCTCATCATCTAAGCTATGGAGGAACAGCGCCACCTGATATTTCTGTTCTAGATCTTCTAAGCGTGACAAAAGAACGCATGTGTTCCATCTTTGTTTAAATAATTTCCAGTTTTCCACTGGATTTGACCCCAAGACCAGTTTGTCTGGTGGTTTTATGCCCGTGATAACCGGTTTAGTAGTCGTAGCCATGACGGTTAAACTGAACTGACTTTAGCTTCTTACTGGATAAATGTAGGGTATACATTCACTCAGTTTTACTTTTGGGTTCTCAAGAAATCGCTGCCACCATGTTGACTTATCCGTTAGTTCTCAAGAGTTATCGTTCATGTTACTATGTATGCCACAGTAATCTCATTCCAAGACAAAGACAGAAAAAGTTGGAAAACAAACAGTAACATATACAGTGGGATAGAAGACACGGCAAATACCCTCCTGCCCACTATGGGAGGTCGGGAACACAGACAACTAGGAGCAGACCGGACAACAGCCACTTTTTAGTGGCTAATCGCCGCCATCGTATTTAAGATGTCAGCAGTTATCGGATGAATCGAGAATAGAGAGAGACTGACGATATACGGGGTTTCCAGAAAACTGGCAGCGTAAAATTATATGAGAAAACAGTAAACATTGGCATTTCGGGGACAGAACAGACGCGTTAGCAAAAATTACATAAAAATAAAAAAACCAAAATGCTGCGAGAGTGTGATGAAAGTGTGAATCATGGTCGATCATCTTGGTCATCAATCCATTCAACGATCAATCTATCATACTTCTTTTACTACTACTACTACTACTACTACTACTACTACTACAACTTCTACTATCACTACTTCTATTACTACCATTACTAAGATGACGTCTACAACGATGAAAGAGAGAGAGAGAGAGAGAGAGAGAGAGAGAGAGAGAGAGAGAGAGAGAGAGAGAGAGAGAGAGAGAGAGAGAAAGAGAAGGGGGGGGGGTGTTCTTCTCTCGCCCTCTCACCATACATGACATAGACGTCTACGTTGTTAGATCAAAGGGACGGATGCCGCAATTTTGCATGTTCTTCACATTTCACACCTAGTATCTACTAATACTAGGTATGTGTCATCATCTGTTAGAGAGACTGATCAGCAAGTTCAAAGAGGTGAGTTTCATTATTTATTTCTTCTCATTAATATGTGGAATGTCGGTTGATAGTTATGTAACATCAAAAAGAAATGTTGATCGTCTCCACAAAATTCATCAAGAATCGAAGTAGGAGGAGCTTATTTTACCTACCGTTATTACGCCGATTACCGATTGCTGGACAATACGACTTTGTCATTTTATCAGCTAATTGGTGTAATAACGCCTAAAAGGCATCATGTCTCCTCCTACATGTTAAAATGTGCTCTTAGGTATGGGCCAGTTTGTACAGCGCTTTGAGTACGTTTAGTAGATATTACAATATATAAATGTTTGAGTGTTATGTTACAGAAGTAGAAATATTGGTTGTAGAGTAATAGTGGTAATGGTAGTTGTAGAAGTAGTAGTAGTAGTAGTTATACAGTATCCATCAATGTCTATCGCCAGTTATTTATTCACACTGACGAAGGTTGGGGTTAATTTGTACAAATGCGTTATAAAAAGACACGATCTTTGTGAGTTCCCAATCATTGTCACTCACTCTGTCGTTGACCACACTTAATACTGCTCTGATCAGCGGCGTGGTGTATTGACGGCATATGGTGGTGCCATGATTGGAAGAAGAAAAAAAAATCTTAAACAGTGAACAAGATTAAGAGGAGAGAGCACATGTTACTTAAAACTCTCTTTTTTGGAAGGGTGGGGGGAGGGTCGATGATTTCTATGAGTGTACAAAACTCACAAAAACAAATAATTCATGAAAACAACAAGCCACAACACTGAGATACAAGTCCCGTGTGAAAAGGTCTTTGTAATTATTCTTTGTCAACCATTTAAAGGATTGGATTTGGTAGATATTGCAATCAATATGTGATAAATGTAAATCAAAAGAGAAAAAAAAACTAGCCTATGACAGAAATTACTTACTTTTAGTACTTGTAAAGAAAATCTGCACGGCGATGTTTCATCTCTGCAAATCTTTTTATAATTTGTTTATTGAAATCTGGAATGGCATTTGGCATCTATTTCAGCTTTGTGAATTGACAGAATCATTAACGACTTTAACCGCTCCTGTTTTATTGAATTGCGCAAGAAATTTTTCACTCTTTTAAGGGTGCTAAAACGTTCAGGAGGTCAAGAAATACGATGGAAGTGGTTAAGGTCACTATAGCCTATCGATGTCCATGATTTGTCAGTGTTTGTTGTATCTGTAAAAAGTAGACAATAAAAACAAAAGAAACGTGTTTTTTTTTCTAAACTAACTGTGAGCCATTCATGCCTGTCATACCATGTCACTGAAAAAGAGCGTTTTCGAGATTTCCACACCTGTGTTAATTCAAAATCAGTTGGTTGGTGAGGAACTAGTCTTTTTATTTCTAATTTGTCATCTAGTGTCGATCTCCCAAACGGTCGGTGAAGTAAAGAGTCAACTTGATTCAATGCAATTCATTGTTTAACAAAAAAAAAACTTCAAAGTATATCTCAAATAATGGAAATCAGTGGAATACGATTAATGATTGCACAAATAAAAGGTAGATTCAGATCTTAAAGCATCACAAAGAAAAAATCACTCCACTTAAGTACTTAAGAAATCAAAAAACACACCAAAGTATAACTGTTGACAATCTTCGCTTTCTTTCTCTGACTGACACAAATACACACGCACAAACACACACACACACAGACACAAATTATAAACACTCATACACACGTAACCATCAACTCGGCACTACAAGCAAGAAAAATGTTGGTAATTTCGTCCCCAATGCTTCGTGTTGCAAAGAATTACTTTATTCAATAATCGTGAAAAAGAGGTGGGGGAGGGGTTTTTGATATGTCATATTTTTAAGTTTTATGTTGTTTTTCTTTGCTGCTCAGAAATAAACTTAACAATGATCAGTGTTTTTGACAGTTAATGTAATATTTTGGATGGCCGAAGTTACCCTAATTATGACGTCCAACAGTGGAGCTCTCAGATCCTGGCACAAGTCGAGGGTTTTTCCGCTATTTGAAGATAGTATAATTCGTCCCAGTTTCTCGCTCAATCAGCTGTAGCGATACTAAAGGATAGAGCATTAACTGGAGCTCGGATTGCTTTGCACCACTGTGTTTCAGTCCCGAATTCGCGCAGTGATGTCACCAACACACGAGTCGGCGCAGTGCGTGATTCTGAATCTTGAATAGAGTGGAGACTAAAAAGGTAGTATGTTGTTGGCGAGTTGGCGAAAGACAGTGGAGTTAAAATTTCTCAGTTTTATTTTTAATTAAATTATGATGTTAATGATTTTTAAAAGATTGGTGTGGTGCCTGGCACCATTCGATCCAATGGCCCCACGCCACTGGCTCTGATTGAGAGAGAGAGAGAGAGAGAGAGAGAGAGAGAGAGGGGGGGGGGGGGGGGGGGGAGAGAGAGAGAGAGGGGGGAGAGAGAGGGGGTGGGGAGAGAGAGAGAGAGAGAGAGAGAGAGAGAGAGAGAGAGAGAGAGAGAGAGGGGGATTGTGATACTCATTGTACATATATAATGATCTAACTACGTGTTGGCATGGTACTGTCATTGTTTGAAATCAACGGGTCCTAAATGTTGAAAGGAATTCCCACGTTCTCCTCACTTTTAATCCATTCCTCCTAAGAACACCATTGTGTCATAAACAGGTACGTGTAAAATGAACAAGGAAGTCCGAACAGCAGGTTCAAAGAGGCGAGTTCTACTCATTGAGTCTCCTCATTAATATGCGTAGAGTCGTAAAAGAATTGTGTGAACCGCTGTCGTTCCAGAGATGGTAAATTTAATTAGACACATGTCATAAATAATCAGCGTGGGAGGGGCTTAGATAGATAGATAGATCCAAGTAAACAAGCCCCTCTCTCTCTTTTGTCTATTTGTCGATGTATGTTTGATTTCAATTGCTACCATTGTTATTAATAATTAATATAAACCCGATCAATGGAACCAAGTCTAAAATGTACAAGTAAAAGTGTAGTTCAATATGTCTAATTTGGTTTATCATCATAAACCTGGCCTTTTTTTCTATTTTCCGCTCACAAATCAAGGTTAATCGAGCTCAGTCAAAGTCATTCAAATAATAGAGATAAAATCTCACAGCGTCCCTGGTTGCATAAAAAAAAAAAAGAAAATGGCGGCGCTCGACCTCTCACTAGCCACTTTTGATGACGTTTTCCTACCTGTTATCGTATCTAGTCCTGTGTTATCTATGGTCGGGAATACCCACCCAGAAAGTACACGTGAAAAAGTAAGTCAAAGGGGAAGGGTTCAAAAAGGGAACAGGTGTAGATTCCAAGAGCATACTATCAGTGTTCTTGCTTGCTTATTTTAAGGGTTTTACGGCACTTGCAACACAATAAAGTCATATCAGCGCCAGTAAAAAAGGAAGAAAATGGTATAGTTTTGTTTTTGTTTTTAAGGGTTTTACGGCGCTTGCAACACATTAAGGCCATATCAGCGCCAGTAAAAAGGAAGAAAATGGGATAACAAAAAGTTCTGGAATTACAATTAAAGCACAAAAGAAAAGGTAAGACAAAGAGGAACTGGTTCAAATAGGGAACAGATGTAGATTCCAAGAGCACACCGTCAAAGTACTTAGTTTGAGATCACCAAACAGTCTCATCCAGACACAAGCACGGGTCCCAACTAAGAGGAATACACTCAAAGTTTACCAATCATATAATATAATATGTAACCTAAACATAATACAATGCATAACAGAGAGATGATTTACAAGGAAAAAAAATATCATCTCCCAAAACTATAATTATACATTCGACTGTTTCCCTCTCAGCTCAGGACTCCGACCAAGGTCAGACAAAACCAAGCAATCTCATTTATAAGACAAAGACAGAAAGCAATTGGAAAACATAAGAGGGGATAGAAGACACCGCAAGTACCTCCCTGCCCGCTATGGGAGGTAGGAACCCCACCCAGAAAATGGTATAGTAAAAAGTTCTAGAATTACAATTAAAGTACCCAAGAAAAATGAAGACAAAGGGGAATTTTTTTTTGTTTGTTTGTTGCTTTAGGTCTCTTCCAACACAATTGAGGTTATATGAGAGACCGCTGAAACAAAGAAACAAGCAATCTAACAAAAAATAGTACAAAAGTCAATCAAAATCATAACCTAAAATATCATAAGCTAAATTATAAATAACAATGACAAACAGTCAGAGGATTAGAAAAATATCACCTGCAAAATACAATCACACCAAAGAAGCAGGATAGGCTAGTAAGAGAAGAAACGACATCACTATCGGATCGTAACCATGCGAATTCTAGGTATATGATTCAAGGGTGATGCTCCCATCCAACCACCCGCAAAGGGGAATTAGTTCAAATAGGAAACATGTAGATTCCAATAGCACCACTATCAACGTACTTGATTGAGATCACCTAAATGTCTCATACAGACACAAGGACAGGTCCCCGCTAAGAGGAACACACTCAAATGTTACAAATTAAAGGTAAAACAGAAGTAATACAATGCATAACAGTAACAGAGAGATGATTTACAATGAAAAAATATATCATCTCCCAAAACTATAACTATACACAGGGGCGTGGCTCTATTGGTTCAAAAGGTGCCTGGCACCGCATCCATCTTTTAAATATGGATAACAACATTTTTAAAAATATATAAAACTGAGAAATGGTAGTATATACCGCCTTTTGTCAACAGTGTGAAGCATTCTCTCTCTCTCTCTCTCTGTCACAACGCCTTCTATCCTGATTCACACAATCCGTTGATGACTGTGTACCATCGCTGGGCGAGTGACTGGATTTCCCCACGCATGGAGCGGATTTTTATTGGATCCATTTAAGGCTATTACTATCAGTGTTGCCACATTGACTACATGAGAAAATGGCTCGAATTTTTACCATCTTGAAATACGAGATAAAAACCGCCTCAGGAGCCGAGAAATTTTTGCTCCAACTTTGGTTGGCTGTGGAATAATAATAGCTAATGTTGGTCAATTTACGTCATAGTATGGTAACTTCGAACATCTTTATTATTATCGAAATCCCGATTATTAACAAGTTCATTTGTTTCTCTCTCTTTGTCGTGATTATTGAATATAGTAATTTATTATTATCATTTATTACTATTATATTATTATTATTGCTGCAAAAATTGGTATGAAGGAATGTGAACGAACTAAGCAATACGTTTCTTGATAGTGATGCTAATTATATGATCTTCGTGTGTATTTGACTTAGTGTGTGTGTGTGTGCGCGCGCGTTCATCACACACACAGCGAGCGAGAGAGAGAGAGAGAGAGAGAGAGAGAGAGAGAGAGAGAGAGAGAGAGAGAGAGAGAGAGAGAGAGAGAGAGATTTTGTATGGTGTCGTGTTTTGATTTCCTAAGTGGAATGGGGCTGTTTACATTTTTACGCTAGTAAGTTTTGAAATTACCCTTTGTTCGATTGACATTCAATATCTGCATGTGTCCCTTAATCCATTCATTCCCTAGTGTCCAAACTCCAATCAATATATTCGTTCGTCATTTTTATATACAAACTATTTAAAATATTTGCAGGGACAGAAACATCCCTATAAAAATTTACTTTACAAGTATGCAAGTATGTATTGTCTTTAATTTTTTTTCTTTCTTTTATATTTACAAATATAACATGTGTAAGTCATTTTCGTCTGGTACCACTTTATACTGGAAGCATACCACGCCGCTAACTATACATTTGACTCTTTACCTCTCAGTCAAGGACTCCGACCAGTTTGTTTTTGTTTTTGAGGGTTTTACGGCGCTTGCAACACATTAAGGTCATATCAATGCCAGTAAAAAGGAAGAAAATGGGATAGTAAAAAGTTATAGAATTACAATTAAAGCACCCAAGAAAAGGTAAGACAAAGGGGAATTGGTTCAAATAGGAAACAGATGTAGATTCCAAGAGCACACAGTCAAAGTACTTAGAGATCACCTAAAAGTCTCATCTAGACACAAGCACAGGTCCCCACTGAGAGGAGCACACTCAAATGTTTACAAATCATATAATATAATATGTAAACTAAACAAAATACAATGCATAACAGAGAGATGATTTACAAGGAAAAAAATATCATCTCCCAAAACTATAACTATACATTCGACTGTTTCCCTCCCAGCCAAGGACTCCGGACAAAACTAAGTAAACTCATACCAAGACATGGACAGGAAACAATTGAAAAACGGGTATGGGGGGATAGAAGACCAGCATGTACCTCCCTGCCCACTATGGAGGATCCCCACCCAGAACTCCGACCAGGATCAGTACAAAACCAAGTAATCCCATTACAATTACAAGACAAAGACAGAAAGCAAATTGAAAAAAATACAGGGAGAAGACATAACAAGTACTGTACCTCCCTGCCCACTATGGGAGGTCGGAAACCCCACCCAGTATCAGTGTTCTTAGTTTGAGATCATCTAAAAGTCTCAAGACACAAGCACAGGTCCCCACTAAGAAGAGGAGCACACTCAAATGTTTACAAATCATTATACATGTTTTTGTTTTTAATGGTTTTACGGCGCTTGCAACACATTAAGGTCAAATCAGCGCCAGTAAAAAGGAAGAAAATGGGATAGTAAAAAGTTCAAGAATTAAAATTAAAGCACCCAAGAAAAGGGAAGACAAAGGGGAATTAGTTCAAATAGGAAACATGTAGATTCCAATAGCACCACTATCAACGTACTTGATTGAGATCACCTAAATGTCTCATACAGACACAAGGACAGGTCCCCGCTAAGAGGAACACACTCAAATGTTACAAATTAAAGGTAAAACAGAAGTAATACAATGCATAACAGTAACAGAGAGATGATTTACAATGAAAAAATATATCATCTCCCAAAACTATAACTATACACAGGGGCGTGGCTCTATTGGTTCAAAAGGTGCCTGGCACCGCATCCATCTTTTAAATATGGATAACAACATTTTTAAAAATATATAAAACTGAGAAATGGTAGTATATACCGCCTTTTGTCAACAGTGTGATGCATCTCTCTCTCTCTCTCTCTCTCCTGTTCACACTACGCCTTCTATCCCGATTCACACAATCCGTTGATGACTGTGTACCATCGCTGGGCGAGTGACTGGATTTCCCCACGCATGGAGCGGATTTTTATTGGATCCATTTAAGGCTATTACTATCAGTGTTGCCACATTGACTACATGAGAAAATGGCTCGAATTTTTACCATCTTGAAATACGAGATAAAAACCGCCTCAGGAGCCGAGAAATTTTTGCTCCAACTTTGGTTGGCTGTGGAATAATAATAGCTAATGTTGGTCATTTACGTCATAGTATGGTAACTTCGAACATCTTTATTTTATCGAAATCCCGATTATTAACAAGATCATTTGTTTCTCTCTCTTTGTCGTGATTATTGAATATAGTAATTTATTATTATCATTTATTACTATTATTATTATTATTGCTGCAAAAATTGGTATGAAGGAATGTGAACGAACTAAGCAATACGTTTCTTGATAGTGATGCTAATTATATGATCTTCGTGTGTATTTGACTTAGTGTGTGTGTGTGTGTGTGTGTGCGCGCGCGCGTTCATCACAACACAGCGAGAGAGAGAGAGAGAGAGAGAGAGAGAGAGAGAGAGAGAGAGAGAGAGAGAGAGAGAGAGAGAGAGAGAGATTTTGTATGGTGTCGTGTTTTGATTTCCTAAGTGGAATGGGGCTGTTTACATTTTTACGCTAGTAAGTTTTGAAATTACCCTTTGTTCGATTGACATTCAATATCTGCATGTGTCCCTTAATCCATTCATTCCCTAGTGTCCAAACTCCAATCAATATATTCGTTCGTCATTTTTATATACAAACTATTTAAAATATTTGCAGGGACAGAAACATCCCTATAAAAATTTACTTTACAAGTATGCAAGTATGTATTGTCTTTAATTTTTTTTCTTTCTTTTATATTTACAAATATAACATGTGTAAGTCATTTTCGTCTGGTACCACTTTATACTGGAAGCATACCACGCCGCTAACTATACATTTGACTCTTTACCTCTCAGTCAAGGACTCCGACCAGTTTGTTTTTGTTTTTGAGGGTTTTACGGCGCTTGCAACACATTAAGGTCATATCAATGCCAGTAAAAAGGAAGAAAATGGGATAGTAAAAAGTTATAGAATTACAATTAAAGCACCCAAGAAAAGGTAAGACAAAGGGGAATTGGTTCAAATAGGAAACAGATGTAGATTCCAAGAGCACACAGTCAAAGTACTTAGAGATCACCTAAAAGTCTCATCTAGACACAAGCACAGGTCCCCACTGAGAGGAGCACACTCAAATGTTTACAAATCATATAATATAATATGTAAACTAAACAAAATACAATGCATAACAGAGAGATGATTTACAAGGAAAAAAATATCATCTCCCAAAACTATAACTATACATTCGACTGTTTCCCTCCCAGCCAAGGACTCCGGACAAAACTAAGTAAACTCATACCAAGACATGGACAGGAAACAATTGAAAAACGGGTATGGGGGGATAGAAGACACAGCATGTACCTCCCTGCCCACTATGGAGGATCCCCACCCAGAACTCCGACCAGGATCAGTACAAAACCAAGTAATCCCATTACAATTACAAGACAAAGACAGAAAGCAAATTGAAAAAAAATACAGGGAGAAGACATAACAAGTACTGTACCTCCCTGCCCACTATGGAGGTCGGAAACCCCACCCAGTATCAGTGTTCTTAGTTTGAGATCATCTAAAAGTCTCAAGACACAAGCACAGGTCCCCACTAAGAAGAGGAGCACACTCAAATGTTTACAAATCATTATACATGTTTTTGTTTTTAATGGTTTTACGGCGCTTGCAACACATTAAGGTCAAATCAGCGCCAGTAAAAAGGAAGAAAATGGGATAGTAAAAAGTTCAAGAATTAAAATTAAAGCACCCAAGAAAAGGGAAGACAAAGGGGAATTAGTTCAAATAGGAAACATGTAGATTCCAATAGCACCACTATCAACGTACTTGATTGAGATCACCTAAATGTCTCATACAGACACAAGGACAGGTCCCCGCTAAGAGGAACACACTCAAATGTTACAAATTAAAGGTAAAACAGAAGTAATACAATGCATAACAGTAACAGAGAGATGATTTACAATGAAAAAATATATCATCTCCCAAAACTATAACTATACACAGGGGCGTGGCTCTATTGGTTCAAAAGGTGCCTGGCACCGCATCCATCTTTTAAATATGGATAACAACATTTTTAAAAATATATAAAACTGAGAAATGGTAGTATATACCGCCTTTTGTCAACAGTGTGAAGCATTCTCTCTCTCTCTCTCTCTGTCACAACGCCTTCTATCCCGATTCACACAATCCGTTGATGACTGTGTACCATCGCTGGGCGAGTGACTGGATTTCCCCACGCATGGAGCGGATTTTTATTGGATCCATTTAAGGCTATTACTATTAGTGCATGGGCCAGTGGGCGAAACCCTTCCCCCCCTGGGGGAGTTTTCGCCACATGGTTTTTCTGAAACAGCAATATATCTTGAGTATTAATCCGGGTGTTACCGTTTTTTCAAGTGTCATTTACGAGAGTTACGGCCCTTGAAAGGTCATTAGGTGCAATTTTTTGTGAAATCGTTTTTGTGCATAAAATGGTTGTTTATCACCTTAAAATTGTTTCACATACAATCAATAATGGAATTTTATTGTAATTTCTCATTTTTTGCCTCATATCATAAACTATTTTACAAAGCCATATAGCGTTTTTAAATCTTTGATAGCCATTTTCTCTATAATTTGAAAAAAAAATCTATTACAGTGTACTTGTTTCCCTTCAGGATGAATAAACAAGAGGGATTTTGCACTAGCACAATTCAGGCATGATTCAGGGACATATAACACAAATTAATCCGGGTGTTACAGTTTTTTCAAGTATCATTTACAGGAGTTATGGCCCTTGAAAGGTCATCGGGTGCAATTTTTCGTGAACTCATTTTTGTGAATAAAATGATTGTTTATCACCCTAAAATTGCTTCAAATGCAATAAATAGTGGAATTTTATTGTCATTTCTCATTTTTTGCCTCATATCATAAAATATTTTACAAAGCTATATAGGGTTTTTAAATCTTTGATAGCCATATTCTCTATAATATGAAAAAAATATATATTACAGTGTATTTGCTTCCTTTCAGTGATAAATAAATAAGAGGAATTTTGTACTAGCACAATTCAGGCATGATTAATGGGCATATAACACATATACATTTGTAACATTTGACCTGGCTGTAGCAAAGAAAGCTTACGATATTGTCTGGCAAAACCCACAGCTTTACAAAACAGTCATTATTCACCTGGGTGTCTTTCACACCATAATTTCATATCTTGGTGCCCTGGGAAAGCTCCAAAGTGGATCTGGTTTTGAAGAAATTGTGACTGAAGCAGGGCTATGTGCACATGGTTCTATGGATAGGATTATGAGTGGAAAGAACTACAACAGGGCTATACGAGTGCATGTGTCTGTTTTGGAGGCTCTAGAGAGGCTTCTGCTTGCAAAATTTGAGCAGGACACGGATTCAAAACTCAGTAAAGACCTCATGTCTTACATAAAGGAATTCACCGAAGGAATTTCAAGCCATACAGCTAATAAAATTCTCCAGTCAACTGTGTATGCTGAGTTATTTTCCCAGTATGAAGCCTTCAAAGAGAGTGTCCGCTCAGGAAAGTACGGAAAAACTGCACAATACTGGATCCAATACATGGACAAAGTTTGGCTTCTCCTCCAGTTTCTGCGAGCTACAAAGACAAACAACTTTCTTCTTCATATATCTTGTTTAAAAGAACTGTGCCCACTGCTTTTTACCATGAATCACCACAATTATGCCAAGTATCTCAGTGCATATTTTGTGTCACTAGCCAACCTGATTCATTCCCACCCAGGGGCAGAAGAAATGTTACAAGATAATGGATTTAGTGTATCCAGATCAAGGACGCCTGCTGGAAGAATAGCAGTTGATATGACCATTGGACAAACAATAAACAAACATGCAAAGACAAAAGGAGGTATTGTTGGGTTCAGCAAGAGTCTTCCAAGCTATTACCGTTGGAGTGTAACAAGACACAATCGAGCAGAATATGTATCAGCAACCCAAAGAATGATCAGCAACAACAACTGTATAGATATAGACACCCACAAAGAATTGAGCCTTGCAGAAAAAAGACAAAGTGAAAAGCGAGTGCAAAAGATCCTCCAGGCATTTTCAGCATTTATCAATCCCTGCAGACAAGGGTAGACGGCAAGAGAGGAAGAGGTAGACCAACAAGAAGCTGGGAACAAGATATATGTGAATGGCTGGGAATGACAGCAACTCAAGCAAGTAGACTGGCGGAAAACCGTAATCTGTTTCGCAAGAAAGTTCGGGAAGCAACGTCCTACGCAGGATCAGCTGACTAGATGATGATGATGATCAATCCCTTTGAAGTTGAAGATGGTCTGGTCAGTCTAGCTTCAGGAATGAAAGTGCAAGAGGATGTTGGTAATGACCTGCTAGCCGTGGAAAAAACAGGAAAAAGATTGTTTGAAAGTTTTGTTGAAAACAGACTGAAGGAAAAGACTGTAGAATTTCACAAGCCATTAGAAAGGAACAAGACCAAGACATTTGCATCATTGAGGAAAGTGGTAACAGTGAAAAAAGACATGAACGTGGTCAAAATCAAGGCACAAAGAAATTTATTTGGCCAGCTTCTTGTTTTGTCCCAAGAGCACAATGTTGATCTTCAAAAAGTTCTTCAATATCCTCTAACACCTACTCCATGGTCGCTGGCTTCATCAGATGGTTTACCTCTGAAGACCAACAAAGCAACTCTGTTGCACAAGCTCACGCCTGACAATTCATTAATGTTCGAGGATTATGCAAAAAAACAAACAAACACCGTTTACATTGTTGATGGCAATGCACTGTTACAAACTCTGTCAGCAATCCCAAATACATTTGGTGAAGTAGCCAAACTTACATTTTCCTCCTTACCACAAGCAGCTTGTGTACACTTTGTGACTGATACTTACATAGAAGATTCAATCAAAGGTTGTGAGAGATTGAGGAGAGGATCTTCTGAAGATAATGCATACTTGTTAAGAGGATCTGCAACAACAGTGCCCAGACGTTGGAAATCATTTCTCAGCTGCGTTGATAACAAAAGATCCCTTATCAGGTTTCTCCTCAAGGAATGGGAAAGTAACGAATATGCAAAGAAACTGAGAAACAGGGAAATCTTCTTTGTCTGTGAAGAGAGATGCACCTTACTTTACAGTGACACGGATGAATTTACCACAGCTGTACCTTGTCTAGATCTCTACTCATCACAGGAAGAGGCAGACACACGAATTATACTGCACTGTCAATATGCTTCCCGCCAACCAAACTGTGAAACAATTGTTGTCAGATCACCAGACACGGATGTCTTCTTACTTCTCCTTTCATTCTCAGAGACAATTGGAAAGACCCTGATTTTTGATACTGGCTGTGGCAACAACAGGCGACAAATCAATGTCTCTCAGATAGCAAAGACTTTGTCTAAACAGATGTGTGATGCATTACTTGGTGTCCATGCATTCACAGGCTGTGACACAACAAGTTGCTTTGTTGGGCAAGGAAAGCTGAAAGCTCTAAAATTTCTTCAAAAGGAGGAAGATCTTAGAATTCTGTTCTCCGGATTTGGAACATCAGCAGCTGTTTCGAGTAATGACTGTCTCATGTTAGAGTCATTTGTGTGCAAGCTGTATGGCAAAACCTCGTGCACAAGTGTCAACAAAGTGAGGTATTATGACAAAGTTCGCCAGCGTTTCAAAGGAAAGAAAGGTACCATCTCATGCAGTGGTGGAATTGATCTGTGTCAGATGCCTCCTTGTAGTCAAGTATTGTCACTGCACATATCAAGAGCCAACTTTCAAACTCTCATTTGGAGGAATGCAGTGTGCCAGAATCCTAGCATTCCAAAACCAGAGTATAACGGTTGGCAGAGAAATTCTGCAAATGAATTGGAAGTACAGTGGTTCAAAGATGCTTTCATTCCAGATGAGTTGCAGGAAATTGTGTATGAAGAAAGCTGCACCAGTACTGACGAAGATACATATGCCGAGGATGGTAGTGATAGCTTTGACAGTGATTTCCTTGACGACACTTCAGAGGACGAAGAGGATTTTGCTACTGATGATGAGGATATGTAATAAATTGGTGAGCAGTGCAAACTGTTAAGGAGTAAAGCATGTTTGCAAAACACATAAGGATATTGTTTTTATGTACTTACTGCATCTTGAATCAAGAATCCCTTTTGAATATCAATTATTCTTCATAATATAACAATGCGATTTCGTTCAAGTCTTCGGTAATGATGCTTCACTTGGGTTGTGAACAAATTAGTCTTTTTTCATGATATATCTATTGTTTTTACCACACCTTCAACTTACTTTTAAATGTGACAACTGGACATCAATACCATGTTTAAAAAGAATGAAAATTATGATGAATTTGGCATCCCACAAAGTGGAGAAAAATTTAAGGGTTGCGTACACTTTTAGTTTTTCCTGTGACGTAGAAATATGAAGGTTGTTGTTGAGGCTTGGGCCATAGCTTTCTTCAGTGCTACATTTTTAATGAACATGCTGTTTTTGGCCATATTTAAAATAATTTTTGTGTAAAACACTGAAATAGCCCATAAGTTTAGATATGACACTTCATGAGATTACTGACAAATTGTTTCAACTTTCTGTGAATCTATATAATATTTACAAATTGAAAGCTTGTGCACATAGTTTGATAGTATATTCAATTTCCTTCAGTTTGATACCCAATTTGCATATATTTGAATTAATATTGTAGTCTCCAGAGCCTTTGAAAGAAATGTTGTCTCTTTTTTGCAAGGGGACACAACTCACTTTTTTCAAAGAGCCATAACTCTCTTAAATGACACTTATTTTTACGGTAACAGTGGAATTTGTATGGCCAATAAGTTCTATTATTTGAAAAACATAGTGGCATAAACTCCCAAAGGGGGGGGAGGGGGGGTCCCAGTGGCCTAAGCACTATATCAGTGTTGCCACATTGACTACATGAGAAAATGGCTCGAATTTTTACCATCTTGAAATACGAGATAAAAACCGCCTCAGGAGCCGAGAAATTTTTGCTCCAACTTTGGTTGGCTGTGGAATAATAATAGCTAATGTTGGTCATTTACGTCATAGTATGGTAACTTCGAACATCTTTATTATTATCGAAATCCCGATTATTAACAAGATCATTTGTTTCTCTCTCTTTGTCGTGATTATTGAATATAGTAATTTATTATTATCATTTATTACTATTATTATTATTATTGCTGCAAAAACTGGTATGAAGGAATGTGAACGAACTAAGCAATACGTTTCTTGATAGTGATGCTAACTATATGATCTTCGTGTGTATTTGACTTAGTGTGTGTGTGTGTGTGTGTGTGTGCGCGCGCGTTCATCACACACACAGCGAGAGAGAGAGAGAGAGAGAGAGAGAGAGAGAGAGAGAGAGAGAGAGAGAGAGAGAGAGAGAGAGATTTTGTATGGTGTCGTGTTTTGATTTCCTAAGTGGAATGGGGCTGTTTACATTTTTACGCTAGTAAGTTTTGAAATTACCCTTTGTTCGATTGACATTCAATATCTGCATGTGTCCCTTAATCCATTCATTCCCTAGTGTCCAAACTCCAATCAATATATTCGTTCGTCATTTTTATATACAAACTATTTAAAATATTTGCAGGGACAGAAACATCCCTATAAAAATTTACTTTACAAGTATGCAAGTATGTATTGTCTTTAATTTTTTTTCTTTCTTTTATATTTACAAATATAACATGTGTAAGTCATTTTCGTCTGGTACCACTTTATACTGGAAGCATACCACGCCGCTAACTATACATTTGACTCTTTACCTCTCAGTCAAGGACTCCGACCAGTTTGTTTTTGTTTTTGAGGGTTTTACGGCGCTTGCAACACATTAAGGTCATATCAATGCCAGTAAAAAGGAAGAAAATGGGATAGTAAAAAGTTATAGAATTACAATTAAAGCACCCAAGAAAAGGTAAGACAAAGGGGAATTGGTTCAAATAGGAAACAGATGTAGATTCCAAGAGCACACAGTCAAAGTACTTAGAGATCACCTTAAAAGTCTCATCTAGACACAAGCACAGGTCCCCACTGAGAGGAGCACACTCAAATGTTTACAAATCATATAATATAATATGTAAACTAAACAAAATACAATGCATAACAGAGAGATGATTTACAAGGAAAAAAATATCATCTCTCAAAACTATAACTATACATTCGACTGTTTCCCTCCCAGCCAAGGACTCCGGACAAAACTAAGTAAACTCATACCAAGACATGGACAGGAAACAATTGAAAAACGGGTATGGGGGGATAGAAGACACAGCATGTACCTCCCTGCCCACTATGGAGGATCCCCACCCAGAACTCCGACCAGGATCAGTACAAAACCAAGTAATCCCATTACAATTACAAGACAAAGACAGAAAGCAAATTGAAAAAAATACAGGGAGAAGACATAACAAGTACTGTACCTCCCTGCCCACTATGGGAGGTCGGAAACCCCACCCAGTATCAGTGTTCTTAGTTTGAGATCATCTAAAAGTCTCAAGACACAAGCACATGTCCCCACTAAGAAGAGGAGCACACTCAAATGTTTACAAATCATTATACATGTTTTTGTTTTTAATGGTTTTACGGCGCTTGCAACACATTAAGGTCAAATCAGCGCCAGTAAAAAGGAAGAAAATGGGATAGTAAAAAGTTCAAGAATTAAAATTAAAGCACCCAAGAAAAGGGAAGACAAAGGGGAATTTATTCAAATAGGAAACAGAAGTAGATTACAAAAGCACGCATCAAAGTACTTCGTTTGCGATCACCTAAAAGTCTCAAACAGACACGAGCACAGGTCCCAACTAAGAGGGACACACTCAAATATTTACAAATCATATTATATAATATGTAAACAAAACAATACAGTGCATAACAGAGATGATTTACAAGACAAAAAATATCATCTCCCAAAACTCTTAACGATACATTTGACTGTTTCCCTCCCAGCTAGGGTATCCGGCCAGGACCTGGACAAGTAATCTCATACCAAGACAAAGACAGAAAGCATGTTGGAAACAGATATGGGGGATAGAAGACACATTAAGTGCCTCCCTGCCCACTCTGGGAGGCAAGGAACCCAATCCAGCATTATACTATACGTGTAAAAGAAAAAATAATACAGTACATAACAGCAGGGGTGAGAATGACTGGTCACAAAAAATGAAGAAATTTTTCATCGTGAAGATCATGACCCATTCATGCGACCATAACCTATAAATTTGAATTTCACTAAAATTTAGTGAGATGCGATCCAAAATTTGTCTTGCAGCAATTTCTGACACACCTCGCGGAATTTCAAAAGTTGAAAGTGTAATTACAACATTCGGTGGTTGTAGCAGGGATGATGATGTGGTGGTGGTTGTAGCAATAACAGTGGTAGGGTTGATGAGGTTGTGATTGTAGTAGTAGTATGGATGATTGTGTGGTGGTGGTTTTAGTAGCTGTGGTAGGAATGATGATGTGGTGGTAGTTGTAGTAGTAGTAGTGGTGGTAGGGATGATGTTGTGGTGGTTGTAGTAGTAGTGGTGGTAGGGATGATGGTTTGGTGGTGGTAGGGATGGCGGTTCTAGTTGTATTAATGGTAGTAGGGTTGATGGTGTGGTGGTGATTGTAGTAGTAGTGGTGGTAGGGATGATGGTGTGGTGGTGGTTGAAGTAGTGGTAGTAGGGTTGATGATGTGGTGGTGGTTGTAGTAGTAGTAGTTGTGGTAGGAATGATGATGTGGTGGTAGTGGTGCTAGGGATGATGTGGTGGTAGGGGTGGTAGGGATGATGATGTGGTGGTAATTGTAGTAGTTGTGGTGGTGGGGATGATATTATATGATGGAGGTTGTAATATTAGTGGTGGTAGGGATGATGTGGTGCTATTTGTAGTAGTAGTGGTGGTAGGGATGATGGTGTGATGGTGGTGGTAGGGATGATGATGTGGTGGTGGTTGAAGTAGTGGTAGTAGGGTTGATGATGTGGTGGTGGTTGTAGTAGTAGTTGTGGTAGGAATGATGATGTGGTGGTGGTGGTTGTAGTAGTAGTAGTTGTGGTAGGAATGATGATGTGGTGGTAGTTGTGCTAGGGATGATGTGGTGGCAGGGGTGATGTGGTAGTGGTGGTAGGGATGATGATGTGGTGGTGATTGTAGTAGTAGTGGTGGTGGGGATGATGATATGATGATGGTTGTAGTAGTAGGGGTGGTAGGGATGATGTGGTGCTATTTGTAGTAGTAGTTGTGGTAGGGATAATGAGAGGGTGGAGAGAGAGGGGAGGAGAGAGGAGAGAGAGAGAGAGAGAGAGAGAGAGAGAGAGAGGAGAGAGAGAGAGAGAGCGATTAAAAAGGCAATAGGTACCTACAACAGGGGAAAAAAATCCAGACCCATTTGTCCATCCCCTTCCACCATCAACTAACTAATCAAAGAACACTACTGGTCTTCTGTGTCAATTGTGACATCTGGTGCCATACTGTCTGGCTCAACGTCATAAATACGGGACCGTCACCAAATTTCACTAGACTGAGCACAGGTGTCAAAATATGACATAAGACATAATGGTGATTTTGTGGTTTTGAGGAAAATGTTTGACACGGCAAATTTGAAAAAGGAGGAAATGTGATGGGATGGGCGGAGAACTACCATTTAGGCGGAAGATTCTCAGCCCTGATAACAGAGAGATGATTTACAAGGAAAATAAATATCTTCCAAAACAAACAATACTGCTTCCCTTCAGCCAGGGCCAGTACATAACCCAAGTAGGTAATCTCATTCCAAGACAAAGACAGAAAGCAAGTTGGACAACAGACATAGGGGGGATAGAAGACGCATTAAGCATCTCCCTGCTCACTTTCGGAGGTCAGGAACCCCACCCAATCTTACATCCCTGCAGGATGAACATAAATTTAAAGTTGTCTTTTTGTCAGCATCTACCTCAGACTGAGCAAGCGACAGCAACAATTTCAATTACATTTACTTTGAGTCAATATGGCTGAAGTCTGACATCGACAATTAATATTAATATGCCCATGCCATGTCCAAACTCCCGAGTTAATGCTGAAAATAAATGTGAACGTGCATCCTCCTCTTACTTGGTAAAACCGAGTATGACTCAGTGCTGATGGTGATAAAAAGGAAAAAGGAGGAAAATTATGAATGGTTTTCTTTACGCCACGTGTTTACCTCACTAGGTAATCTCATTCCAAGACAAAGACAGAAAGCAAGTTGGACAACAGACATAGGGGGGATAGAAGACGCATTAAGTATCTCCCTGCTCACTTTCGGAGGTCAGGAACCCCACCCAATCTTACATCCCTGCAGGATGAACATAACTTTAAAGTTGTCTTTTTGTCAGCGTCTACCTCAGACTGAGCAAGCACAGCAACAATTTCAATTACATTTACTTTGAGTCAATATGGCTGAAGTCTGACATCGACAATTAATATTAATATGCCCATGCCATGTCCAAACTCCCGAGTTAATGCTGAAAATAAATGTGAACGTGCATCCTCCTCTTACTTGGTAAAATCGAGTACGACTCAGTGCTGATGGTGACAAAAAGGGAAAAAGGAGGAAAATTATGAATGGTTTTCTTTACGCCACGTGTTTACCTCACTAACACCCCCCCCCCCCCCCCCCCCACACACACTTTTAGAGCCATTGAGATGATAAACTACTCTAGCTATCTTCTGGATAGTTGGGAAACTGCACCAGTTTGTTCCACCACACATCAAATCTTTCAAAATTCAAAGCCAGAAAATTTGATTGAGGAAAATTTTTTTTTTTTTATAGGAGGAAATTCCTCCTCTGACACAAAAATTGCGAATTTCCGCAGTCCGAGGAAAACCATAGTTTAAGTTACTATGACGTCCACGACACATTCCACTAATATTAAAACAAAAGCACACCTTGTAAAAACAAGAATTGAGTACAAAACAGTATTTATTTACAATTCCCTCCACTCTCAATGCCACCACCAACAACAAAACTCAAGTGCAAGAGGCCATATTGGCTATATTATATCATCATAACTATGTTCAAAGATGCTTCCCAAAAAAGCATTGTGCGATAAACAAGTATTATGATGAAAGATTTAAAGACTTGTTTAACATATTTATCTTTGTAAAAAAGTAATGCACCCATTACATCTGAAAAGTCATGCTCAGTTTCAAACTAAAAATAAGAAAAAAGAAAAAAAAAAAACATTAAGAAAAAAAAAGAAAAAAAATTATAATTATAATGAATAAATTGAAAGTCAACATTGAGCATGTTATCCACAAGATTGAAAATTTAAAAAACAAAGAAACTGAGCCAAAAAGAAAAAAAAAAACAACATAAGCACAAAAACTCTAAGTACAAATTTAACTTTGTCATTAGAATAAATGTCTGCTAAAGCCAAAGCCATGCACCATAATGATTTGATTGAGATATTTCAAGAAAAGGGTTCAAGGAAAACTAAATAATATTAAAATTAATAATAATAATAATTATAATAATAAAAAATAAAAACAATAATTTTAATATCTCTTACCTAAATGTCTTATTGCATTTTTTTGAGGCAAAATTTTCCCCCTAGATCAAGATTTCAAAACATTCCTCGATATTTTTTAATGGTAAGAGATAACATGTGAAAAGCTGCCTAAAGAAGCTCACCACCTCTTCATCTTTCTGCTCCTCCGGTATAAAACAACAACCACCTCTTCATCTTTCTACTCCTCCCGTGTAAAACAGCCACCTCTTCATAATACAATGAAACCTCACCAACCATCTCCATCCCACCTCTGAACAATTAATGAGACAATAACAATATTGTCGTGATACAATTAAAACAATCAAACTTCTTAGATGATCATCATCTGATTTCACCACTTTTCTTTCTTTTTGATCAATGATAAATTTAATTTATAAAGACAAACATACAAACAACTCTGAAACAAGCATACACATTCTCTCTCACATACAAATGGAATGGGGGGAACAGTTCCTGAACACTGTTGAATGCACCAATACACCAAACACCCAAAATTGGTTTGACATTGAAACAGAAAAGTATCTTCAATAAACGTTGCATAAATATGACAAGAAGAAAAATCAAAAGATTAAAAAAAAAACAAACAAAAAAAAACCAACAAAACTTATGTTCTTTTTCATTAATGAAATTTAAATGACAAATTTGCGATGAAAAAAATAAAGAGAAATACTTTAAATTTAAGCCCTAACTGCCCCTAATAAGAGTCTGTGGACACATACTTATTAAAAAAAAAAGAAAAAAAAAAAAGAACATTTATAATGTACAGAACTTGTTGGCCCATGGGTCTACCAGAGATGTAGCTTCAGATAACCAATCACAAAAGCTTGTCACACATCATCCAATAACAGACAACCAAACAATCAAGACACTGTCACTTCAGCTGTACAGTCTCTTGCAATGTGTCCAACCTCGTTGCAATTGTAGCACTGAGTGACTGACTGTGGTCCATTAGGGCAATCTTTTTGAAGGTGACCTGTTTCGTTACATCTGAAATTTGGGAATATAAAATATAACATCATAGGTTTGTGTCCAAATATTTTTATAATACAGGAAATATTAAGATAGAAGATAACAGACATGAATATCTAACAAAATACTTTTTCTTTAAAGGAGTAAAAAAAACAAACAAAAAAACAAAGAAAAGGATGAGAGATGAATGAAAAAAATTAAAAGAAGATAACAGATTTCCATTAATGACGAGATTAGAATTTGTGGTTAATATAACCAAAGAATCTGGTTGTAAAAATAAAAATCACTACTTCAGGGATAGGAAAATTATAACGGAAAACAATACGAAAACAAAATGGTGTGCTCTTGCACATTTGATGTCTGTGCCCACTGCAATGACATTCACACATCTTTTTAGCAAGATGAATTCACATGGAATTTATAGTTTCATTAAAGGTTACAGGGCATAACATAAATGACAAAATTGTAGGTTTTGAAATGAGCTATTTCCAAAGTACATGCAACCATGAAATAGTAAATTACATTTCATTACAAGTTGAACACTGCAATAGATATTGCTATAACGAGACAACTGAAGAAAAAAGAAAAGAGGAAAATAAATAAAAGACAGGCGGGTCTTTCTTAAATACCTAGTTGGCCTGGTTATAACGTTCGTGTCCCCAGTGTCTGATTTTTATTAAAAAATAATTAGTTTCTTTGTGAAGATTTAAATAAATTTAAAAATTCATCAGAAAATGTCATTTTTGCAAAATCAGTCAGTCCAAAATGTAGCTGCTGTATCTAATTTTCAAGCGAGTATAAAATATAAATCAACATTCCCATCAAAGCATTATAACAATGAAGCGCTCTGCAAATGTGAAAAACTAAATAAAAACAAACATTATTTTTACCAAAGTACACGATTAAGACCCTCTGTACATTGCAGACATTATATAAATACAATGGTCTCCTTTTATAAGCACAGTCCTCATTAGTCAGAGCCTGCTTATAGCCAGCTCGTGCACATAAGCGGATTCTAATATTTTAAATCATCAACACTCATATTACAGTAAAAATATATTTTCCCTCTAAATGTTAATGGTAAGCACATGATTGCATGCTTGGAACCACAATAGATCCATTAAGAAATCATCTTTAGCTTTTAAAATATCCTTTTTAAAGGGTAAACAAACCCTTTCTTCTTTACCAAAATATACGTAACCATTACGCCCTAGGTGTGGGGAAAAAGATAAAGAAGCTTGTGACTTTTGCACGTTTTTTTGAATGGATGCATCTGTTTATGCCATCCTCATTTTCTCTGAATTGGTTCAGACTGTAACATCTGAGGATGTTGGTGCAGAGTGCAGGTATGTAGCACAAAATTTATTTTTTTAAAGTCTTGGCAACAAATGCATGCATGAAGAAACAAAAAGTACAGAAGCCCTCCCTCCCCTTATTGCGCTTCCAGTGCGGTGTCAACAACAACAACACAAGTAAACAACCCGATTACCCCCCCCCCCCCCAACCCTGTACCAGTTCAACGGGCTGCTGAGCATGACTATTGCTATCACCTAGAGATTTTCATCACTGAGATATTGATTCATTTGTGCAAGTAAAGCAATGGAGGAATAGTGAGGTTACG
Source organism: Berghia stephanieae (assembly GCF_034508935.2). NCBI lineage: Eukaryota > Metazoa > Mollusca > Gastropoda > Nudibranchia > Aeolidiidae > Berghia > Berghia stephanieae. The sequence goes on from NC_088365.1 coordinate 29,315,470, forward strand.
TTACATGCAGATTATTTGCTTGTCAGTATTCTATATTAAAAATTATGGGGGTTTTTTTTTCTCTCTCTTAAATTATCCCTATTCTTTTATTTCTGTAATTATTAATGGTCAGAAAACTAGCGTGTTTAGAAACAGAGTTCTTTTTGACGATCGTGCTTCTAAAAGGTCAAATTTATATATTTTAAAAAAACCCGTGTCACATCCAGAGCATGCCTATAAACAGAGACCACTGTATTTTTATTGCAGGTACCTTTTCCTCATTAATTTAACAATGACCTTGTCATTAACCTGACCTCATCGTTGAAATTATTTTTGAGATAACCATCAACTCTTCCTGAAACCGAAGGGCCACCAGAATTACAACTCTCTCCTTTCCACTATTTTATCATAACTTAGCAACTCTACCTCAACAAAATGTTTTTCATCTATTTTAGTTATAGCCATATCTCTCCACTTCTCTAAACCATCATATCCACCATTGGGGAAAGTAGTCTTCTTCCTCCAACTATTGTCTCCATTTATCTACTTCAATCAAGCCTCACCTAGTTATCTCTGCTCAAAACATAATTTGAAAGCGACACATACCTTAAATAACCCAAAAGCAGCTAAACAAAATATGCATAGTTTAGGGGGGGAAAATTTGATTTTGAAGAAAAAAAAATCATCCAAAAAGGAATGATTTTAATCTTTATTTAAATGAATTATCAATTTAAAATGCTTTAGCATCAGTAGAGTGTAATTCAAGTAGAACAAATTTTCAAATTTGAGCAAAATAATTACATAACTTTAATGGCGCTGATATGACCTAAATTGTTGCAAGTGCCGTAAAACCCTTAAAAATAAATTAAATACAAAAACACAACTTTAACCTAAGATTTAAGAACAAAAATTCTGAATTTGACCAAAATTGATCCCCTAAAAATGCTGTATAAAATCAATAATGTATGGAATAAAAAGAAGCCTGATAAAAATAAAATACAGAAAAACCTTTCAACTTGAACCTAAGCCGCTTTATAAAATGCTATCCCAATACTTTTATTTTATTAAGATCAATTATGTAATTGAAACCGAGACTATTTTTCTGAAAACAGCAGATGTTTAAAAAAAAAAAGGAAACATCTGAAACTTCCAAAATTACCTCCTCCCCCCCCCCCCCCCCCCCCACTTTCCCTGCATGAAAAAATCTAATATGCTCAATATTCCCAAATATCTCACAAAAATGGCTATGATGTGAACGATAATATATGGTAAAAACATTTCCCACCACAGCTTCTCTTCTTCCATCCACTCCTTTGCTCCATCAACACCGACCACATCCTCTATTCCTCCACACACTCCTTTACTCTCGCAATATCCACCACCTCCATCACCATTACTCATGTGCTCTCACCTCTGTCAGCCCATCCATCAACATCTTATCCTCTTCCACCTTCACTTTAGTTCCACTTCACCTCCCTGCGATGATTGTCAGCAGCCCAACGATATGGACCACCTGACCGAGTAATGGTCCTTGAAATGGTCCTGCCTGGTCGCATCGGCCCATAGCTGCTTCCACCAACACCATTCCTGTTCATGGAATCAACACTACAACATTGTATTGCAACCTCTTCATGTCTCAACTCATCATCTCAGGCCCAAAACAAATAGTTATTAGTAAAAAATATATAAAACATATTATCCATCCTAAACTAGAAACCATAATCTTATAGAAGTAAACATTTATTCAAAACGAATAAATCTAATAACAAGCAACCATTCTTTGAAGAATGTAATTTTTATTTATGAAGCAAATAAATTAATAATAATAGTAATAACCTCTTTTTTTATTTTAAAAATAGCAAAAATAAATTAAAACGTGAACCTGTCCTAAAAAATGGACTGTGGTAACATCTCGATATTGCTGTCCACTTTTCCTTTCTGATTACTGATTGACACAACCGTTTCTGTGCTACACATTTGTGAATATGGCATTTATTTTATTCTAAAAACTGATTGATTAATGACTAATTTGTTTGGAAAATTTCTGAAATAATGTATATGACAAAGAAGATGAATTTGGACAAGAGTTCAATGTGCCAGATGGCGATGATAGTGCTGAGGATCCAATGCAACTGATGACCAGAGGGCATGTGGTTGGATAAGCCAAAAAAAGTTAAAAATTAAAAAGATAAGTTTGCAGGACAATTTGTGATATGGACTAACATTATCATTTGATGAGGATGCGAGCATGAAAAATAAGAAGATATGATGATGATAACTTGGTTGTGGTTATGTCCTGGGTCTTCAAGTTCACTTCTTCTTTTATGTTTCTGCTTTTTTAAATTTCTCAGATGATTATCAAATAATCCCGAGATAAATGAAGTAAACGCAACACGCTCAATTCAAAATAAATGCGAGGAGTTTTTTCTCTCAGCATTTATCCCTTTCTTTCCCAAACCAAGATATATGTCATATATAAAATGAAAGTGCTGTATCCAAGTTTACCCTATTGCATTCAACATGAGCGAACATCAAATTTGATTGGCCCATTCATGTGACTACGAGAGAACTAATGTAAAATAGTGAAGGAGTCAAATGGTCAAGCCAATGTTGAGAAGATAAACATTGGCTGAAAATTTTACAGCTTTAATGTGAGAGAAAAAAAATGATCAATACACACCACTATTTTTAATTAATTCTAATTCAAAGATGATTCATTACTAAAACCTTTTGTAAGAGTTGATTTCTCTCAATACAATCAGTGATGATAATGGCAATTTGACAAAAAGAAGGAAAATTTATCGGTCCATCGATTAAACTCAAACAAAATCATAACATAAAATATCATAGTTTCGTATATTACTACTTCTAGTGTACATCTAGCCTTAATAGTAGAGATATAACTTACTTTTTGTAAATTTTTTATGAATTTTCCTTTCCTTAAAACTTTTTAAAAAATAATTTCTATGCAGGAGATTTAAAATTAACTTTAGGCCAAAAGTAAAGACCTGAAAGTACTTGTTTTTACTCGCTTTATCTTTGTTATTGTAGTCCAGTGGTTACGGATCTTACACATAAGACTCAAGTATCTTTAATAAATTAAAATTGTAAAACAGTAAAAACAAAGGTAAAAAGGGTAAACTTAAGTTGAACACCCCTTATAACAGATTAAAAGGGCCATTCCACGTCTTGTGGACCAAGGGTGGAAACCACACCCCATTTGATTTTCCTCAAACTAGGCTCAATTGAAGATACTTATGAGACATGAAGAAAACCAACTTTTCAGTTCAAAATATGGATATTTGAATTTTTTACAATTCTTTAAAATTTTGTCAAAGCGGAAATCGGAATATTGGGGGTAATGAAACAAATCAGTTAGAGAATTTGGAACAACCGCAAAAAGTTGTCATTGACGAAAACAAGCAAAAAAGAGGAAGATCGGCAGTGAAACTAAAATTCTCAAATTGCAACTGTAGGATCTGTAATATTGTTAAATATAACCGGATGATCTTCCTATTGACAAGTCGAGTTGTTATTGAAAAATAAACGGTTGTTGACATAAAAATGCATATAAATAGCTGCTTTCCTGATTCCTGAGCGACATTTCTCAATAAGTTATACAAGCAGTCAGCCCAAACTTTTTAGATCATTTGATCTATGCAAAATACAAATTTTGTCATATCATTTAAAAGATACACTTGATATCTATTTATTTTTCTTTTACAAATCGTTTCATTTTGTCCTAAGTAGGGTTTTAGAGTTAAAAAACGCTAAAATGTAAAGGTATAAACTTTAAACATTTCCAAATTGTCTTTTGTAATGTTGCGGAAATTACAATTTATAAAAAAAAACATAACTTTAAGCAAAAACTCTGAATTTGACCAAAATTGACCCCCTAAAAAAAAAGAAAAGAATGAAAAGTGACCAACTCAACTGCCCAAGATCCTATGACTTTTTTCTGAAAAAGCAAATGTCACAACATTTTGCTATTTTCGATGATAGGAGTTAAACAACTCTGAAATAATTTTTAAAAGAAAAAAATTTGGAGAGAAAGGGACGGGGGGGAATATTATGACTTTAAATTAACTAAGTGGCTGGTATTTAGTCAGAAATTTATTTTTTAAAAATAATTTCAAAAGCCTTACCTGTAGCATTCTTTGCGTGGGGAGGGACAATCTTTAGCGAGATGGCCAATTCCACCGCAGGTGTAACATTTGCGATCATCGGCGAAAGGTTTGCCTGGGATATCAGCTGGGCACTCTTTAGCCAAGTGTCCAGATTCATTACAACGATAACAGGACTTGACAATGGCTTGAGGACAGTCACGCTGAAGATGTTCACTGCTTCCACAGTTATAACATGCTCCTTTTAGGGAAACAAGATACAAATTTAAAATCACCCTGTCTTAGAGATATGATCTGATATAATTCATCAACAGATCTTTGAACATTATGAAACACCAGTGTTTTCGCATTGGTTATGTCTTAAGAAATGGCTGTTCAATCAAACCCTATACACCATGTATGTATTTTGTAAAGAGGAAAACCTGGTTATGCAAGAATATAAACAATTGACCTGAAAGGGAATAATCAAGAAAGAGAGCAACATTATATTTGAGATTTATCAAACCAATCTGCAGAACAAGGTTACAAATGATGACAGTAGTCAACTTCATATGAAGATAAAAATAAATGGTCTGAAAAACAAAAAAAAAAAAAAAAAAAAAACAACACTGCTACAATTCGAAAGTACAAAAGCAAGCACACCTGCCAAATTGAAAACTTCAAATTTAGTGTTTTTATGTCAAAATATTTAGTAATTTGACAAGGAAATTAGTAATTTTGTTAAATCAGGAACGAACAACCACAATTTGACATTGACGATTACTTCAACATTACATCATGTTTATGCACTGTAGAAATGCTTTTTTATTATCATTATAATCATCACATAAGCATCATCATTATTATAGTAGTAGTAGTATCACCATTATTTAAGTATAACTGAGAATTAAAAATTCGCAATTTTCAACAAAATTTCATTTTTTCATAATTGGCCATGAAATGTCACTAAAATTTGTAAAAATACGAAAAATTTGCAAGATTCGGCAGGTATGGGCAAGCAACTTTATCTGTGCAATATATTAAGTTCAGCTTTCCTGGCCTGTTTATCTGACTTTCTTACAGCTCTTCTGATGCCTTTATCCAGTGGAACATTTATCTACAAAACACAACCCGGTTTGCTCAACTTCATTGTTCTATTTCAAAGTCAAAATAAGGATAAAGAGATAGTGCACTAATCAGTTCCCCCACATTCAAAGCAAATGAATACTGAGCCACTAGTAATGATACCAATACCTTTATAATTAAGAGCCAAGGCAACTTCCTTTATATGAAAATAACTTCAGAGATGCCATCCTCATGAGAAAAAATGTGAGACTGCTAACCAAAAAGGGTAAAATTAGTACAATTTTGAAATGCAAAATTGCAGCCAGCACACTGATAGAATTCGAAACGATAAAGTATTTGCTGAGCAAGGAATTTCAAAATCCTTTTTTTAAAAATGTTTGTTATATAGGTTTTACGACGCTTGCTACACATTTAGGTCATTTCAGCACCAGCAAAAAAGGAAGAAAATGGGTTAGTCCAAAACACTTATATAGATTTAAAACAGATGTGGATTCCAAGATCTGGGTACTTAGTCTGAGAAAAGTCATCCTGACACAAGCACAAGTCCCGATCAGAGCTGCCAACCCCATCTGATGAGAATGTGTACAATTAGGCACTTAAATGAAAATTCAGTTTTCAAATGACAGTATAAAATCTGGTTGACTATGATGCAGTATACCATTCCGATGATAAAACCGTTTGAATTTTGTCTCTAGGTTATATAGAAGCAGAGTTATTCAATTTTTTATGCCCTAAAAACACCCAAAAATTACTATAGGAATCAGCCTGAAATTGGGCACCAGCTGACTGAAAAAACGAAAGGGGATTCCCCTGAAACACTGTGACGTCACAAGGCTAGGAGCCAATGACTGACGCTGACCAGGCAGTCCAAGCTGAAATGGCGTTACTTTGGTAGATTTTGAAATGAGTGTGATTTTATGGAATGCTCAAAGGGTATCCTGGAAGCAGTTTTGAAAGTTGAAAATGGTATCATTGGAAAGGAAAATGATTGAATTTTATGATTATTTATGTTTTAAGGGAAGTTTTTCATGAATGATGATAAACGGCTTGATTTTCTTGCCCAATAAAAGTAAGCTATCTTTCAATTACAATATCTTCTAAATGAATTTAAGGAGGGAAACGGTAATTGTACCAAATGATAGGGCGTTCAATGCCCTTTATTTTGGTATTTAATTGATCTAAGTCTGTAAATAAATACCAGGCACTTATGTTGGTAACAACAAGATATGAAGTGAGTAGAAAAGTGCCAGAAGACAATAGAGAATAAAAAATTTTTTTCGCGGCGGTGGTGGGGTTTGAACCTGCGACCTTATTGGTACGACAACTCCGCCTGGCAGGTGAGAGCGTGGCTCTACCGTGTGAGCTATCCACGAACACAAAAATATTCGTTTCAAACCCAAAGTCATTTCTAGATCCCTCTCTCACCCACTTCTTGAGATCGCCGATTCGTTCGCCACCATCGCGAAGTAATTTTGACCAGCAGTTAAGCTTAATAGCCAATATTCTCATCACAAACATATAACATAGAAACGATTGAGACATTGAGTATGCTCCGGTGTATGGGGTGAATTTTTAATTCAGAAAAGTGAGTGGAGCAGGCACTTATGTTGGTAACAACAAGATATGAAGTGAGTAGAAAAGTGCCAGAAGACAATAGAGAATAAAAAAAATTTTTCGCGGCGGTGGTGGGGTTTGAACCTGCTACCTTATTGGTACGACAACTCCGCCTGGCAGGTGAGAGCGTGGCTCTACCGTGTGAGCTATCCACGAACACAAAAATATTCGTTTCAAACCCAAAGTCATTTCTAGATCCCTCTCTCACCCACTTCTTGAGATCGCCGATTCGTTCGCCACCATCGCGAAGTAATTATTAATTTTTATTCTCTATTGTCTTCTGGCACTTTTCTACTCACTTCATATCTTGTTGTTACCAACATAAGTGCCTGCTCCACTCACTTTTCTGAATTAAAAATTCACCCCATACACCGGAGCATACTCAATGTCTCAATCGTTTCTATGTTATATGTTTGTGATGAGAATATTGGCTATTAAGCTTAACTGCTGGTCAAAATTACTTCGCGATGGTGGCGAACGAATCGGCGATCTCAAGAAGTGGGTGAGAGAGGGATCTAGAAATGACTTTGGGTTTGAAACGAATATTTTTGTGTTCGTGGATAGCTCACACGGTAGAGCCACGCTCTCACCTGCCAGGCGGAGTTGTCGTACCAATAAGGTCGCAGGTTCAAACCCCACCACCGCCGCGAAAAAAAAATTTTTATTCTCTATTGTCTTCTGGCACTTTTCTACTCACTTCATATCTTGTTGTAAATAAATACCAGAGATATCAATTTAACCAAGCCATGGTTTTAGCCTGCAGCTCACAAACGATAACTAGCGGTCACACAGGTAAATGGGAGAACTCTGACACAGATTTAGCCCTTCATTTAAGTGCCTAGTACAATGGGACCTCAAAATGGGGGAGATTTCGTAAAAATGGGTACAATCCTGAAATCGACGGAAACTAACCATTGTGAAAGTAAGAGGAAGGTATACTTACATAAAGTCACACCGCACAAACTCAATTGCAGCAACAAAAATGCTCAAAAGACTATAATCCAATCCTTTCAGAATTCGACCTCCCAGCATGAAGATCATAATTGGTCAAAAGATATATGAATATCCACTTGGTCACTAAGGTTTCTCAATAGGCTAGTAATAATACTAAAGAAAACTGAAGTGACTCCCTACACTGAAAATGGGTACAATCTTGGGGGAAATGCGTACAAGCGTACAATCGCTGAAAATGCGTAAAATTCCGCATTTTTTGCGGTAGGTTGGCAGCTCTGCCCGATGTCTACAAATATATATATATATATATTTATATATATATTTATAAAATTTTAAAATAATACAATGCATAACCAAGATGATTTACAAGACAAAAAATATCCCCCCAAAACTATACATTTAACTGTTTCCCTCTCAGCCAAGACTCGAGCAAGGGAAAGGAGAAATCCAAGTAATCGTATTCCAAGGCCAAGACAATGACAAGACGCAATTGGAAAACATATAGGGGTAAAAAAAACACAGAAAACAACCACTGTCCCACAATGAGAGTTCGGAAACCACGCCCTGCAAAACTGCAGCCAGCACATTCGATAGATAAATTGGAAAAAATGAAGTATTTGTTGAGCAAGGAATTTCAAAAGTCCCCCTTTTTTTTTTAATAACTAAACATTAAAATTGAGATCAAGAAAATCAAGTAGAATCTACAGAAACAAACCTCTCACTCTGCTCTCATTAAAAAAAAAAAAAAAATAAACCAGAATTAGATCATATATATTGCACTTGTTTTTCTTTTCTTGGTTATCACCAAAAAAAAATTAAAATGCTTTTTTTTTCAATGAGTAAAACAGAATATTCAGATTAAACCTACAGAAGAGAACAGAAAAAAAAGCAGTTTGACATTGAAAATTCATTCTAATGCAAGGATTGGGACTAACTTTGTAAAATAAAAAACAAAATTTTAAAAATCATTAAGGGGTAATAACTGCTCCTTTCCCCTTCTCACCCGACTTCTCTCAACAAAAATTAAAATTTGTAAATGCTGAAAGAACTGCAAAATCCCTGTCCCTGCTAATGTTAAAATTATACAACTAGGGGGACTGAAATGAGTTGTTTTTTTTAAAGCACACTGAGGTCTTTGTAAAAACTGGCTTCTGCAACACTTTACAGAGGTGTTTTGGCCACATGACTATTCCTGCCAAATATCGAAATTGCAGTTAGTCTCTGTTGGTCACAAGGAGGGGTAGAGGCTTTAAATACGAGTTTCAAAAATTTATTGACCAAAGATGGCACTTGAATGATGAAAGTCGGAAGCCCTCGATAGAAATAGCTCTTTGATATACAGTTGATGACTCTGGTTTCACAGACTTGGTACCTTATGTGGTAATTTTAATGGTGGCGTTTTTATACACCTCCGTTGGAGGTGTACAAAAACGCACCGTTTTTATGCACCTCCGTTGGCGATGATGATAAAGTTGTTGCTGCATACGTCCATGAGGTTTAAATAGTTTTAGATTGTAGTTTGGCACGCTGCTTAGTGATTACCGATGTACAATGATAATAAATTAAAGAATGATAACAATAATTTTTAAAAATCAGAAGTAAAAAGAAACATGGCACACAAATACTGATCTCAAATAAATAAATAATTTTAGAAAATTAAAATCGAAGTTTTTTAAAAACATGATAAAAAGTTTTTGAAAAAAAAAGAAAGAAAAAAAAGCAAACAAAAACAAAGTAAATCAAAAAAAAAAAAAAAAAAAGCCAACATTGGGAATCGAACCCGGTACTTTCAAGGTTGGAGTCTGACAGCTTGTCCACTGCGCTACGGAGCCACCTGACTGTTCATCACATTTAATAAGGTCTTTCTAAAACATTATTTTACCTTCAATGCAACTTCTATTTTCTGGTTCTATATTTCGATTTTTTAAATTATTATTATTTTTTTATAAAATTTATTAACAAAAACATCCTACAGATGTCACAATATAACTTTCGCCATGTCCAAATGAAGAAACACAATATCGCTAATGAAATTGGGTGGAATGCGCATGCGCGACGGAGGTGTATAAAAACGATCCGTTAAGATACACCGTCAACGGAGGTGCATAAAAACACGCGTGACGGAGGTGTATAAAAACGATCCGTTAAGATACACCGTCAACGGAGGTGCATAAAAACACTACCAATTTTAATTTGTGTTGCAAAACTTTCAAAACAGATCAAAATTCACTTTACAATCTTAAAATTCTAAAATTATTAAATTAAGGATTAAAATTTTAAAATCTAATCTATGTCAATGTAAAATAAGAGGAAACAGTACCTGTGGAAATTTGTTTTTCACAGTCTTTGGCGATGTGACCTAATCCATTACATTTGTAACATCTCTCCTGGTCTTGAGTACATTCTCTGGCAAAATGACCAGTTCGATTGCACTTGTAGCATTTCTCTGCAAAGGAAAATTGAAATTTCAAACATTCCGAAGCAAAAAGAATATATACAAGTACTTTTGAGAACATGGCACCCTTACAACAGACTTTATACATGAATTTCAAGTTAAAATTGTCACCCTAGAATTGTGTTGTTAATACAAGACACTTAAAATGATGTGGGCTTTACTTGGTTTAATGGATTAAAAGAATTTGAATTTTAAACCAAAGTACCTGACGTGCGAGTGTGTGTGTGTGAGAGAGAGAGGAGAGAGAGAGAGAGAGAGAGAGAGAGAGAGAGAGAGAGAGAGAGAGAGAGAGAGAGAGAGAGAGAGAGAGAGAGAGAGAGAGAGAGAGAGAGAGAGAGAGAGAGAGAGAAAAAAAAGAAGGGAGTAGATGCATCTTACGTCCAGAAAAACCGCCTTGGAAACCTCTCTGGGGGCCGCCACCAGTTCCACAATATCTGGCAAAATGGCCTCTACCTCCACACTTGAAACATATATCAGAACTCATTTTGGCAGTTTGTATCTGGTAGATAAAAATGTTATAATCATTTTATTAAATAAAGATTAGTCTCTAATCTTTAAAATGGTGAACTAGAACCGTTCTAATAATGTGAAAAATAATGCAATAATGGTTATCCATGTGAAATTGTGAATCAGATTATGAAAATAGACCAACAGGACAAAAATATGGATTAAGTAATGAACACAACACATATGACTAGGCACTTAAATGATGGGCTAAATCTATGTCAGTTCCCCCATTCACTTGCGTGACCGCTAGTTATTTGTGAGCTGCAAGTTAAGACCATGGCATGGCTTGGATAAATTAATTGAGATATCTCTGGTGTTTATTTACAGAATAGGCCTAAACACCAAAAAATAAAGGGCATTGAACGCTCTATCATTGGTAAAATTCCAGTTTTACTCTTCAAATTCATTAGAAAATATTGTAATTGAAAGATAGCCTAAACTTAATGTTAGTGGGCAAGAGAATTAAGCCGTGTATTGTCGTTCATGATCATGACACGAAAAAATTCTCTTGAAACTGAAACATAAAAAATCAGTCAACCAGGTTCCTTTCTAATGATACCATTTTCAACTATCAAATATCTATTTATGTAGGCACTTTCATGAAATTTTCAAAGGGGACTAAAGGAAATAAAACCATGTTATTTGGATAGAGCTTGAAAAACCATTTAAAATGATATATGATACAACACTGTAGCTCAATTGGTTCAAAAGTTATGGATTTTTATATCGACAATTTCTCCTTATATAGCTATATAAGAAATATTCTTGAAAATTGTGACCGAAAAATTGATGAATTTAGGGTTTCTCTCCTTTTAGAGAGCAACTATGTTAAAAAAAGAGCATATTATTACATGTTTCACCTAATATAATCAATAGAGGTACTAGACCAAAGGAAATAATGCAAGAAATTAATCACGCAACATTGTTATGTAATGATTATGTAACATTACGTGTGATTGAGCAATGGCGCTGTACCGTATGCGAAAACCCGATTTACAAATCGGACTATAAAAACTGTCCTATTTAACAGATATTGACAAATGATATATCATTTTAAAGGTCTTTTCAAGCTCTATCCAGAAATATGAAAAGGTAATAGCTAATTTCCCTTTGTACCATGTAACCGAAGTCTATAAACATATTTTGTTTCAAAATCATCGGCTGATATTTTTTTAAAGTTCGGGGTCACTGAGGAAACAAAAGGTAAACCAAATTAAAATGACAGCAAATTAACATACCTGGATCCACAGCAAGGCAGAAACAATTCTTCAAGAAGACAATATCAGAGTCAAAGGAAGTAAAGATCCTCTGTCACGATATCAGTGATGATGTCTACAACTTTTACTCTGAACTCTGTAGACTCGTCCTCAGACTCTTCCTCCCGCCAGTAAGATATGGTAAAAATATCCCTCTTCTTGGACAATTTGACAATTCGACCATTGTAAAGAATATCTTCTCCCTCAACATTCCAGGTGTGAATAATATAGCATCCGATGACCTCTTTCGGCTGATCGAAAATTTGAGTTAAATATCCAAGAAGAGGCCCTTTTACATTTCTGAAGATAGTATTTGACAATCCAGATGAGTCCTGAAGCGCACCGGTGACATCATTTGCAATTTTGGCTCTTCGCACTCTGTCCTTCTTTTGTTGCTTTACCCACTGCCGTTTCACCAGCTCCATTTGCAATGCAGACTGGCGTAGATTAAAGCTGGACTTATTCTTTATGCCCTGGCACCTTGCAAACAGGATGATTTTTGATTGCTCTTCAATGGACTTGCTGTCTAGCCAATCAAGTGTTCCGTTGGTCTTCACCTTGACTTTGGCATCGATATAATCTAGAGCAGCATTTGGGGCTCGCCTCATCTGTTTGTCAAGAATGCCCAGGGTTCTCTCTGCCCATATGTTGTGTGCTGGGGCGGTGTCAACTCTTCCAGCCATGACAGCTGCAGAATTTGCACCCTCAGGCATGTACTCTTTCAGTTGTTGTGTCAGAATAGACACAAACTCCTGAAGAATACATTCTGTAGACAAATACAAATCAGCCTCATCTCTATCAACTATTTTTAAAGACTGAAGAACTGTGTCTTCTTCCATAAAGTGTCGACCGAACACATCCTCGGTTGCGGAGTACAGCCGATCCGGGGCATGGGCGAGTGTCTGAATCTTAGGAATGATGTTGATCAGAGAATGAGCTATTCCTGCATGGTTCCTAACAGAGGACGAAGTGTAGCAAAGAGCCATCCATGGTGCTGTGATCGATTTACCCACCATCCCCAAAAGTTGCAGGTCATTGAGAATTTTCGGATTCGACAGATCGGTGGCGAGGCAATTTGCAAGAGTTGTTGCACTGCACTGTGTCCTCAGATAGGTGACCAATTGGTGGCGATAACGATAAATAGTTCCAGCCAGATGAAAAAGAACATGGAGACGATTCCCAACATACCTCAAGAACGTTCCTGGTTTTAAATCCTCCGACTTAAGAAAAATTTTAAAACCAAGAGGGTCACCCTTTTCCTTGTATCGAATCTTGTAAATCCCCTGAATAACACTTACAACACAGCTTGTTCCTCCAAGGGTTTTCCCATGAAGATTTCTCTTACTGTCCAGCTTTCTAAGAGCTGAACGGGCGCCATTTGCCAGGCCATCCAAAGGGTGGAGGTTGCACTTGAGATCCAACAAGCTTTTGTTCAATTTCTCCTCCAGCAGCACCACGGCAGCATGATTGGCAGCAGCCCGATCTGTTAAAGTACATAAAATTTTTCCTTTTATGGCATCACACACATCAATATGTGGGATACCTTTGTAAGAAGCATAAGCCATCCCAATGTTGTCCAAAGTGTCTGAAATATGATGTACATAATCCTCTGCACATCCACCAGGCAATTGAGCTGCATTAAGGGTGAGTATTGATGACTTTGTTGAAATATGTATTTCATTGATGTGTTGTCCATCAACCGTTGTGGCATCCCATGATAAGGTCATTGCATCAGATGACAGAATTGTTTCAGCAGACTGAATGTCAGCAATTACTCCCATCTCACGTGCCATTCTGGTAGCTGTCGATATGTTTGGGACTGACAATAAGGAAGAACCAGTGAGACACTGAACTGCATATTTTACAACTGTGCCAGTGGTAGCTGCTGGTACCTCATTTGACAGACATTTGTATATGACCTTTCTTATGGAGCAGGAGTAACTGTTGCCAGTTTTATTTGGATGATAGAGCAAGATGGCGCTGAAGTCTCTTCTAATAGAGCGATATAATAATCAATTTGAATATGGCAATCCTTCAGCTCTGTTTTTAAATCTCTGTTCAAGGAAAAACAGTTGATTCAGATCAGATGTAATTTTTTTATTTTCTTTTACTAACTGTTTGTTCTCATTGGTCAAGGCCAAGTTGGTGTCTTTAAGAATCTGAATAGAATGATCCTGATTCAGATTTTTTTTCTCCAAGTAGGAAATGAAAATAATATATCCATGACAAATATTATCAGGATCTGGAGGGAGATACTGAAATGTTTTTAATACATCAATTAAGGTAGACACAGGGTCCATTTTGATTTCTTTGTCAGGTTGAAGTTTTCAAAAGCTGTATTGGAATGCTGAATCTGAGAGGGAAGGGGAAAATACAACCACAAAAAATAATTGAGACAAGAGCCAGAACTATTATATTGTCATTAATTAACAATTATTAATAACAAAGTAATAAGTGGTGATGATATGAAGATGGTGATAATAATGATGGACGATTATGATGTTGGAAAGTTGGAAGAGATGATGAAAAAAAAAGACAAAAGTTGTAGACGAAGACCCATTCTAAACTAAAATTAAAATTCTAAAAACACATTGTTTTCACTTCAATATAAGTCAAATTAAATTAACATAGTGGAAAAATATAATAATCATAAATAAAAACGAGACCAAGTTTCATTTAAAATGAACAAGATCCCCATCTATTACGATAAATTTTAAAACGAAAGTAGCTTAATAGACACAAAGAAGAAAAAACCTATTATCGATAGATTTCCGCTCGACTTCAGGTCTGGTGGTATCAGACCGCCTTTCTTTACGGTTCTAAAAAACACATTGCCGGTGGATGAAATGAGATGAAATTTGGAATACAACACATTGAAATGTTAAGCTTTAACTGCAATAAAGTTTGAAAACATTATATTTTCAACAAAAAAAATTGTAAATCAGTAAAAACTTGCCTTTCTTCACTCTGTTGTATCTTCTGAACCAATGAATGGATCTCGATGAAACAAAGACTGTTGAAAAATGCGCGATCTCCAGAAAACAATGATACCTGATACGACCCCGTTCATTTATCAAAAAACACAAAAATACGTAGATATCCGTAGGCCCCCTCCGCAGGACCGTAAAAACCCGGTCACAGCTTCTCGAGGCGATAGCGGCGTCAACGACGGCAGTGAAAATCGTATCGGTGAAAGTGCCTAATTTATGGAACTTTTTCTGAGACCCATCAATCAAAAGTAAAAGAAAAAAAAAAAAGAAATCGGGTAACAGCCACTGACACTAGGCCATTGTCATTTTATCAGCTCACACTCGCTTGGGTGCCAAATGGCAAATGGACGTTTAGGTTACCTTTTCAACACCGTTAAGACACTGTGAAAAATAATGCAACAGTGAATGTTAAGGCCCCATAAGTAATATGTTATTCAAATTATGAACCCAAAAACTATCTACCGCTGCAAATTGCCATTCACCACTTAGATAAAAATAAAATGTGTGAAGTAAAGTGGATATATGGCCGCATGCATGGCAAGAATCGGAGTCCATGTCCATGCCTGACTTCAAGGCTAGGGTCCTTGGTCAACATTCACCTCACCATATTCCTAGTGAGCGTGTAATAAATCCAAAGGCTGTCTTTATGGACTAATGAATAATATCGTTCATCTCACTGAAGTCAAACAAATTAAAAATTTCCAATATCTTACCTCCAAGTCTAACGGCTCAAACAATCTCACCTCCTCTCCGTTTAGCACGCTGGTTCTTGAATGAGTCAGATAATTCTACACGAAGGAGCCAAACAGACTGAAACAGATACAGAAACTCAGCGGTTAGTATAGGTAGTGATTTGCGGTTAGACCAGCGTGCATTTACTTGCAGGTCTGATGATCCAAATTGTTATGCTCTCATTGTTGTAATGGATATACTCTCAAACCGACGCAATATTGTCCATTACAACAATGCTAAATCAGATCCATAATTGCGTTCGGTTATCAGACCTGCTTATGTGTGCACCTTGGGTTAGAGATTCATTGAGCAATAACGTATCAAAATGGAATTGGATTAGCATTGCATTTCAGTAAGTGGCAAAGTTAAATCCCATCCACATTAACCCAAGCCTCTCTTTGTCCTTAATTTTACTTTTATTTATGGTCATAAGTCTTATAGTTAACGAATTGGTGTCCGATCCATAAATACAAGCGTTTACGTTCAGAGCCAATGGTGTGATAGCTGAGTGATCATGATAAAGTTAAGCGACATTAACATTGGCGAGAGACCGGATGGGTGAAAGGGATGGCAAACTCAGGGTCATTGGTACCTATCCTATCCTTCTCCATTTAGGTTTCAAAAAGTTACCTATAGTAAGGGAAACTTATATTTGGAATATACTTACATCTAATGATTGGAGTCTATCGTGTGGAATGGGGTGTTATCGACGTGCACTTATTCGTAGGTCTGATAACCCAAATCTTTATGTTGTAATGGAAATCTCAAAAATATTACGCAAAATAGTGTCCATCACAACAATATTAAACAAGATCCATGAATGGATTCGGATGTCGTCAGACCAAGGCTGTGTGTGCCCTGCGTCAGACCCATGGGACTTAATAATATGTGGTCAGACCTGCATATAAATAGTGTGCGCTTGGCTAAGAAGCTCACAACATTACCATCCGGAAGTATAACGGACCAACACACAAAAGTGTGTGTAACCTTACATGTTTATGGAGCCCATGTTTATATGCTGGAGTGACGTCAACTTCGACCTTTCTATATTTACCTACACGTCGGGCGTTATCTTTTAGCGTAATAAACGAATCATTTCGAAGCACATTGTAAATTATAAAATCTAAATCAAATAAATGCGCGTGCTTATGTTATCATTTAATTCCTATCCTTCAGGGGGTTCACAGCAAGAGTGTAACAAACTGTCGGCTAATTTAAAAGAATTTCAATTTCTCTGAATGAACTATTTCGGTATGTAAATTGGTTCTTTGTTATTTTTCAAATAAATCAATGTGGCAACTGAGCAAACCTTCCGGCGAACAGTGTTGAAGAAAGTTGTTTTGCACACGACCACTCTAGCAGAAAGCTGTGTCACAGTTTTGCACACGCCTCTATCGTAGTAAAAATGCGTCACTGAGCCGGAAAAGAAACGACACATAACAAGAGGCGTGTACTACTTTTATTCGCCGCGAAAGGTTATTATTATTATTATTATTATTATTATTATTATTATTTATTATTATATTATTATTATTATTATTATTTATTATAATTATTATTATTATTATTATTATTTATTATTATTATTATTATTATTATATATTATTATTATTATTATTATTATTATTATTATTATTATTATTTTATTATATTATTATTATTATTAATTATTATTATTATTATTATTATTATTATTATTATTATTTTATTATTATTATTATTATTATTATTATTATTATTATTATTATTATTATTATTATATTATTATTATTATTATTATTATATTATTATTATTATTATTATTATTATTATTATTATTATTATTATATTATTATTATTATTATTATTATTATTATTATTATTATTATTATTATTATTATTATTATTATTATTATTAATTATTATTTATTATTATTATTATTATTATTATTATATTATTATTATTATTATTATTATTATTATTATTATTATTATTATTATTATTATTATTATTATTATTATTATTATTATTATTATTATTATTTATTATTATTATTATTATTATTATTATTATTATTATTATTATTATTATTATTATTATTATTATTATTATTATTATTATTATTATTATTATTTATTATATTATTATTATTATTATTATTATTATTATTATTATTATTATTATATTATTATTATTATTATTATTATTATTATTATTATTATTATTATTATTATTATTATTATTTATTATTATTATTATTTATTATTATTATTATTATTTATTATTATTATTATTATTATTATTATTATTATTATTATTATTATTATTTATTTATTATTATTATTATTATTATTATTATTATTATTATTATTATTATTATTATTATTATTATCACGTAAATTTTAATATAATACGGCAATTAATTCACGGAAGTACATCGCTCAATTAAAAATGGCAGAAAGTCTGGCCACATATTTATAATGAATCGGGTTTGTCTTAGATGACCAAACAAACAAACAAACAAACAAACAAACAACAACAACAACAACAACAACAACAACAAATGAGACAAAGAGAAAAAAGCAAGATTTTAAAAAGTAATAAACAAGAGAAGAGCACATCAATGAAAAACAACAACGAGATTATAACACATAAAAGATATTCGTAATAAATCGATAACTGATTAAATTACTCCAACTACTTGATTAAAAAAAATAATAATCATAATAATAATGATGATGATGACGATTACAACAATAATAATAATAATAATAATAATAATAATAATAATAATAATAATAATAATAATAATAATAATAATAATAAAAGAACAATAGTATAATATCAACATTAAAGCATATTACAAGCAAATAAAATTATTAAACCAAAAGTTTAAAAAATATCAATAAACAGAAGGAATTTTTAAAATATTGGGGAAAAAAAAAAAGTTATCCCAGCCGGGATTTGAACTCTCGAACCTTAAGCTCAGAGTCAAACAGCTTATATCCACCAAGCCATGGTGTCACTTAACATTTAGTGACATTAAATCATGTCTATTTAGACATTTAAAAATGTATTTGAATGCCACTCTTACTTTGATATTTTGAACTAGATATGTTAATTGCACAATAGCAGAAATTTAAAAATTACGATCAAAATATTTTTACAACTTTGAATCGGGCTGTCAGTTACTGCACGTGTTCAATCTGGAAGGAGGTCAGCAGTTTATTTACATTCAACCGAGATTGTCCCACTTTTCACTCTCTCTATAGAAAAGAGTTCCTTGTGGATACTGAATAGTGGAAAAGCACGGACGGTTGGGCACTCTTTACTCAAGGTAAAGTGTGGACCCGTCTCGATGCGTAGAGAGGACGACACAAGACTTCATACCTTACTTCGAAAAGTGTTACATGAACACTTCGAAAACCGTAGCCACTGCATTCCACCTATGCAGTGGCTGCCACACCCGTAAACTCCTCGTCGGGGACCAGCTCCTCCCATATGATGAGCCGCATCCAAAATACTTGGGGGTGACCCTGGACCGCAGCCTTACCTATCGGGTGCATCTCGACGGAGTTGACCGGAAGATGGAGAAACGCAACAGTCTTCTGAGGAAGCTGGCGGGATCAACTTGGGGTGCTAACCAAGCGCTCCTGGGGACGTCCGCCTTGGCACTATGCTATTCCGCCGCGGAATGTTGCTGTCCAGTGTGCGGTAGAAGCAGGAACGTTGAGAAGGTGGATGTAAAATTTCGCAAGTCAATGCACATAGTGTCATGAACGCTTGCAACAACGCCTAGAGCATGGGGCCCGATAATGGTAGCAATTTGCTTTTTTTTTACGAAACCCAGTCCCAGGTTCACTCCCCGCTGTTGCCTACTTCCTGGCGTGTTTCGTAAAAAAAGGAACACCTCTAAAAATACCACGTGTATTCGGTAAATAGATGTCAATTGTAGTCGAATATTCAGTATCTATTTAAATTATTATTATTATTATTATTATTATTATTATTATTATTATTATTATTATTATTATTATTATTATTATTATTATTATTATTATTATTAGTGGAAAACCGCTATTCAGTATCTGATACTGAATAGTGGTTTTGTACTATTCAGTATCTGATACTGAATAGTGGTTTTGTACTATTCAGTATCTGACACTGAATAGTGGCTTTGCACTATAATACGGTGTTGTTGTTTTTTTTTTTTCCGAAACCTGACAAAGAGGGCAGCTGTGGGAGTGAATCTGGGACTCAGAGGAGTGTACACCTGTGGGGAGTGAACTTTTTTACGAAACCCGACGACACCGAATAGTGGAAAAGCACTATTCAGTATCTGATACTGAATAGCCACTTCCTTATTATTATTGTTTTCCTTGTACTCGGTGTCGGTTGATACATCTTTTTATTGATATATTTATTTCTCCTGTTCCAGTTAATTTTAAAAGACAAATTTACTCTCCTTAGATCGGGGATATCCATGCCTTCAAAATGTATATTTTATTTCTTTATACACTATTGATGTAATTCCAATATCTTCATTTTTATTTACAAACAAGCAACTCGCACACCGTTTATTCATGTGTTACACAATAACCAAATTGCTGTTGTACCCACCAATTTGTAAGAATATTATTATGATACCACATTTTCACCTGTAACAGTTCATTTATTTTTATATGTTGCATTTTGTGATTTATTGCCATTTTATTTTAGCACGTCGAACACCCTCGCGGGAATTCCCAATTTTCCTAAACATGCCCATCTATGATATTGTTGTGACGTAGGTGCTTTCCCTGAGGTCCGCGTCGATATTATTACATCATGCAGTTTTCATATTTTGATATTGTTTTGCTTTATTCAATAAACCTCAAACCCCTTTGTAATGGAGCACCTTATTTCCTCTTAACTTCCTTCGACCCCAACCTACCCCCCCCCCCCCCTTTTTTTTTTTTTTCCCTTCAAACATTTGTCCAACTTCACTTGCACTACCCCTTACTAAGCAAGTGAGTCCATACCTAACAACCCTCTAGCCCCCCCCCCCCTTTTTTATTATTTTTTTTAAAATAAATATTACCACAAGAGGGGGATATCCCCCTACGATTTTGCATTTACACCTTCTTCTCTCTCCTTCTCTTTCTCTTTCCGGGCCTCCATGGCGGTTCACCCCAACGTAGTTGTGGTGAAATTATCCGCAGAGGATCTTAAGTTCAATGGGCCTCATCCGCCAAATACGGTTGAGGTCTTTTTAAAAGGACCTGAAACAAATCAGGCCAACCATCTTAAGATCAAGCTGGCCCTCAATAACATGGGGGTCAGTTTAGACGATATTGCGGGAGTCTACCGGTTCATGGACGCCCGCAAATATTACGTCACCTTCAAGGAAGGAAGGGAGTCAGAGGTGGAAAAACTACACGGCGTAGTGCACCCCCACCCAACCCTAAAAATAAACCTCCACATCAGGGATGTTAACAAATCCCTGGTGTCGGGGTATTGAAATGGGTGGCTCCCTCCGTCAAGGAAGGCGGCCTCACCAGGGCCCTCGCCCCCTTCGCCAAGCCCGGCACCATCGTTGTCGGCAAACCCAGACGGGACGAGCTGGACTCGTATACGTTCCGTCTGGAGAAGATAGATGGGGTAGAAATACCCCACTATCTAAAATTTGAGGTAGGTGGCGCCTTCCACCACGTAAAAGTGCACATTCCTGGGCGTGTGCCGGCATGCTCCACATGCTACAATGTGGGGCACCCTTTCTACGTGTGCCCTACTAGAGCACGGTATGCACCAGGAGTGAATTCAGCACGAAATCCCACTATCCCTCCTCCTTTTCCATCTTCACCTACTGGTTCTGTCACGCCTTCCGGCAACCCCCTGCCGGACGCACCATCCCAATCCCAAGAACCTTGGAACCAGGTAGTAAAAAAGGGAAAGAAACACACAACACAACACTCCAACACACAAAAAAAACAACAACACACCAAATACACCACTACTCACAAGCTACACCACTAAACCACAGACACCAAACACAAACCCCAAGACAACACTCCAAAAGATACCAACACAACAAAAACTGCACCAATGAAACAACTAGAACAGGAACCACACAACTCCCCATACACACCAAAACGAACGTCATCCATGACAAATCTACACCATCACACCACACCAACACCAGTAATAATCCCTTTAGAAAGGGCAACATCACCCCCACCCCCATCCACACCCCCCAACCCCAATAGCAAACCCAAAAACTCTCCCCCAAAAAATACAACCACACCATCGCCCTTCAAAGCACACACTTCACTCACAAGATCACCACCTGGGGCTTGCCCAAGAGCACGAAAAAATCACAGAACACACTACCCAATACCTACACAAACACATGCATACACACCTCACCAAAGAAGCTCTTCCCTCAAGAGGAAGACTCCACCCATCCAAAACATCGAGAGGGAAAGGTCACTACCCAGACCACCACGACACATGGGAGACACACACCCCAATACTTAAACATAACAATACACACACTAAACCCAGACATGCAGCCTACAGTCCACACATATATACCTACATACAAACGCAACTCTAGATACAACAAACACACCACCTCTAGAGAACAAACAAAAATCATACACTAAAAACAAACCATATAAAATAAAAACACCCTACAAAGAGGATGACCCCCACCATTGACAATCATAACACTCAACATCAGAGGCATGAGACAGAAAATACAAGACATTAAAAATCTAATAAGGAAACAAAGACCAGACTTCTTACTGTTACAAGAAACGAACATACACGACAAATTCACACAAGAACGAACACTTCTCGAACTCAAACCAGAAGTTAAAAATATATTTTGGACAATCGACAAGAAAAAAAGAAACTGTAGAGGAGTAGCCATAATAAAAATCTCCGACAATTGGACTGTTACCCAACACGACCATGACAACACAGGACGAATAGGGAAAATAGACGTGACTCAAGACGGCTACAAATTCCAAATTTACAACATCTACGGACCTGCCTCAAGAACGGACGAAAAAAAAGACAACTTTCTTAGACTTAGAGAAAAAAATGAAAATAAACCCATCAACACCCATCATCCTAGCAGGGGATTTCAATAATACACTACACCCCCGCGACACAACTCACCATAGAACACAACAAACAGTCATAGACAAACAAATACTACAACGAATTTTAGAAAAACACAATCTAACAGATACATACAGAGAAACATTCCCACTCGGGAAAGAAACCACCTTTAAATCATTCGCAAACACAGGATCCAGACTCGACAAAATATACATATCCAAAACAACCCCAATAACAGAAATTAAACACCTAGAGAACACACTAGACTACACAGACCACAAAGCTGTCTACGCCCAGTACGGCACCCAAATTACAAGACCCAAACAAAAAAGTGCCTACTGGAAATTCAACAACAGTCTCCTGCAGGACCATTATTACATACAATACATGACCGACATCATATTAGACTATACGGACAACATACCAAATGACAACATCCGAGAATGGTGGGACACCCTCAAACAGACCATACAAACGCTAACACAAATGATAGGGAGAAAAGTACAAGACAAAACCAACAGAAAAGAAACAAAGTATAAAACAATCATCAACATAGACAGGGCGCGTGACAACAAAACAGAAATACAAACACAACCACATGTTACTAAAGCAATAGAAAAACTGAAAGAAATTGAACAAAGAAAATTCAGAGGCCACAAAGTAAGAAGCACATACAAAACACGCAACGACTACACTGATTTAAACGACACAATAGCACGAATAGAAAACGAACTACACAATAGACGACATATAGACAAAATCAGAACAACAGATGGGCAAATAACAAAAACGAGACAGAAATCCTTGAGACCTTCTACAATTTTTACAAACAACAATACACAAGTGGCGAAATATCAACAGATATACAAGACCACTACACCGATTATACAAAGAAGTTGACAGACGAACAGAAAGAACAATTAGATACAGAGATCACAATAGAAGACCTACAACACAGCCTAGAGAACATGAACACAAACAAATCCCCAGGCCCCGATGGACTAACAGTAGAATTCTACAAAAGTTTTTTCCCTCTCCTTAAAAAACCCCTCCTAGAACTGACTAAAGAAATACACAAAGAAGGACAATTAACGAACAGCCAAAAGATATCATACATAACCCTCATACCCAAAGAAAGCAACACAACAGACGTCAAACAATACAGACCCATATCCCTCCTAAACACCGACTACAAAATTATAGCGAAAACTTTAAGCAACAAAATCAAAACTCACCTACCCCAACTGATAGACAAAGAACAAACATGTAGCATAAAAAACAGAACAATAGAACAACACACAAACTTCATCAGAGACCTTATAGGATACGTAAAACAGACACACACACACGCATACATTTTGTCCATCGATCAAGAGAAAGCTTTCGATAGATTAGAACACAGTTTCTTACACAAAATATTAGAACACAACAACATAGGCCCTTATTACAGAAGATGGATAAAAATACTATACAACAACCCCTCCAGCTGTGTAATAGTCAATCAAAAAGTATCTGATCCCTTCAAAATCGGTCGGTCAGTACGACAGGGTTGCCCTCTCTCGGCCCAACTATACATCTTATGTCTCGAAACCGTTTTGGAAAAAATTAGGAGAAACCCGAAAATTAAAGGCACCAGAATTCCCGGAAAAGCCAACAAAAAACTCATCGCGTATGCCGATGATGCAACCCTAATTCCGAGAGATATACCTAGCATACACAAAATTTTAGAAACTTTCAAAAATTTCGGCCTCGCTAGTGGTGCCAAACTAAATATTAAAAAGACCAAAATCATGAATCTCGGTCCCGAACCCTTAGAAACCGAAAAAGCCCAGATACCCGACATGCAATGGGTTAACCAAATTAAAATCCTCGGAATAACGTACTGTCAAAGACACACGACACCGAAACACATCTGGAGTGGAATTGTACACAATATAGACAAGAAACTACATTCATACACATACATCAAAGCCAATATATTCGATAGAACCAGGATAGTGAACACCTACATTATTCCAAAAATCTTATACTACATCAAAATCTTCAAACCTCCGTTCACCACAATAAAGAAATTAGAAAGACGCATAGACACATTTATACTACAAGACGCAAAACCCATTCCACACGAAATACTCACACTTCCCACAGAATCAGGCGGCACAGGACTAAAATGTATTAAAAGAACCTTAGACACAACTAGGATCAGATATATAGACAAAATAATACAAGAATCAACAGGAAATAAATTCGGGTCATACTACTTAGGGACACGACTAACACAATTTAAAAAGATCGACCACACACTCCCCCATTTCGGAGGTAAGACACTCCCTCCTTTTTACAAAGAATGCGTAGGACTATTAAACAAATACCCAGACACAATAAATAAACAATTAGACAGTAAACAGATATACAGAACAATAAACACACCAAACAAACGCAGAGAACAAGACCTAATGCACGCATCAGGACTAACTTTAGATAACATGAGAGTGGCCTCAGAAAACTTACATAAACATGATACTTCTAGATACAGTAAGCATATAACATACAGACTGATGTTCAACGCCTTACCAACAAACAACACGCCCAGATGCGCCTTATGCCGAGCGCTTTGTCCAACACAAAATGTACACATTTTCACAAACTGCATTAAAACAAAAACACTGATTAGAGCCACAATAAACACAATACAAAAAACAATACGACAACCCATACATACAGAAATAGCATTTAGACATAATATCATCCCCAAAAATGACAATGCAACACATGAAATAAACATACACATCCTAGCAGCAGCAAGACAAGCGATTTGGACTGCATGGATGGGTCAAGTACACAGACAAAACACCACTAATACCGACATGTCATTAATATTTCTTAACATAATACAAAAGAAATACAAAAACGATTTAGATAAAGAGAGAGAAACAAGATGGAACAAATATACCGACCTAATAGCACAATTCAGATAGATGACCTTCCACCGAGACATTTCAACTCTCTGCACCACACCCACAACCTGACCCTACCCCTCCCCTCCGCCCCCCCCCCCCCTAGCTAGCTTTACAAACTTTATTTATACATATATTATTTACACCTCTATTATCGATCATTTACCTAACTGATCATTTACTATTATATATTCCTACCCCTAGTATTTAGTTATTCCTCCTTCCCTTACTTTTGCTGTAGTATTATCCTTTTCTATATTAACTTCCCCTTTCGCCCCCTCTACCACACTGATATAGCCATAACTTTTTCACCAACTTCACTGCCAAACAACCTAGTTACAAACAACGAGGTGCGTCCATGTCTATTCTTACCCCCCTCCCCCCCCCCCCCCCCCCCTTTCTCTCTCAGCATTGATAATGATACACAACCCGATGAATCGATCATCCTTCTCCTAACTCTTCGGCCTCCGGAATAATACAATCAGAACCATTCTGTATATAACTAATTCTACCTTTTCCTTTGTTTCTACCCACACCCCCCCCCCCCCTCCCCCACACAGTACATCCAACCCTACCCCACATCTAGATAGATAATACAGACAGCCCCCTTCCCATCACCCTGATACAAACGGAGACGGAAAAGAATACCAACATAAACGACAGAAGATCTCGCCAAGGAAAAATGCAGAGTACCACCTTTTTTGTATTTTTATTTATCTGATTGCAAAACTATAGCTAGAGTAGAGAACACAGACCCTATTTCGGCTCTAAAAGATCATGTGGCAGATAAAACCATCTAATAATAAATGATACTAATACTAACATACAAAACAACATCCCCCCCCCCCCCCCACCTAAAAATTCCCACTTATACTAAACTCAACAAAATAACAATAACAAACCTCCAAGGAAAGGACGTGACACAAGTGTTTAGTAAGATATAATCCCCCTTTTTTTTTTTTTTCCGATGCGGCCCCGGCGGACTCGGCGCAACGGCCCACGGCAGAGACGGCGCGGGGCAATGTGTGTGCCGCGCAGCATGCCGGAGGGGTCTAGTCCCGCCCAACCCGCCTGAAGCGCGGCTGAAACAATTGCGCTGCGGCGTCTAGACTGCCGTGGACCACATGTATGCAGATGAGATCAGTCGGGGCCGACTCGGAAAGAAGAATATTTACAATATTTATAATATTAAAACGTACACCTTGTACACCCACAGTCACAACTGCCCCCCCCCCCCCCACCCACGATTCTAACCTTATCGAAAAATTAACCATATTCATAGAATAATAAAATAACCAATGCTGCATAGGGAAAGACCACGTGCACAGTATTTGAAGCAGCGAATGACGCTCGGCTAGAGAGCGGGAAAGTGGGTGGCCACCCTTGGACTCCTAAGGGAGCAAGGGAATAGGTTACTAACAAATTAATCAAAAGTTTCCTTTTAAAAGCATAACCACCTTCATCACCAGTTCCAATCTACTCCCATAATTTAGCAATAGCCCAAGAACATCAACCGACCACAACAATTAATAAACCCACAAGACGTTTGACCCGTGTATTCAACATCCCAACAACAGAAGCAATTCAGAAACCCCCCCCCCCCCCCCCCACCCCCTACATCCAACCTAAAACCTAAACCTAACCACATTTCCACAATGACCCCATATTACAGAAGTTCGAATATTCCGATCAGCTGATAGGCTGCAGCCTTTCAACTCCCACCAATCAAAACCCTCAGAATCCAACAGCCCCCCCCCCCCCTACTAAACCTCTTCCAGTCCCAGACAATTTATCTAAACAACATTACAAACAGCCCTGAATCATCAATAAACCGATTGGTACAGGATCTCTGTGATCCACCAATCACAACAACACATTTTATCTACTATCTACATCCAACCATGATCAGCCTTTAATTGTTAATTTAAATCATCTAAAAAAAAAAGTAACAAAATTTATTACAACCCACCAACCCAATATATCCTCTAACTGACCAACTGACCAATTAACCCCCCACCCTCCATGAACGCGTTAGGCAACATTAATATTTCAACCATTATTTCATTTAAAAAAAAAAAAAAAAAATTATCATAACGAACGATACAGAAGCAGTTAATGCCAATGCCTTTCTACTGCTACTACTACTAAACACATAATAAATAACCTAACAAATACAATTTTTTACTAATTAAGAGGGTCATTAGATAGGATGGCCTGGGTCTAAAAAAAAAAAACAACAAAAAACATTGAATAATTCGCCTTCTGACGTTCACTCCTTCAATAACTCTTTCTTTACGTGGGTGGTCGAGGAACCGGGGTTGACGAGGGATCTAAACCACTGGACTGTGTGTAGTGTGTGCTCATCACATGAAATCGCTGATCTTCATTTTCTTTACACTACTACTCCTACAACAGCTGAGAGACATAGCCGCAACCTGTCACATGAAATCATTGTCTCTCGGCTGCCTTTTACTTTACATGAAATCAGCTATCATCATTACTATTTCCTACTCTATCTCTATTTGAGCACCCCCACAGAACGGTTACGGTTCGGAACCCAAGTCGACTCTGCGATTGAGACCATCCACCTCTTTGTACGGTACTTCACCACACTCGTGATACCGTTACATAGACATTAAACAAAATTGGCGCTAAAACTGAACCATGAGGGACCCCATTCTTCAATTTCCTAACTTTACTCGTAGCGTCTCCCAGTACGACGTGGAATTGTCTTTCCCCAAAGATTGAAGAGAACAACTTCAAGGTCTTTTTGCACCTCATGATCTTTGCAAGTTTGAGCATTAATCCTTCGCACCAGACCGTATCATAGGCCGTCGATAGGTCTATGAATACAGCATCTGTTTGCTGTTTTCTCTCGAACCCTGCCTCAAAATGCTCTGTAAGAGCAATGACCTGTTCAGTGATGCACCTCCCTTCCCCGAAGCCCGCCTGCTCGGGTGGCAGGGCAACGTCTAGGACCGGCCTCCATCGGTTTAATAGAACTCGCTCCAACAATTTGTACAATCAGCTCAGTAGTGATATGGGTCTGTAACTGTCGGCCTCCTTCGCCGGTTTCCCTGGCTTCAGGATGGCAACTATCACTTTGAGAAGTACTGTGCTGCGCCGCGGAAAATATACAACATAACTTTAACGTATCAATGTGCCTTGTTCGAGATTGCTTAAAAGTCTTATACAGACACAAGATCAGGATCCGGCTAACTGGAATACATTCAATTCTTACAAAATATGAAATTCAAAACAACAACAACAAAAGAATATTACAATGCATAACTTAACAGAGATGTGATTTACAAGGGGAAAAAATATCATCTCTCAAGACTAATACTATACATTTGACTGTTTCCCTCTCAGCAAAGACTCCGACCAGGATCAGGACAAAAATCAATTAATTCCAAGGCAAAGACAGAAAGTAACCAGGAAAACATAAAAGGATATATATAGAGAAGACGCACCGAGACCTCTTGACCGCTGTGGGGGGTCAAACCCCCGCCTTGGAAAATAACTTCACTATTGGTAGTCAGTTTAGGTATAAACATAAGATTCTTGAACTTTGTTTTTTTTTTATAGATACAAAGGATATATTTTTGTTTCCATGTAATAGTAATACTCGTTAAATTATATAACACACTATGTAATACCACGCCCTGGAGCTGGGTGACCGAATGTATTGAGTACCTCCCATGAGCATCGGATTTAGCTATAATATAGAAGGCCTATAGAAGGTATAGAAAGTGGACTCCCACAATCAAAAGAGGCTTTCGCGTGGTGCCAGACATGGCGACGATGAAGAGACCAAGAGAAGCCAAACGCCCCACCATTTTACCTGCGCTTGTAGTAATCCGCAATAAGAATTTAAGGATTATGTCAGTAATTCTCTATTCATCTATCTATCCATTCTTCCACCAACCCATCTATCCATTCATCAATCAATCATTCTATCTGTTTGTTTGTATGTCTATCTATTTATCTCTCTTTCTACCTACCTACCTATTCATCTATCCTGTCGCCCTCTCATCTCTCTCTCTATATATATATATACGTATATAAATATAATACACACACACAAACACACACAAGCGCGCACACACACACACACACACATATATATATACATATATATATATATATATATATATATATATATATATATATATATTGTATATATTTATATAATATGTGTGTGTGTGTGTGTCTGTGTGCGTCCAGATCAAACAAGGAACAGAAGTGCTTCCCGTGCGATGTAATCATAGCAAACTAGAGACTAGTTAAGAAGGCTATGGCTGTAATCTATCTGTGGGCCTTCTCTGATTTCGCTCAGAAATCCAACACAATCATAAGCAAAATAATAGTACAATGATTTCCGCCTTAGTTTTCAGAATGAGACGTAAATAAAAAACAAAAACAAAAAAAAACTGAGCTTTTATATTGAGCAACATCCACTAAACATGCTCAAAGCGCTCTACAAGGGGTCCCTAGCCAACAGCAACACTTAACATGTAAGAGGAGACAAGACGCCTGTTAGACTACATTGCAATTTTTTTTCTGACAGAGACAACGCTGTTAACGGCCATGTACTCATTTTACACCTGAGTACAGTGGGAGAATGTGAGTAACGAACCTTTTCCAAGGACTCAACTATGTACCACTCAGAGCGTGACTCAACCCAGGACCTTTTGATCTGAAGATGAGTATCACCACATCACTAACCACATAGCCGCACAAATAAATGATATGTAATTAAAACTGAAATAAGGTTAAAAGTGTGACACTTAAAAAAAAAAAAAGAAAAGGTAACAAAATAGGGGAAACCAAAGAAGAAAAACACAAAAACTTTATTGAGATGGGAATGGCATTTATTTTTGGTATCATGTCTATATACAGAGCTGCCTATTTGAAATTTCAGAAAAGTTCGTAGTTTCCAAGGGAAAAAAAAAGAAAAATTCACTTTAAATGGCTTTACAAATAAACAATTTGCTCTCAGCATGGTCCGAAAAATGCTCCAAAGTACTGAATATAGGTTCTGAAGAGTTAAACTTTCCTTTTCAACAAATGTTATTGAGTCAAAGAGACCTATGCAAGTCTGTAGCTGGAGCCAAAAATTCGTATTTCTACGAATTTTTCGTATTACTAGGCAGGTCTGTCGATATATGACCCAATCTTATAAAGATAACAACACATGTACACATATCAACAACAAAAAATGTTCATATTAAGGCATTTATTTTTATGTACCTTAACTCGAAATAAGGCAAATTTCACAAAGCACACACACACACACACACACACACAAGCAGAAACATGCTCTATCTCACTTCCTCCCCCCCCCCCCCCCCCCCCCCCTTCTCTCTCTCTTTCTGTCTCACTCTCTCTTTCTCTACCTCCACCATCTTTTTGATTGAGTTAAGAATGAAACATGACAAAAACATTAAAAATTACATCAACGTTAATTATAATAATAATAATAATAATAATAATAATAATAATAATAATAATAATAATAATAATAATAATAATAATATATAGTAATAATAATGATGATCATGATGATGACAATAATAAAAATAATAATAATAATAACAATAAAGATAATACTTTTGAGAATGTGTGTAACGAGCTTTTTCCGAAGACTTAACTTTGCACTGCCGACAGCGGTCCTCCAGTCATGTCATTAGCCAAGTGTTATTCCACACAATTTCCATCTCCTTATCACAAAGAAGTTGAATGGGTAGTTGATTCTATTAATTTAGTGAACATTTCTTTGCTTAAGAATAGCGTCATCGTCAAAAAGTAGCAAGCAATGGTTACTCTTTGTTAAACAATAAAGGATGTTCTCTAGCTCTACATGTATTTTGCCTTTGAAAGACTACAAATTCAAGCATAATAAATCATAAATAAATAATGAGAACAAAAATAAATAAATACATAAATAACTATGAATTTTTTTTTTATTCTTTATTTCTTTACTTACTTACTTACTTAGATGCCTTTCGCGTCTCGACCGAAAGATCGGGTCGCCTTGGCTGTTTCCAGTATTTCCTGTGTGAGGTGTCTCCAATATTGCCGGTCCTCTGCTAGGGTTCTCAGATTTTCAAGGTCCCCTGCCGTTATGAGACTAATGCTTTGTCCAAGTGTTGTGAGGTTTTTGTTTAGGATCACAGGGAGTGTTGTGATCGGTCTTCCTCTGAAAAGGTTCCCGTGTTTTTGGAAGTATCCCGACATGGCTTGGTTTGCTGGTATGTTTTTGTCCCTGCGTAGTATGTGACCGAAAAGTTGCCATCGTTGTTGTAAAATGTCAAGGAGATTGGTCTTTCTTTTGTGATCTTATAGAGTGATTCATTTGAGATCTTTTTGGGGTATTTGATGTCCAGTACCCTTCTTAGCTGTGTGCGATGGAAGGCATCCAGATGTTCTTCTTCGGATTTTGTCAACGCCCAAGTGCCGCAGTTATACAGAAGTACCGGTTTTACAAGAGCATGGTACAGTTTCAGTTTGGTTTTTCTCTTTATTTTGTCACCTCTAATCCATACATTGGTGAGTTTACTGAGTGCGGCGTTTGATAGCTGTTTTCTTCTTTGTACATCCTCGGTGTCTCCAATTAGTGAGCCGACTTTCTTTGTTCTTTTCCATTCCTCTTTGTTCCTCGATATTGTTGTAAATTCGGTTTTATTTCTTTAATCGTTTTAATTCAGTTGTAATGTGATTTTAACTACGATTTAAAAGAAAATAACTAAAAATGACCAATATTGAAATGATATTTGATATTATATTGACATTTTCTACAAACTTTTTTTTTTTTAAAACAAGTGAGAAAAAACATAACAAGAATGAATATTATTGCACTAAGAAAAAATCAGTGGCAAGGAAATTTTTTAACTGAGGGATCGAATAATTTTTGAAAAATCAAATCAGCATTTAAAATGGTAAAGATCTGAAAAAAAAAGATATGTATGGTACAATGCAGGACCAAATAAATAAATAAATAGATAAAATAAATAAACAAAAATAAATAAATAAATAAATAAATAAACACATAGAAAATTACAATAAAAAAATAATCCTAAAAACTAACTTTCCTTTACTGGTGTTCTGCCTAAGACCTCTTGATTTTCAGTCAGACATGCTACCGTTATACCAATAAGATTACCTAACGGGAGAGAGAAAATAGACAGATATCTTTTTCAAGAAATTGAAAACGTTGTGCAAGACTTGAAGAGCTAAAATCTTTTTCTAAAGATTTCAATGCAAAGTGACACTATGTTGCTCTGGATACCAGAAATCCAGTTAATTGGCAGCTAGATAACCAGTGGTAAACTTATTCAGTGTGTATTGGATATATTAACATTATGCATATATTGACATGAAATCAAAGTCTCTTTACCTTTTGCTTCATAACATTATTAAAATATAGAGATCTCATATAATGACACAGATTTGACGAGAATACGGTTCCATCAACATTGCAATCTATTGCTTTGTATTTTATCTAAAGTGAGATAGCACCATTGCAGCAAATGTTAAGGAATGTTGCTGATGGCAAAACTACCTTATCTTCACCTTCAACACAATAGGCATGAACAGAGACTGAAGTAGTTCATAGAAATTGAGGATGACATAAATGTAAGTTATTCAGACTAAGGCCACAGCTTCTGACAGCTATGTATTCGTTTTCACAACTCATACTTTTTAGGAGGAAACTCATGGTTTGGCCACAATGTGAGGCATGAAGGTTTGTGCAGAACTGTGATGGAGGGTGGTACTCTGGAAGGACGAATAAGAAGGAAAGTGTGGATATACAATATCAAGGAATTGACAGGAATAAAGATGGAAGAACTCTTGGAGAAGACCAACAACAGAGAAGAATGACGGAAAGTGGTGAGAGCTGCATCCCATGTCTCCCCCCGACGGTCATCAGATCATGGGATGAATGAATGAATGAATGATACTTTTTAAAAGCATCCCTGAATATGCAACTGATCAAATGCTGGGGTGTTTTTTTTTTGTTGTTTTTTTTTTCCCCCTATTTTCAAAAATGTTTGACATAAAAACATTTGAGCTACGATATGTTCAAGTTCCTTTATCATTTTGTTCATCCAACGTATAATACTGTAAATTCCTAATTGATTTTTCAAAATTCATTTCATCTAGAATTAAATTTGAGTGTAGCAGTTAGCCTTTGAAGGAAGCCTCTCCATAAAACAACCAGTTTTCCTAGACTTGAGACAATATCTCCTGAAAAAAAAAAATGGATACAAGAGCAAAGTCAATGAGAGTATATACAAAGAAGTCAACTCATGTGATGTCTGACATCGAATGGTAGTCCATTCTTTTCCTTCTTCATTGTTACTACTAATAGAATACTTTTGTAAAAGGATGTTTTTCTCTATACATTTATCAATTCCTATGAGGAAAAGTATTTTTGAGTGATGAGCACCAATGTTCGTTGCTGTAACAGAAGCACCTCTATGAACTAGAGAATGTGATTTTTCAAGGCCACACAATGTGGAAATGGGGTTGAAAGCCCAGTACTATAGGGATTCAAGGTAAAGATGATACCATTGAGCAACACTGTCTCTCTTACACACCCATTCCCCCCCCCCCCCCTCCAATTACTGCTGGGTCAGCAGGGGGATAAAAAAAAACCAAACTATCTCAAATCACTTGGGAGCGATCCCAGACCATTTGCCTGTGAAGTGAATGCTTTACCTAACAAGCAATCTGAACCCCCTCAGGTTTATAATGCAATTCATAAATGCTTTAAATGTGAATTATTTTCATGTTTAGATTGGAAATTGAAGGAACTTACATACCTGACTGCGAATGTAGCAAAGCTGATATTGCTAGAATTCCCATTAAAAACAATCTCACATATGAATTGCGAAGAATACTGGATTTTTCTGTAAGAAAATGGCACACATCTTGGAATCCCTCAACAGCTTTGGCCTGAACTAGAATTTGATAAAGAAAAAGTGATTTGGGTTATCTTGAACGGGGGCAGAAATTGGAGTGCCATAAGTCATTAAACAATATCATTCTCGCCAAAAAAAAAACCCAACAAAATCTCGAGACCATATCGCACCTTGTCTTCTCAGCTTGGCATAAGAATCAAATACCATTTTAATAAAGAAATAGATATGCAAACTTATTTATCACATTTTCAAACATTCCACTTTCTCAACCCACATCACAATGATCCCTTTATTCTCTTTGCAGGCAACAAATTAACATTTCATGATGTAAAGGCCAACTGTTTGGCCACTTGCGTTCTTACAATACCTGTTACTATCTATACCCTGATACTCTTACACAACAAAGTCAGGTGGGTTTATGTGATTTAAGTGACTTGCTACAGGGTTTTGCAGTTTTACAGTTATTGCCACCAATTTGGTCACTGACTGCTCTAAAGATCAGCTGACTTTGTTTCAAGATGACACAATGCTGCTATTGATAAGATATGCCATAGTAGGCGTGACAGGATTTATGAAATAATAACTAATTCCCAGTCAATTATGACATATTTATTATATCTTCGGATAGAAACAGAATGGTGCACCTGAATGTCCCTTTTGGCAAGGGTTCCTAGTAGGACCCAAGCAAATAAAAAATGTATTTTTACAGAATAAAAATGAATGGCAGAATTAAAGAAAATAAAAATATGAGAATAAAAACACAACAAAACCTGGAAGAAAGGATAAACCTCGTAGGGACCTCTATCCACCTGATCAAAAGCTTGTTTTATTATCAAATTTCGACAATGGAATCATCTCATTGTAAACCTTCTACTGCATAACCCCATTTGATTTACATTATAATATAATATATATATATATATATATATATATATATATATATATATATATATATATATATATATATATATAATATATATATATATATATATATATAGCATATATCCACAATTTAAAAATTCATAATAAGCTTCACATGTCTTTTTTGGACTTACACACTTACAGTATCAATGATTTCTATTGCCAGATACTCACTTACATCTGATTTAAGCAAAGCAATATGTTTTTTTCAAATGAGGACACGAGAGTGAGATATGAAGTGGAGTCTCTGGAGAGTCTCATTAAAAGGAGAAGATGGCAATGATTAGGGCATGTCTGTCGCAGACCTGATGAAACACTGATAAGAAAGGCTCTGTGATGGACACCCCAAGGAATGAGGAAGCAAGGCTGCCCCAAGGAGACTTGGAGACGTACTGTAGAGAGGGACCTAAAACAGAGAGGTCTGTCCCTCGAAATGATAGCTGCTGACAGGACCAGGTGGAGATCTCTTGCATCGCCTCAAGTGCCAGCAGGCCCGGAGAGGATTGAGTGAGGGAGTGACTATATATATCAAAGGATACAAAGTCAATGTCAAAGTTTTGCTATCATCATCCCCTATCTGGTCCCTCACAACGTTCAGCATTATTTGATTTTGTCACAGGACGAGACACATTAAGCCCAGAGACTAATCGATTTGGGAAGTGTGACCTGTCATCTCAAAACAGTATTAAGTCCGGATAGATTGGACCCTAAAAAGTGAATTTAGAATTAAATTGATCAGAAATACGTATTATGAATGTTTTGAATTTGAAGAAATTGTATGCATTCTCCACCATAAGGCATAGAGATTAACTACAACTTTTAAATCTGTGACCATAATGTTATTTTCCAACACTTTGTTGACCCCGAAATAAGACTGCTTCAATGTAGGTACGGCAAACTGCCGCTAATGCGCTCTGGCGGACAATTTTCGATGTGTTTTACATAAATTTTACTTCGTTGTATTCCATTAAATATCAAAATGACAAGGATAAAATTTATATCAATCGAAAGCTTATTCAAATCCCTTTAAAATGGTGTCTAAATGATTTATCTGCTTTTTTTGAAGATAATTTAAGTGGGTTTTGAAACAAGTCACTAATCGGCTCGCCCGCTGATGGAAAAAACGAACTTTTCGCGATCGGTCATCTTGAAGAGCTTGGCGAATTCGGGCCATGGGTGGTATCGGATCAGTAATTGGTTTAAAATGTGCACAAGATCTTGACGTTTTGATCGATACCAAATAACTGTTGGTTTATTTAGGGGAAGCGATTTTATTTTTTAAATTTCTCAAAAAAAGGAAGATTAAACTCATTTCCACAAAATTTCAGCAGACTATTTTTACATTACTGGAAAGCTCATCCATTTTTCTCTTAAAATATGGAAATGCCGTACCGATTATAAGTATCGCCCGCATTCGCCCAGCATTTAACTTTGGTAAATAAACACGAGTTGCACAGCCCAGTCAGTGAGAGCAAAATGGCGTGCCGACCAGAGGCTGCCTCGACGGACACATTTTTGTCTCCCTTGGCGATTTATGGGAAATATGCATTTTTTGCGTTTTCGTGGCGCTTAAAATGTAATTAAATAAAGAGCTAGAGTTCTGAAAAAAATTGGAGTTGTTTAATTTCTATGAGACTCTAAGCAGTTGAAATTTTGTCATTGTGAGCCTGATACTTTTTTTTATACGAAGTCCCGAAGTTGGGTGCTGAAGCAGGGTGTCGCGACGACGAAATTGTCAAATTTTCAAATGACAATATCTTCCTTAAAAATTGAGATACATGTATGATATTGGTATCAAAATGCTCAGAATTGCAAACTCTTTTAAGCAAAAGTGACTAAATTGAGCATTGTTGGGTTTGAAAAATCAGTTTTCTGTACCTATTCAATGCTGTAAGTCACAAATATGCATTACCAATACTTAAGAACTCACTCCATGATACAGGGTCATCCATCCAATTTTCATTTGGTGGTTGGGGCTCTTCAGGTTGTTGTTGAGGTGACAACAATGATGAGTAATCGTGAGAACAAGGATGTGAGAAGCCATCTGTGCTGTGCTCCTCACTGTCACTTGTTACAGAAATTCTTCGGATACTTTCACATTCAATTGAAGAAACCTTTGATTTGAGAGAAACAAAAAACTTAATTGTGATCAGTGGTATGGATTCAAATTTGTTGTTGCATCACAAAATAAAAGGAGAGGGGAACCCATGATGTAAATATGGAGAAAGAATTATGCTACTATTTTAAGACTAACTGTGACTGTTATCGTTGTGTTTAAGTTGCACTGTATGATAAGCATTCAAATCAACATTTAGTACTTCAGCTAGTGTTATCTGTGGTCAATCCTGTTCATTAGGAATCAATATTTTATTCAAAAAATATTCTGTCAATTACAGAAAAAATAGAGACGAAAAAAAACAAAAACAATTTTAATGTTTACCCTATTACCTTTGATAGAGCTTGTTGTAAGAGTACATTCTTCTCTGACTGCGTGAGTGATACACATCTGTCAACAATCTCCTTGACCATGTCTTGACATCCAGTTGGACACAGGACATGAGTGGCATAGACTCGAATCACCTGGATAAATAAGGAGAGAAGAAATATAAATCAGAATCACTAACCAAGCAAATTAATTTCAAACCTTTTTGGGTTTATTCAATATTTAGAATATATTTTTGTCAGTCCTCAAAAGATCCATTAGGATAAAATCTTTTACCTTTACTGCAACATATCTGGAATTTGTGAATGTAGTCGTCATTATTTATGTTAAATATGGATCTTTACATGTCTTGTTTTATGTGTTTTACAGCACGTGTGATGCTTAAAGAGCATTTCAATGCCAGTTAAAAGGGACACACATAAATTATAACATTCAAATGATTCCATCTCAGTAAGGAGTCAAGTACCCACATACTAAAATTAAAATGCGGACAAAAAGCTATGTGGAAAATGGGCAAAAAACAATAAAGGATAAATAGACAACAAGAATAGATACTAGACCAACATGAGGAAGTCAAAGCCCCCCCCCCCCCCCCCCCCAAACACACACACACACAAAAGTTACTGTTTTGGAACTGTTAAAACATCTTTCTTATTTATATTGTGTAAAATAAATTTTGAAAATTACACAAGTATACCTACAATTATATTTACTATACATTCAGAGCGCATCCAGAAGGAAGTTTGCATTTGTAAGCATTACAAATAAATAGCATTACAATTAGACGCATGTGAATAAAAGATAATCATAATTTAATGTACCTGCCCACACTGTTTGAGAGTGA
Organism: Berghia stephanieae; assembly: GCF_034508935.2. Classification (NCBI taxonomy): domain Eukaryota; kingdom Metazoa; phylum Mollusca; class Gastropoda; order Nudibranchia; family Aeolidiidae; genus Berghia; species Berghia stephanieae. Next base: position 29,354,325 of record NC_088365.1, read on the forward strand.
GATTCTGTGGGTTTTTGAGCCATGATTGTACCATACTGTGACAAGGAAGATATTCCCTCACATGGGCGTGGAGTAAAATACTGTGGAAAGCAACATGATATAAAACCTCATGACACTTAGGATCACACCTAAACAGATTTTGAAGTGACAAACACCATTAGAAATGATCAATTATACATATAAGACAAGGTGACACAAAGCATGAATTTTGGATGAACTTGACTAGCTGAAATCAGATGTTGAAAAAAAAAGATACAAAAAAAAAAAACGAAGAGAGAGAGAGAGAGAGAGAGAGAGAGAGAGAGAGAGAGAGAGAGAGAGAGAGAGAGAGAGAGAGAGAGAGAGAGAGAGAGAGAGAGAGAGAGAGAGAGAGAGAGAGAGAGAGAGAGAGAGAGAGAGAGAGAGAGGCCCATGTCACTAACGTTAATCTCATTTTCTTGACTGTTAAACAGTTTGTTTATTTCTTTGACATGGCGTTAGAACATAACAAGCCACATTTGATCAAATCTAACAGAACAAGCTACCCACCAATTACTGGACGAAAAGAAGGGAAAATACGTTGATTGTACCCAGGAAGGATACCCTTGTGAGGTAAGAGCGTAAACAACATAACTATTCAAATTCTTATATGTAAGAAAACAAAGCTATATTTCAATAGGATCCACTCGAATAATTCAATTAACCATTGAGTACCTTCTGGTTTGCTGCCATTGACAGACAGATAAGATTATATTTTACTCTAACAACATCCATTACTACTCTCAGCAAGAAAGCAGTAATAGTAATAGTGATGTTAAGGCAAATAAACAAATTAATTAATTAACTTTAAAAAAGAAGGAAAAAAGGAAAAGAAAAGAAAGAAAAATTAAGTTTAAAAGAACACAAAAAAAACCTCCAACAACAAACGATAACAACAATGTGGCAGGTAAGGATGCATAATATCACTTCGGGTAGGCAGACTTACCAGATCTGAATAATTCTAGGAGGGCAGAGATTGACATTGCCATAGACACTTGTGATAAAAGAGGTAGTGTCCATCCATTTGTCAATCTCAGCCAGTGCTTGGATTCCCAGTGCAGTGGCAGCTTCTATTATCACATCATTTCTGCAAGGGAACGGTGTTATATTATCTATAGGGCATATCTTAATAAAGATAATGAAGGGAAAATCAAAGGAAAGACATATCGATAGATAGATAGATAGATAGATAGATAGATAGAGAGAGAGAGAGAGAGAGAGAGAGAGAGAGAGAGAGAGAGAGAGAGAGAGAGAGAGAGAGAGAGAAAATGGACGACAACAGGAATATTCAGGGGTGGAGAACAGCTATGTTCTGAGCTATATGTGACCAATTGCCACTCTCATAAATTAAACGCTATAAACAATTTTCTACGATGTTACTTTATATCCGATTGACGGCTTATTGCATTCATTTTTTTTTCATAATAACTCTGTAAATCACTAAAAATCCAACTTTGTCAATGTATCATGAATTGATATTTTACTGTCTGTATGTGCTTGTAGCAATTTTATCTGCTTTATAAAAGGAATTAGGTTACTGTACTGTGGCTAGATGGCTGATGGAATCATGCCACCAAAATAATGAGGTCAATTCCCGATGATTTAGTTATTAAAGTTTTTATTGTGACCCATTACCAATTCTTTTTAATGTAAAAGAAAATTATAATTAAATAATTAGAGCATGACTGATTAATATCATAAAACAAACCTCTCTTGTTCTGCTTCCATCTTTGACACTGAAATAACATCACTGCACTCGTCAAAGCATTCCTGGAACTTAGTCATCACAAAAAGGTCCACAGCCTGGGCTAAGTCACGGTTGAGTCTGGAGGTGTTCATAATTGATGTGTGAGCAGGAGTCTGAGTGAGGAATAAAATAAAACGATTTTTAAGTGACTATTGTTTGATTTGAAATCCATTATTACGAAAAAGTCTTATTTAACTTTAAATCAGATCTTTCGCTGAAGAAAAACAAAGCATTTGAGTTTACAATCTTTTATTTGATATACTTCACAACATATTTTATATCGATATTTCTAATTTCAACCCATCAACGATTTCTCTAAGGAACAATTGTACATTGTGCAACCATTTGTTTTCTGGAGACTCTTCTCTTATAAAAATGACCACTCTAATCTTTATCCAGTTGTGTAACGTCCTTCCTCCGCTCACTTGAATGGAAACCATTGAAAACTGGTGCAAGGTATCCCATATTGTTACCTTACACAAAACCATCAACGACCCAAACTCACCCATCATCATCCCAAACTACATAAAAAGCAAATCAGATAGGTACGCTACACGTACATACAATGCATCACAATACATACAACCTTTTACAAGAACAGACACATACAAAATAGCTTTTTCCCACGAACAATAAATGACTGGAATGTCCTGCCACCAGACATACTACAGTACAGAGCTGAAGTAGAGGCAGTAGAGAAGCTACTTGTCTTGCAAATAATCCAAACATGTCATAGAAGATAGTAATCCTGACTGAAGCCCTCTGAGTTCAAAGATAGAGAAATCAAAGACCTTGTCGCATCCCTAGATCTACTATGCAGGTCCCATCATGTCGTCCTTCAATGGATACCATTTCATTGTGACACTAGATGTTACAGATGCACTAATTAAGGAAGGAACCAAATTACTACAGAAGGATGATGCTTCATCATATAAAGAAACAAAGAACATCATAAGCTCCCTGTTCTTGACTTGTTGGAATGAGCAGCTTCCTACTACAACAAATGACCCATTTTATCAGACAGTTGACCAGACAAGCGCAGCAGGTTATAATCTTTAGGAAGCAACCTGGTCATAACAGGTTAAACCACCAACTCCATACTAAATTCAAGGTGGGAACTACAAGTCAGTGCTACTGTGAACAGGAAGTATTGTCAGGTGAACACATCCTACAGAATTTCCCAACCCTTTCTGCCCGTAGGAGAAAATACTGGCCACCGACTGCCCCACCAGCTTGAGGAGTAAGCTCCACAGGACCCTGCTGGAGAGTAGACCTACCATCTGAGTGAACAAGAAGAATATCAAGAAATTTATGATGTTCCACTTTATTTGAATTTTAAAAAGTAAGTTGATGTCTGTATCTGAAGGAATCATTTTATAGACCTCAGCACTGTCAATGAAGTCAATAAATAAGAAAGCGTCCTCAGGGTGTTGTTGTGCAAAGCATCTGAGGGTTTTGATAGCTGCTATCTATAACAGCATGGCCAGAAACTGGTCCCAATTGTGTGGAATCCTCCATCTGACCCTGGATTCTGTTACTTCAGTAACAATGGCGTCAACTAAAATAAGCGACATCGAGACTGAGTAGCGGTAATATTGAGGTACTGACCATGTCGGCAATCTCTCGAGACAGAGAAGCTAAGTGTCAGTAATGCATCAATATAAGACAGGTAAGCAGTGAAGACTTGAAGACAGGTAAGCAGTGAAGACTTGTCAGGGACGCAATCAGCAATTCTTGCTGCCAATAAACTGGGAATTTCCAATATTACTTGGCTTTCAAGAGATAGGCCAATGAGAAATGCTCACCTCGATCACCCACTATGTGCAAGACTGTCTCAGCAAGCTGACTTGGAAACCTATGTTCTCAGTCAAGAACCAAGACTGGGTGACAGAAAATAGACTTAGACCTCTCGTTCTCTATTTCCCCGCTGACCTAAAGGTTTTCCGTTTAATGATGATTCACAATGACAACAAAATTGGACAATAATCTAACATTTTTATTGGTTGTTACTTTACTTCACAGCAGGATAATTGCAATTTCACAGGATAGCCAATAATAAATTAATATATCAATTATTGCTGACATCAATATATGACAATGTCGATATAACAGTCTTCTGACAACATGTATGTTGATATACGAGAACTTTATTTGGTGTATAGCGAAAATAACCCACAAAAAAGGGGACTTTGATGTTACGTCAATATAAGTGTGATGTCAATATGTCCGCTCTGCACTGTATTTATCCTTGAGTTGAATGGCCCGGGAGTAAAAATAAGAGTTTCTGTTTCAACCTAAAATTAAAACTAACCGTCCGCAACAATCTCTGTTACAACCCATGACTATTTTCTTCTTCGTCTCATTCCCTAAAATGTCCATCTTCACTTATGATAATTACGACACGAGCACTGGTTGTCGGAAATCCCCTGACAAGACGGTTAACTAATTAGAACTTGTCATAAATAATATGCATTTTATGAAAGAATCAAAAGTAAGAGTGAATATAATTCTCTCATAAGATTCAAATCGTTTATGGTTCTTGCGTGGAGATAATTTTTTCTGTAGCTTTTGGTGCAAAAGAAATGGATAAAGCTGTTTTCATCATCATCAACTGTTCTCAAAAACCACGAGGAACCACGAGGGTCTTTAAAGGTGAGTTTTAGATCACCTTTAAGTAGTTAATTTTTATTTTGTGCATCATAGATCACCTCTCTCTCTCTCTTCTATCTATTTATCTGTCTCTTCATGCCTAACGATTCCCATTTATAATATGAGATGCCTAGGCCTAGACAATGGATTGGTTGAAGTAATCGAAGTGAGATTTGAACCTTAAACTTAGATGGATCACAGGAACTTTGCTCTAAAACCAAGTACCTTGGCCTTGATACAGTTCTTTACCCTGTCAGATCATTCAAATTTTTTACATCCATTTAACGTCTGCTTTGATTATATTTAGATTACATTATATAAATGAAATAAATGATGACATTTATTAAAGGGTTAAAAGAGTGGACATTTTTTCCCCATGCCCATACTCATACAAAATCAAAAGATAAATGAAAAGTATTTCAGTTATCTTACATCAACTGTTGTTGATTACTGATGTTTGACGAATAGCCACTAAATGACTAAATGCTGTGTAACATTTCTGAAATCCTAAACCTTACATTTAAATTCCTACATCCGTTAAACCTAAACAATTTACAATTTCCGTTATTGTTGTTACCTGTTGTTCACTCTTCACTTTCACGATGATCCAAGAAGAAATCTCTTGCCACCTGAGGCATACTTCGCTAAGTAATAGCAAGCCGAAACTGAACACCCACCAATCACATGCAACAACAATAAAAGAAATTTTAAATGCTAACAGAGAGCTTATTATAAACTCTCTAGTTAAAGCTCTCTGAATCTCTGAAGCGAATCAGAATCAAGGGTCAAAGTATAGAATTTAAAAAGAAAGTAGGAAAATCAACTGTGCATGTGATAAGATCATGTGATATGGCGTACTTTTTATAAATAAACACACACACACACATACACACACACACACACACACACACACACACACACACACACACACACAGAGCTCTCTCTCTCTCTCTCTCTCTCTCTCTCTCTCTCTCTCTCTCTCTCTCTCTCTCTCTCTCTCTCTCTCTCCAGTGTTAATTTCTGAAAAATTGAGTATACATTCCCCGACCTCCGACTGTTGATAGGGACTCCCTGTAATACTTTTGTCATCGAGCGCCAAAACGTCACAAAGTGCGCGTTTTCACTAGACTTTACGACGAATTTTAAGGTCTTTTCAATAAAAATTGTATTTGGAGCCACCTATTTTTCGAATCTTCATAGTTTTCTGCACCAATTTGTATACTTAGTTTGCTGGTTACAAAAAGTGCACAAAACGCACGGAACTTGCCGCTAAGAAAACGGACTATAAAGCGCTTTGAGCACGTTTAGTAGATATTGCGCACAAGAAAAGCTTACATTAAAAAAAAAAAGAATGTCACTTGTAGATTTTTACCTTGCAGTTTGTTTGTAAGACTGATGTTGTCCACTTCATGCATGCTGATTTTCATCATTTTCCTATTATCAAGATCGGCATACCACTGCTTGCTACCTCACACTCACAGCACCTTGAGTGTCTTTTTATGTATGGAATATTAATTTGATTTAATCAAATGTAGCTAAAGTATGTAAATAAATAAATAAATTGATAAATAAATAAATAATTAAATAGATGAATAAATTAATTAATTAATAAATAAGCAAACAAACAAATAAATAAACAAACAGACAACATTTGAACACAATCACAATGGCAAGTATCTTCGTGTAGCCTACTTATTACACGAAGGAATTGACTAAGGGACATAACTGCGTTAAAAGATCAAACAATTCTAGTGAAGACATAGTTTGGTCCCCTAGACTCTCTATCCCCTCAACCATTTTTCTCTATTCTCACCTAGCACTTCTCTTCTCACCATCTCTTGCTAGAAAGTGTGACTAATTTTCCTTTCTGTCATCAGTGTTTCATAAAGTGTACTTATTTGCAGGTCTCATAACTGAAATTGTTTTAGGCTCATTGTTGTAACGGAAATACTCGCAAATCAAAGCAAAATAGTGTCCATTACAATAATTGAAATACTCCATAGCTCCGTTCGGTTTTCAGACCTGTTAATATGTGCACCTCAAGAATGCTCTATCCACAGAAGCACGGCAAGCACTGCTTATCCAAGACCTTTAAGTGCCTTAAAGAAATTAAGTGATGCAGCGGAAAGTAAGACAAACTTTTAAATTCATAAGTCCTAAGTATAGAAGTAATCCATGTCCTAAGTAATCCATAAGTCCATTTTATAATGGCGTATCCGAAATAGTAGCAGAAGAAAACGGATGGAATGCAATTTTTTAAATTAAACTTTCGGATTTTAACATGTCACAACGACCTGTCGCGACGTAAGGGAAAAAGACTGGCGATTGCACATAATATCCTAATAAGGATACAAGCATAGTTTTTCACCACTTTCTTCTCTTATAAATTATAGAAAGCAGGGCCTGAATTGACAACATTTTAAATAGCAATATTATACTGCGTGGTAAACATTTCAAATTTCGGCGAGAATAACTTGGCCTGTGAGGGATGTGGGTGTCCGTGTTGTGTGTGTGTGTGTGTGTGTGTGTGTATGTGTGTGTGTGCAGGTGTGTGATGAAGTCTTGATTTTATTAAATGACTGATATCTTTTCCGCTACAAAAGATAGAAGAATGGTACTTCAGTTTAAATAACGGCATTTGATTGTTTTCTTTGAACTGCGAATCACGTACTTAATTATTTTGTTGATAATACGAGAAACAAAATTTATACATGTCCACATCACGTGCCTAGCGCACTAAATGTTTATGCTTTGCAAATTCATGAATTAGTTTATTTATAGAATGAATAGAAGACAGATTAAATTAATTAATGAATTAACTAATAAATGAAATAAATAAATAAATAAATACAGAAATACAGAAATGAATAAATAAATATATAGATAGATAGATAGACAATAAATAGATAATTAATAATAAATTAATAGATAAATCAATCATTAAACATTTTCTTGTGGATGAATAAAGTTTATTCATTTTTTTCAATCTTATTTATTGATTTATAAATGAATTGATACTTTGATAGATAAATAGCAAATAATATAAAAATAAATAATTAGATCAGTGAATGAATGAATGAATGAATGAATGAATGAGTGAATGAATGAATAGATAATGCATCAGGATAATATGCTTGTCCTCATCAGACGTTCAATAATTATTATTTACTTCATCCAATAAACAGAAATGTGTACTGATGTCAAATTGACACACTTGTAGCATCACACTGTCAAAGCTTTCATCAAATCTAAAAAAGGAATGCACCTAGTAGTATCATTATGTATTTCAAAAACAATTTCGTGCAGACCGAAATAATGATATTATTAGCATCGGATGCGGGGAGTGGTGGAATAAAGACTTTTCTTGCACTCCCAAATTTTAGAATGCGAACTTGCAGAGCGATTGAGAATTATTATTATTCGAGTACATATTACTGACGAAAAGATGAAAATGGAGAGGCTTCGGATGGGATCAGTTCAGACGATCAGAAGCCTTTCCATTTTCACCTTTCCGATAGTATTTTTATGATCCTCGTCTGCAACAAGCCCTCACCGCTATCTAAGGTACATAACTACGTTAAAAATTTAATAATTAAGTTGTGCAAGTTCAATAATAGTTACATCCCTTGGATAAAAGATTTATGCATCCCCCCCCCCCCCCCCCCCCCCTCTTACAGTTAGTTGTCAGTTTTTCATGTGTTTACTTACTAAATCAAATAAAAGCATGAATTGGTATATATTATGAATAAATTAATTGATTTCTCTAATATATGAATTAATATATATGAAAAATGAGCAAATAATAAGCAATTAAATAATAGATTAAATAAATAAATAAATATACGTGCATCAGGTTCATACGGTTGTGTTCGTTCCCAATAGTTTAATTATCATATTAATCTATCTCTTCATTTAAATAAATTGTGCATCAAACAGTCAAAACCAGCGTGTACATATTTGTAGGTCTGATAACCCAAATTGTTATGGTCTCATTGTTGTAATGGAAATACTCTCAGACCAACGCAAAATATTCCCCATTAAAACAAAATTTTACAAAAACAATATTTTCAAAAAGAAGTAGACGTCTAGGGATAATTTTTTTTTATATAAACAATTTCTTTCACTCAGAAATTATAACACGAAAGTCGTTTGAAGGTTAGAATTTAAAAGATAATCTTGCACTCTCAATATTTGCAATTCGTACTTAGTCTAGTTCCCAATGTGAGTTTTTTTTTTAAGTCGCAAGGCGATTGCGGACACTTTCAAAAAACAAAAGTGCAAGAATCCTTTATTGGTCTTTTTCAGATGAACGATTTTAAGTAGAGCCACTTGTCACAATGAGCCCCAAATTCTATAAACAAAGTGCAATTGAATTTTTCTTACCTTGGCAGTGCAGTGAACGACAATTAAGGTAAAGGTGCAGATGGTACCATCAACAATTGGTAAAGTCCATACGGCTTTTCAAACCTTTAATAGAAATAAAAATAAAAATAACATAAAAAACTCGAGGTTTCATATAACATGATATCCACGTAACGTGCTCAATGTGCTTTACAGGGGGTCCAAAGCGCATAGCAACACTTAACATAATATTGGACGAGGCATGACGCCTGTTAGGCGAAATTACATTTTTTCCGACATGTAATCATTTTACACATAGGTACGGTTAGAGAATTTTAATAAAGGGCCTTTTCCAAGGCCTCAACTTTGCGCCGCTCAGAGCAGGACTCAAACCCAGAACTTTTCGATCCGAATGTCATACTACTAAACCACATAGCCGCAAAAGAAAATCAAAAGATAATCGGATCTCAATAAATTCGAGAATTTTCAATACTAATAATATAAAGAACTCTATGGATCGGAAAACTTAGAAATTATCAAAATCATCACCAACAAATTATCTATGGAATTTCTCTAACTAATATCTAGGGATAGTTTTGAGCATCAAATGGACATATAAAATTAGGAATGAGCGCATGTAGACGGGTGGATGGAGTGTCAGGCAACATACAAGCATACAAAACAAAAAGAGGACATTGGGATATGGATATGTTATACATTTAGTGAATCTGCTTGCAACATCATTGCAAGCCAGGCTTTACCGTGGAATCCACAAGGGAGACCAGGGAGGGCAAGAAATAATTGTCGACTTAGCCCACTGGAGACAAACTAAGCAGGGTGGATAAATATAAAAGCGATTGGGATCGAGTCAAATGGCGCATATCATCGATGACCTACGCTCTGACTAATATTAAGGGCTTAAGTCTCTATGTCAATTAACTCTCTCGTGGTCTAAAAATAATAAGAAAATAAGAAAGAGCTATTATTAATCTATTCTAGTATAGTCAGATTAATCTATTCTATTTATGTTACAAATGGTTTGCTTGATGACGCGAGCTAAAGCTACTCAGAAATAGAATCAATACTGTTAAGTCACGACAAAACATTTGCGTAATGGAGAAAACTCAATTTTGCAGTTAAGCTAAACATGCATTAAAATAATAAAAATAAAAAATACAATTTGATACAGTACGCCACCAAAACCTCTTGAACAAGCTTGATCATTATGGGATCTCAAACATCACCCACGCATTGATCAAATCATTCCTTTCGATTCGATCCCAAAGAGTCATGGTTGAGAACAAAATGTCATCATCACTTCTAGTCCTGTCATGTGTTCCTCAAGGATCTGTTTTAGGACCACTTCTTTGTTTTGATTTAACTCTCTCCTTTCCGGCCATTTTCCGGATTGTCCCCAAAACGTCACACCCAACCTAAACAAAAATAAATTTATTTCACTCAAGACAAAAGCTGTTATTTCTTGCTATACATATTTTTCTGCTAAACGAGCTCTTCAACACAGTGTTAATATACTTTAACTATAGCAAACATTTTTGTTCAAATAATATTATGATGTACAAAAGAAATCAGAAAAAATAATGTTGGCTGCATTGCAACAAATGTGACGATTTTCCTGTGGTTAGTAAGAAGAGGGTTAAATCAATGATATGCCGAGTAAAGTATCAAAAGGATAAAAAATTCGACTTTTGCGAACGATAGCCTTCTTTATAGGGAAATTCAAATGTCAAAATATTGCAATACACTTTTAGAAGATCTGGACAGACTAAATCATGGGAGAAAGAGAAGAAAATGAAATTTCATCCGAAGAAATGTCAGCTAATTCGTATCACTTACAAAAAGAAAGTAATAAGTTCAGATTATTATATAGTCTACACGAAGAAAAATTGGAGACAACGCAAATAGCTGAATATCTTGGATTAACTCTTGACAGCAAAATGTCTTGGCAGCACCACATCAATAAAGTTTGTAAAAGGGCCAATACAAAACTTGGATTATTAAGATGAAATGTACAAAGCTGTCCAAGGAACGTCAGAGAAACCTGCTATAAAGTCTTGGTACGGCCAATTTTAGATCATAGTGCATGTGTTTGGGACCCCGAGAGTAAAAATCAGATGGAACAGCGAGAGAAAATTAAAAAACAGAGCAAGTAGGTTTGTAACAACTACAGGTGGACTGAAAACATCAGTGAGATGCGCAAGAGCCTAAACTGGTCGCCATTACACGAAAGACGCACTATACAAAAAGCCAAAGCCCTCTTCAGGGCCCGTCATGGACTGACAACGATCCCAATTGATCGTCTTATCCCAAACAAAAGAAAACAGCACTCATACCAGGTCCCGAAGTCACGAGTTAATGCTCATCTCAACTCGTTTTTTTTCCAAATCCGAATATGGAATTCTCTGCCGGAAAATATTAAAAAAAATAAATGACTAAATTGAATTTGACAGAGAACTCAATAAAATCCGAATAATAGCATTGGCACGTCCGTTTGTCCTCGCAATCGATGCGCGGAGTTGTGACTTAATGGCAAGAAGAAGAAGAATAACTACAGTGGATCAATCTAGTGATAACAATATACCCATCTCTCATTGACCTTATTTATATTTTAGGTACTTTATTTTGTCAATACATGACTAAAAAGCCAATACATGATCGCATATTTCTATTTCAAGAAGATTATCATCATCATCAAGTGCCAGGCCCGTTGCAGACATCGGCGATCATGTCCTTCCAACCATATCTGTCCTCAGATCTCCTCAATAGTTCGATTCCTGTTCTTCCTCCACCAATCCATCCAATCAAATTGACAATCCAATTGTCAATGTAATATATCCTCTGTCTCCCTCATCTTTTCTTCCCAGCAACTTTACCCGTAAGTACAATCTTTTCAATTCCGTTTGTTCTGTAAATATGTCCGAGAAATTTTAACTGTCTTTTTCTGATGGTGTTTACCAAAGTTGGTCGTACTCCAATTTCTTTTAATATCTCCTCGTTTTTTATTTTATCTTTCCATGAGATTCTAAGAATGCGTCTATAAAACCAAATTTCGGCTGCAATTATTCTACCTTCACATTCTTTGTTAATCTTCCAACACTCGCCGCCATAAAGACCGTCATCAAGAAGATACAATTAATAAAACAAATAAAGATGAGATTACTGAACTCTTTGTTACTGATTTGTTTGCTTTTTTTTTAGACGATTAGTTTTATTTCCTGGACTCTAAACTAACAAACGTTGAGGAATACTCTAGTTTTTGTGTCTACTCATTACTATTGTTTTGACGGGAAGAAATGATGAGCGTTTTACTTAACAGTATGTCATAAATAAATAGGAAGCATTTGCTTATACTTCATTACATTTTTATTGAACAATAAAGCATAAGTAAATAAGTCAGTTCACTCGTCTAAGACTTCTTCGTACCATGAGTCGCAATTTTATTTTTGAATTGTCTGGGGGTTTGTTTTTTTCTTAATTCTTAGAGTAGCTTTTATTCTTTGTTATTTTTTGTTTTGTTTTGCTTGTATTTTAATTTGGCTTTCAACATTCAATTGTAATTTTCTTTTATTTGATCCATGAAACAATATGCATGGTATTATACGTCGTTTATTCATCAAGAAGTGGTTATGCCGGTTGAATACCACCCGTATACGATTTTCTAGAAATAGCTAATCTGTGATTGACAGGCTAATTATGAGATGATAGACCTCGACTAGACTACGGGTTAAAAGGTGAGAGTTGAGCAGCTCACGGGTACTGCGTGAAGATAGGACAAAAAAAAAACAACGCTTAAAAGCGAGCTGTATTAACCTGTTGAAGGCAGGATTTGATTTTACGCTGTATTCAAATTTTCTAATGCTTTTTATCAAGAGAGCAACTGGACTTCAAGAGCCAGAACCGTATCACTATCACTGCACTAAACTATTGGTGAAACGCGTCAGGTTTATGGTTTCACCTAGATAGGCGTCTATAATTTGCAATAATATATTCGATCTCGCAGCTAAAGGATTAAATGATGACCATTGACTATTGTGATCCCTCAATTAGACTCATCATCTTTATAATACTCAAATATCCCTACAACCCGTTCCCCCTGATAAATAAAAACTAAATAATAAAATAAAAGTGATTTAAATAAAATTTCCTTTATTCGTCCCAAGGGTAAAATTGTCTTAAGGGTCTCTCCCAAAGAAGACTGGATTAACTTAGGCGTCAGCCGCAGTGCCGTGCTAGGACAAGGTGGTTTGCTCAAGGTCACGCAGAGCGGCGGGTAGTACAACTCTGTTCCTTCGGGGTACGAAGCAAAGGCCATACCTCTGAGCCACGCTCCCCAATTACTTATAAGAACATTTTTTCACATATTATACTTCTTTCCTACATTGATTCACTGCGCATCGCCATCTTGTTTCATATCAAATTTACATTCTACCGACATGAAAAATATCACAAACATAATTTGGACTCTAAAGGTTATGTTATATTTAATTTTTCTCACCACACTCATAGTCGCGATTTTCATCGATGCACGGAGTTGCGACTTGATGACACGAAGAAGGTTAGGCCTAATTCTTATATGGACCAAAAAAAACAAAAAACAAAAAAAAAAAAAAAACAAACGAAAAAATAAAACACAACCCCCCCCCCCCCCCCCGAAGAAAGGAAAAAAAATCTAATGAATATTAAAAACAAAAAACAAACAAAAACAGAAAAAAATAATATAAAAAAACAAACCAAAGAAAACGAACAAACACACATACAACAACAACAACAACAACAACAACAACAACAACAACAACAGCAATCAAAAACAAAACAAAAAAGAACCAAGGGCAAATACGTTTTGGTCAATTAGTGTCGGCATATGGATGTGAAGACTCAATGTTTCATATCAAAGCGTGCACCCTCTTTCGGTTTATTTATCTTTATGTCCCACCTCGACACCACGCTCGTCCTATCATACGATTTACTATAGCAAAGAAGACCTGCTTTCTTGTTAATGATATTTCCATAGTTAATACATGACAGTGTGAATTTAGAAAGAGACGAGAAAAATAAATCAAACTAGTACATGCACGCTCGCAATTATAAAGCGAAAGAAAGAGAGCAAGAAATTGGCAACAGTGAAAAGAAATTGTTAAAATCTATACGATGTCCATATCGAATTCCAGATGCCGAAAAGACATAAAATCAACCAAGCAATTGTTTTGGATGTAGGAACAAGTTATCGGATGAATAACACTGCAAAACTCTGGTCCGGCATTGTGCATTTTACATTCGACTCGTATGTGGTGACGGATACTATAAAAGTGCTAATACAAACAATAGGATCTAACAGGTGAGTTGTACGGTATCAGGTTGACTTTTTGGACCACACACATAGTCTAATAGAGGAATAAATAAAACCACTAGAGGCACATTTATCGTGGTTATACGACAAAAAGGTATAGAAAAATTGTCTATAGTTTTTGTTTAATTCGGAGAAAAGGTTGTCAAAGGGTTATTTTATATCTGATTGGTTTAACATTGAGAATAAATATGCATAAAAACGATAAACTTTAATTGTAAAAATTCATCTTTAATAAATTGCATAAAGTGTAAAGTAATAGACAATATATTCCATTCAAAATCAATACATTTTCCAATTATGATAAGGAAATTTGATGTAAATCGTTGTGTTCTGAAGGCATAATCTAAGAAATGAAATAATACTTGTGTTTCCTCTTAACTTTTAGATGTAGAGGAGTACCTCATCCATCTTCCGTAACGACTACACTTGAGATTGTTTCATTGTTCAACCTGGTGCCAAAATGTCGAGCTAGCCTTGCACTGATACTCAAGTCACTATCGTCAAGGAGACAATATCAAATGAACGAAAAATCTTACTTTGCTAACAACATTTCCACATGCAAAAACACACGTACTCTTTTTCAAACAATGAAAGAAATGAAGAATACAGTTGATAATATCCATTTACCAAGAGATATCCTCGAAGAAAACCTTCCAACTGCTTTTTCCAAATATTTTTCAAAGTAAAAATTATCAGAAACAAATGAGATCGTCATTCGGCTGTTCAAAGCATCAAGGTAAATTCGGACTGTGTTAAACCCCCAAAATTTATCTCAAATTTTAGTATTCTTAATCATGTATCATCTGATGAAATGAAAGAAATCATCCTAGCCTCATCAGCCAAATCGTGTCCCCTTGACCCGATAACAACTAATCTTTTATTGAAATGTCTTGACACTTTTATAGAATCTATTACTGAGATCATAAATCACTCATTGCAGTCTGGGGTTGTACCAGAGTGCTACAAGAAGCAATCGTCACTCCTACTTTTAAAAAAGCATAACTTAGATCCTGAAAATCTGAGAAAATTACCAAACTGTACCTAATTTGCCTTTTCTTTCTAAAATCATGGAAAAGGGAGAACTAAAGCAGCTAAAGAACCAAATTACAAATAATCTTATCGAACCTTTCCAATCAGCTTACCGTGAGCATCATAGCACTGACACCGCTCTTTTGAAGATTATGAATGATCTGCTGATAGCAAGTGATAAAGGTGAGATATCTATCCTTACGTTGTTAGATCTATCGGCGGCATTCGACACAATAAAGATCATGCAATCCTTTGTGATAGGCTTTTTTCTGATTTTAACATTTCTGGCACTGCTCTATCGTGGTTTAAATTGTACCTCAACAATAGGTCCCAGGCAGTGAGTGTAAATGGGAAAGTTTCTGACGATGTCATTTTAGCATATGGCGTGCCACAAGGATTGGTTTAAGGCCCTATCCGTTATATCTTATATACTTTACCATTAGGCAATGTAATACGCTACCATTATGGCAACTACCAGCTGCCTCTCCTCATGATCTCTCCTTTCTTGTCTGTGATTTATAAAAATGTTGTGACTAAATCAAAAGTTGGATGCTAGAAAATAAGCTATTATTAAATTACGATAGAATTGAAGTTGTTTTGATTGGAACTCAGCAAAAATTAAAATTTATCCACTTGTCACCTCTTACAATAATCATAATTGATTGTGATATATCTCTTTATGAAAAGGCTCAAAATTTGGGTGTCATTCTAGACAGTTCTTTGTCAGCACATAAACAATAATGTGAAAATCGTATATTATGAGCTCCGTAGAATATCGCAGATGAGGTCATGTTTACCTTTCAAAACCTTGAAGATAATTGTCTCTGCTTTGATCTTGTTACGCCTCAACTACTGCATGAATCCACTGCTCGCTGGTCTCCCCAATAACAAAATAAACAAACTCCAGAGAGTACAGAATTGTGAGGCTAGATTCGTTCTGGGAAAATCTCATTATGATGATACAAAGGACATGCCTCGAACCCTCCACTGGCTGCCAATCAGGGCTAGAATTGAGTACAAAATAGCCCTTGTCTGCTTCGGTGTATTTGAGTCTTCTCCTCCCCCCCCCCCCCCCCCCTTGTCTACATTCAACACTTACTCCATCCCATGACTTTAAATTTTTAGCGTCTTCTAAAACTAAACTTAAATACTTTGGTGATAGTTCTCTTATACAATTCAGACCCACGATATAGAATGATTTCCCTGTCTAAAAGACATTCAAGCTCTATAGATACTTTCCAAAAACGCCTATAACACATATTTTTTCACTAAATACTTACTTTATTGAATTTTTAAATGTATTTCATGTGACTTTTGTATTGATGTTTCATGCCTTTTTCATGCTCTTAATGTTTTGAGATCGGTTGATTTGGTCTCGCAGTGTTATTATATCCTGAGTAAACAATGTCTTGTTTTTTTTTTTTTGTTTTTTGTTGTTGTTTTTTTTGTTGTTTTTTTTTTTTGGGGGGGGGGTTGTTGGGAGGGGGGGGGGAATCAAGCGCCGAGGGGGGGGGGGGGGGGGGGGGGGGGGGGGGGGGGGCTCTGGTCAGACGCGGGGAGTGGGTACAAAATCTATTTTAATGGGCATTCCGTCGAGTTGGCTAATCATAATATTATGGTTTACCAATCAAACTTCATTTATATCGTGCTTTAAATCCAAGATCGTACGTAAACACTACAGTGAGACGTAATAAGTCAATTCTCTAAAGAAAAATAAGTGTGAAAAATAGAATGCAGCCAGAGCACGATGTACTTGCTAATTTCACATGTCTACAAATTAAGCATAGCTAGTTGCAACCAGTGGTTTTCGATTTACCATATTGTAATTTAAAGCAATAGCGACGAGGAACTGTTCTGTGTACATCAACACTGGTATAAGCTGTCATAGTATATTAATGAAAGAGATAAAAAGGGTTTCAATACTTGGGTCTCTAACAAGTAAAGATTTGTAGATTTTCGTTCAAAGGCAGCTTAAACCGACATTGCAAGAAAAAAAAACCCCCCGTGGGCTTTGACATGGAAATAAATATCCACAAATCATATTCAAAGCACTTTAAAAGGGGCTCCAAGTCAGCAGTAACACTGCGCATATAAACAATTTTAATATT
>NC_088365.1:29376581-29384081 GCF_034508935.2 Berghia stephanieae
TATATATATATATATATATATATATATATATATATATATATATATATATATAGACAGAGAGAGATAGAGAGAGAGAGAGAGAAAGCGAGAGAGAGAGAGAGAGAGAGAGAGAGAGAGAGAGAGAAGAGAGTTTCTTTTACGGAGGGAGAGAGGAAGCGAATTAAAGAGAGTGGGGAGAATAGATACGGAGAAAGAGGAAGTGAAGTGAGGGGGGGGGGAGAGGGTTGGAGAGAATATGAGGAACATAGAGAAAGAGAGAGGGGTGGAGAGAAAGAGAGAGAGAGAGTTAGGGGATGGGGCGAGAGAGATAAGGAGAGAGAGAGACAGAGAGAGAGAAATAAAGAGAGAGAGAGAGGGAGAGAGAGAGAGAGAGAGAGAGAGAGAGAGAGAGAGAGAGAGAGAGAGAGAGTGGTCACGAGCCATAAGTAGGTGATCTGTTAAACTGGAATGTTGACTCGGATAAAAATGATGAGAGGAAGTAAGCTAAGTACAAAGGCGGTGGAACCGTTTGTTGATATTTCCCGCGTTGCTCACCACTCACGTGCGCTAGTGGTAATCATTGCTACTTACTGATTCCTGCCATCAAGGCTAGACATAGCTATTATTGCAGATCGTTGCTAATCTACGTATGCGATCAGTTTTTAGCGACGTGCTGAATAACACATTTTGTCCTGACACAACCGGCCTTTGTTGGATTTAACTGTTTGGATTATTCTTACACAAATTCTTGTGTCTCTTCCTCAACTAATTATCATTAATCATCTGGATTCGTTACCGTCGGGATATCAACCATTGGATTCGTTACTGCTGAGGATAGTTATCAACTATCAACCCATTGGGTTCATTATCGCCGATATATTGACTTTAATTATAAATCAATTTGTTTTGATCTATCTAAAACCTCCCAAAGAAAGGTAAGTGAGACCCTCATAATGAGCTTTATGGTTGTTGTTTTATTTACGTCTCTTCAGGCACAGTATTATAATTATGTTGAAATTTTAGGGCGTAATTTGGAGTAACAACATGAAAGTTATAATAGATACCTACTGTAAATGAGCCGGGGTCGTCTTTGTTATAACCTGGAATAATAACCACTCAAAAATTAAAAAGGCATTTATATAGAGCATTTGTTTTACTTTACTCTATTAGCTTTACAAAATGGTTCTGTCTTTCATAGCTGGTCATAGGACACAAACGTTTCACTTCCTACAATAGAATGTGGCTCTACATTTTGAATTCCATATTTAATGCATTATTTAACAATGTTATTGCCATTCTATTCAGAAGATTTGGTTATTTAAATGTTTTTTCATCATACTTACTATATAAATTTGTAATAGTAATAACATCAACCTTAGAAGATGATAGCAACTACAGACGATATTATGGTTTTGAAAAACGTTCTAAGAGGTGGAGCTATCTGAGTATTTAGCTACTTAGGTTTTAACACGACTTATTCAGAAAAATAGTACAGAGCGGGCATTTGTATCAAGAATGATGTGAAAAATAAGGTTTGGAGTAGTGCGAGATGAAAACAGAATAAAAAGTCACGGGGCCAGTGTCAAACTCAGGATCGAATTGACACGACACCTCCGCCTGGCCAAGAGAGAGAGAGAGAGAGAGAAAGAGAGAGAGAGAGAGAGAGAGAGAGAGAGAGAGAGAGAGAGAGAGAGAGAGAGAGAGAGAGAGAGAGAGAGCGAGGACAGCGAGCGGTCGCACAACCCACTGAGCTATCCAGTCACACATTTTATTTTCTCTTTTCACCTGGCACCTCTCATTACCCTATTTTTCTCAACACGACTTATTGTAATTATATTAAGAACGAAAAGAATCTTGATTTCCCTTGTAGATATATACAAAAAAAGAGACAATTCGATACATGCCATACATTTGTCCTTGGCATACGATGAATATGATTTGTTTTTCTATGATGCTTATGTTCAACACATCTATAATGAAATTCAAAGTTTTTATCAATGCACCAATATGAGCTTTTGTTTGTTTGTGCGTGTTGTTATGTATTAATTTATGCAAATGACAATGCATAGTACTTTAAGATCTTTTGACACAATATAATATAGTCTACTCCAAAATGATTATTTCTGACATGATAAGATACTAACCTATCATTTGTATACCATACCCTTTTATTGATAGTATTAATTAAATTCCAACATGCATCTATATCTTAGCATTATCAGCCCTTTGTTTACTGTCTTAAGCTCGTATATCCACCAAATTTATTTATGCATTTACCTGTTTAAGTCTGTACTATTTCACAGGAATGTAGTGACGATAGCCAAGAGATATTGTGCGCCGACATCGTCACCGTCATCGTTATCATCATCAGCATCATCATCACTATCGTATCCTCTTTATCATCATCATCATCCTCATCATCATCATCATCATCATCATCATCATCATCATCATATTCTTCTTCTTCTTCTTCTTCTTTTTCTTCTTCTTCTTGGCATTATATAACCAGGTGAGACACTTTATTAACGATAAGTTGGATCAAATATATTGAGATCTTCATCTCCCTGGCTGGCAAGAAAGCTGAAATAAATTAAATTGTGACATCACCCGCATTCTATCTGTAGCCATACAATAAATATTACTATTGCTCTACTGACTCCAGTCCCATAACGGCCATACAAATATTAACGGGGCCAAGCTATGAATAAGACAAAATAAAACAAAGACAGAGACGCAGCATGCAGTTTGTTTCGGCTTATCTTTCCCTTGCGGCCTCTCCTTCAGTGATTCTTACCTTCTTACTTCTCAATCCCGCGCATTGGGTTCTCGTGTATCAATTTACAAAACCAATAGCTGCTTGTCTTGCCACCGACTGGCATGCGTCAGTGATAAGTTAAACAACACGATATTGACGTCATCATGATTGTAATCACAGTATCATCATCATCATCATCATCATCATCATCATCATCATCATCAACATCATCATCATCATCATCAACATTATCATCATCATCTTAATCATCATCAACATCATCATCATCATCTTAATCATCATCATCATCACTATCATTGTCCTACTCGCCGTATGTACAGAAAACAATAAATACACTCTTAACTGCAAAATTAAAACAAGAAAATATTTGTTAAAAATTTACAAGTTACGTTTTATTTATAATGACAATTTGCGATTGATTGAATGACTGATGAAATACATATAATTAAAATATCATATCATGTAACTCGATATATAAAGACATAAACGCTAACCACTAAACAATCATCCTCATGATATGAACAGTCGGTGTCATGGTATTGTTTATATTTTACTGCGAGTTATTTTAGCATTACTATCCTTGACGGTCTATCAATCTGTCTATCCTTCCACCTATCCCGCTCAGAACGGTACATTGTTGAGTCCTTAGAATTTATTCTTTACTCATATTCTCTCTCCATACTCAGGTATAAAATGAGTACACGGCCGTTAACAGCCTTGTGTCCGTCGGAATGGAATTTCGCCTAACAGGCATCACGTCTCGTCCTCCATGTTACATGTTGCTGTTGTCGATGGACCCCTTTGTATTTGTTGAAACACGTTCTGTTTTCTTTTGCTTTTGTATTTAAAAAAAAGTCAAACACTGCATATATATATATATATATATATATTATATATATATATATATATATATATAGTATATATATATATATATATATATATATTATATATATATATATATATATATTGGTTGAACAAGAAACATAGCATTTTATTGCTCACATTGGAAGTCTGAACTGGCTGACGCTCATTAAAAGATGTTCAACGACCAATTCAAGGATTCCTTCTATAAAGAAGATATTCTATAGGTAGTGCCAATGTTGTGACAGTACAATAAACTGTTGTCGTGTAGGTATACATTTTTAAAGTCTTGATCGACGTAAACACGTTAGCAGATCTGATAATGCAATTATGGGCTTAATAAAACATTTTTGTAATCGACAAAATCTTGCGCTTGTTTGAGAGTACATCATATTCATATTTCCTTTACAACACCGAGCCCATAACATTTCGGGTAATCAGATCTGAAAATCAATGCACGTAGGTCTTAATCTATCCGCCCTTGGTCATCTAGGTTATTTTGGGAATTGAATCTTCAAGAAAAATTTCCCGAGAGATTAATACAGGAGATCGTTTCTATTTGTTTTTCATTTTTTAAAGAATGATTCAGGATAAATAATGCAAGAAATAATAATGATATATTGCGAATTTGATTTCAAAATATCCCACCTTAAATCATTCTCACAAACCATCCCCAATAATAATCAATAATTTTTCTTTTTACGTATAATATTATACAGGGACAATTTTCTTGTAAAGTGCCAAAGGTGGATTAGAAGAAAATTTGTGTATCTACAAATGTAAAACTTTGGATTTCTCTTTGCTTGGTTATTTCAAAATGCATCTACATTGTCGTGTATACAGGGTTTGCTGTTGACGTCACATAAGAGTTTGCAGTCGTTATTAGACAGCCATAGGGTAATCATTAAACTACTTAGATAATTTGTTTGACTGCAATCTCCACTTCCTTCCATGCTGTCTCTTTCTCCCTCAATCCAGCCTCTATGTTTTATATTTGTGCCATCGTAAAGTATAATTTCTAAGGTTCTATTTTTGTCAATTTATTCTTACAAAGGTAATTTGTATTATACCAACATCGAACATTGTCAATTGAAAAGAAACCGAATAGATAAATTATATCACACCGACTAAACCACAATTGAGTGTCCTATCGTACATTGAACTATTAACCCTTCAACCCCCAAACTGAATTTATTTCAAATGTTATGTGAAATTGATATAGATAGCGCCATTATCCATTTACAATGCTCAATAGCGCTTCACAATGGCAATAACAAATAATAAGTAAACAAATTAATAAATATACACATTCACACACAAACACATCCACACACACACACACACACATACACACACATACACACATATACATATATACACATATGCACATACATAAACAAATGTGCATAAACAAACATACACATAGACAAACACATATACATACATGCGCACATACATACAAACACATATATCAATTATTAATTTGATAGGTATATCTTAATAACTCAGTTTCGAGGGATTTTTTTAAAAAATATCAAAGGTCTGACAGTTTCTTGTATAAATAGTCAATGAGTTCCATACAGCTGGAGCAGAAAAGTCAAAAGATCGTTCAGAGAATTTAGTTTTAGGGATTTTTCTTTCAAATAATACTGAGTAGAAAACCCGAGGGAGCGACTTGGAATATGGACCGTAAGAAGTGATTCTAAGTAATCTGGAGCGGTGTTGTGAAGACATTTAAAGGCAAGGCATGCTAGTTTATAATCAACTCTCCTCTCCACGGGCAGCCAATGAAGGTATTCCAAAGCGGGAGTTATATGCTGATTCTTGTTTGTCTGGGTGACAATTCGTGCTGCCCTGTTTTGTAACAACTGTAGTCTTGCGACCAAGCTCTTTGGAAGCCGTAGAGAATGGAGTTGTAATAGTCTAGCCTGCTGAAAAAAGTGGATTAATGAGCATCTTGCAAATTTCTTCATCTAAACGATTTCGGATATGACTAATAGACCTTAAAATAAAATGTAGATTTTTACACAGTTTTGTTATATGATATTGCATATTAAGAAATTCATCCAAATAAAACCAAGGTTTTTTACAATTGAAGATCTGGAAATGACAGAGTCACAAATCAAAAGTTCTTCCGTTAGAATGGTCTTTCCTTGTTTTCTAAAAACGATGAATTCAGTTTTATCGTCATTGAATTTTAGCTTGTTTTGGGTCATCCAGAGCTTGATGTGAGAGACAAAGAAGAAATTGGGAAATATAGCTGTCTATCATCGGCGTAAAGATGGTGACTGATGCTGTAGGATTCAGTGATGCTAGAAAGAGGTGTGATGTAGACAGTGAACAGAAATGGACCCATCATCTATAATCCTATAATTTATAATATGGTTATAACAAGCGAAAGCAACTTGGGATATTTTTTTTAAATGTGGAAATGTGTGTAGATCGAGACAAATCATTTGAGCCATCAACTATCAAAATCGGTCCGGTAACAAAGTCTGTAGCTGCACACAAATGAATCTGGCAACAGGGAGGCCAGATAGAAATTTATAACATCAAAAGAGCAATCATTAAGCCCTAGCAGATTTGATAAATAATACCTTTTTTCAACAGGTGATGGAATTACCATTGATTTTGAAAATGATTGCAAATTACCAGTATATCCGTTTGTGAAATATAGTTTTATAAGAATTTTGTGATGTTTAGTAAAATTTTAACATTGGCTTGAACTCCAACCATATATGTATATGTATATATGTATATATATATACAAAACTGTGGTTTTGTGAAAAGAAAACCCAGTAAAACATTATACATGCTGTGATAAAATGTCATTTAGTAAGTTTCGATAGACAACAATATTAAGTAACTCAAAATTTATAGAAATGATATATCTAGTTTTCACGAATTTCTATAGATTGAATGTTGACAACGACAAAAAACTTTTCAACAAAGTAGCATTTCACAGTGACGAAAACATGTGAGCAAAATTGATACTGTTCACATTTTTTCAGGATTTCAGCGACACGTTGGTACCAATGTGCACATATTTAGCAGGTCTGATAACCGAACGAAATTATTGGCTTGTTTTAGCATGGTAATAATGGACAATATTTATTCTTGGTTTGAGAGAATTTCCATTACAACAATGGGTTTTTAGACCTGCTTATAAATACACAACGGTTTGTTACTACCATACCCTCGCTCTAAACTACTTTTCATTATCAAACCGAGAGAAACTGATGGAAATAAAACCTTCCATAGTCTTTAAAAGTATTCCTTATCTTTTATGTGTGTGTGTGTGTGCGTGTGTGTGTGTGTGTTTCGAAATGTTACAAGATCAACCTTTTGGCGCAGACTAATAATAAGAGATTCGAGTTAGATCAACCTCCACGTGTTTGGGGTTAATTCCTATTTCTTGTGAGTCTTGATATTTCCGAAAAGAGGAAGCTTGTATCCGAGAAACAACAAACCTACGCACAATGGAATACTTCTGGTTTTTGTAAGTCTGTTTACCTGATTACCCGTTGACGCGACTTTTAAACAAAATCGGTGAGTACACCTGTAACTCATGCGCTTAACATATTATCCGGCCTTCACCTGAGTTGCTATAATTACTTAAGTTTTCAGTTTACTTGTAGCTTGTCTTCAGGGTGTGGTTCTCTTCTAAATGTTGTAAACATGCTCAAGTTTGTGTATATAAATGCTCGGATATCAGCAGCTAATTACTCGTTGTTATCATTATCATTATTACCACCACCACCACCACCACCACCATCATCATCATTATCATTATCATCATCTTCATCATCATCATCATCATCATCATCATCATCATCATCATAATCATCATCATCATCATCATCCATCATCATCATCATCATCAT